>NW_004955412.1:16485755-16547482 GCF_000276665.1 Chinchilla lanigera | reverse complement strand
TTTTTTTTGGTTTTTCTCTGGTACCGGGAACCGAACTCACGACCTTGCGCTGGCCAGGCAGGCGCTTTTGCCGCTGAGCTAAATCCCCAGCCCCTAAGGACTTTAATGATGTTTTAAATTAGTGCTTATTCTCTTGAACTGCTTCCACTTCCTCAGCTACTTTTCTTACCTTGTTTGTTCCTTTGGTCCCTGTTATTCACATTAAATGCTTTTTGAAATGACTCACAACCTTTGGTTGTCCACTCACATTTAATTATATGAACAGAATCATATGACTCAGAATTTGTCAGCTGTAGTTTTCCTCTTAGTGAGCTGTCTGGCTGTCATTTTTGTGGAACTCTCTTTTGTATTTTATGACCCTTCTTTGGGTAATCATATTATCACAGACTCTTTTAACTTCCTGTCTAGGAGGTAAATACCTTGTTGGTAGCTTATTGGAAGTCAAGGGGAGAAAGAAAGTTGGGGGTCAGCTCTCATTGTCTGTCTGATATAAATTTTTATTTAATTCTCTGTTTTGGGTATGACACTCTTACCTTTAACAACTTTTTTCCTGTTTCCACAAAATAAACTTCCAGTCTGTGGAGAAGGGTCAGGTTCATGGCTGTTAAGAATGGAAAAGAAATGTTATTTTTTAAAACAAACTCTCAGCCAGTACTCCTCTTCTTAAGCCACTTCATTTCCCACTTCCAAAACTGCCTTGTGTATCCACTGAACTTTGAGGGAGTGGAGTTGCTTCTTGACTTTCCTTTAGGAAGGTTTGAGATCCAGGGCTCCCCCAGCTTCAGAAGCAGGTGCTACTGTCCATCTGTTTTTTAGATAATATTTCGTTATGGCTTCCTTTCCAGTATTTTTTGACCTCGTGGGTTTATTCCAAAAACTAAGTTAAAATAAATCTGTACTTTGGGAGAGAGTAGAGTTAAATATATGGGTTAAATCTCGTCTTGTAGGGGAAATTCTAAATGATAGCTTTTAACGTTTTGAGTGGGTTTTTTTTGATGTTGTTGTTGTTGTTGTTTTTGAGACAAGGTCTCACTATGCAGTTCAGGCTGGCATTGAGCTCACTTATGTAGCCTAGGCTGGTCTCAAACTTTCAACGATGCTCCTGCCTCAGCCTCCCGAGTGCTGGGATTACAGGCATGTGCCACCATGCCCAGCCTATGTATTTAATTCATAGAAATTTACAGTTACTATATACAGAAATGTACAGTTTTATTAAAACTGTACACTTTTTCTTAATAACATTTTAACCTTTTAAAAACATTTTAGCTTTATGATTTCTAACTATAGCATCAGTTAATCCTTTATGATAGAAGTACTTTAGATGTTTATTATTACAAATCAAACCAAAATAATACTTTTGTTTCTCATAATCACTTGTTTACAAGGCTATAGACTAATTCTAATTTTTGTATACTTCCCTGAAGTTTTTGTTTCCAAAATTTCAAACCTATAAAAATATTTAGAAAAAAACATCAGTATACTCCACACTTGAACTGAACTTACCAATTGCTAATTTTTTGCCACATTTATTTGTTCTCTTGCTTTCACTGAATCTGTGTGTTTTACCATACACATGTATATTTCTTATTTCTCAATCATTTAAAGTTTCAGATACTATGAAATTTTGTCCACTAAATTTTCTTCATAATTTTTTTAAGATTATTTTCCTACATAAGTACACCATTATCACACCCAGTGGATTTAACACTAATATAGTGGTATCCAATTTATAACTCACTTTCACATTGTCCTAACTGAACTAAACATATATTCTTTAAAGCTTTTGCCTGTCCCTGCAATTCCACATTCAAAAAGGATCAGGTACTACATTGTTCATTCATCATCTTTAGTCTTTTTTTTTTTAATCTAGACTACTCCCCTATGTGTATGTGCACATGTGTATGAGTGTACACTGTACAGTATTTTGTGACATTGCCATCTTGATGAATCAAAGCTAGCTTTTTCGTAGTGTCTCATAATCTGGATTTGTATAGTTATTTGCCCTTGACTAATTTTAGGATATATACAGTAGTTCCTCAGTTCACAAATTTTTTTTTTTTTGTGAAAAATTTTTTTTTTTTTTTTTGTATAGTTATTTGCCCTTGACTAATTTTAGGATATATACAGTAGTTCCTCAGTTCACAAATTTTTTTTTTTTTGTGAACAATTTGGTTTTAGTTCATGAATTCTGCTTCTAGTGTTGAACACAACTGCGGCCATCTTTCTTGCAAACATCAAGGTGGCCATCTTTTCCAGAATTGTGCAATGAGTAAAGTTCATGAACTGAGAGTTAATGCTGTGTACTATTATGAATCATATCAGAGGGCACAGAACATCACATCATTTAATTATTGGTGACACTAAGCTTGATCACTTGGATAAAGTGATTGTTATGGTCTGGATATTGCATACCCTCCAAGGACCATAGGTTGGGGCTGGGTCCCAAGTGCAACAGTGGGATTGGAAGTGATTGGACATCGGACCTCTAACTTCATCAATAGACTAGCCCACTGATGAGTTCGTAGCTCAGTGGGCTTATTTGGAGGTGGGGCCTAACTGATGAAGCAGGTCACTGGGTACATGCCTTTAAAAGGCACGTTCCCCCCTACCCAGACTCTTCTTCTCAAATCACTTCCCAGTCACCATGAATTGAGCAAGTGTCCTCTGCCATGCCATCTGCCATGATTTACTGACTCACCTCAGGTCCAGAAACAATGAACTGAAGCCTATGAAACTGTGGCCTGGAATAAATCCTTCTTCCTTGGTCACAGCAATGAAAAGCTGACTAGTTAATGGTGATGTCTTTCAGATGCCTTTCTTCTAAAGGTGCTTGGTTATCTTCTCACTTAAGAAGTAAACTGGTGGTGAGAGATAGAAACAAACTGGTGGTGAAGTCCTGTGAATATATTATTCTCCAATGGTGTTGAGCCCAGTGGTTTTAGCATTCATTAATGACCCTTGCCTGAAACAATTATTATACTCTAATTCTATCATTTGTTCTGTCTTTATTAAATGCCTTTTTCCTATAAGAACTTTTTTCTGTCACTGCCCCCTCCTTTACTCTTCCTGTGAGTATCTATAAAATTATGGATTTTTTTCTTCAATATTATAGCCCATTACCTTCCTGAGAATTCTGATGCTCAAATGGAACAACATTTTTCTAATTAGAGCCCTTTAAAGCTGATTCCTATGTCTTTTGGATTTATCCCCTTCAATCTCTGAGTCTCCTTCTCTTTCTTAGCAGAGAAAATATTCTGAGCTTACTTTGTAATTTCTCTGTCTCAGATCCAGAATCAGTCATTTCTTCAGGGAGTCCTAGTTTCTCTGAGAGAGGCCTACTAATTAGGAATCCTGTACTTTGCATTCAGTAATACCATATGGCACCTTTTGTGTAAGAATGAGGGAGAAATAGGAGGGTCTCATATATGTATGTATGTGTGTGTGTTTGCTTATTTTGCAAAAAGAAACTTGATAAGAATAAATCAGAAGCAACTGGAAATAGTTACCCACAAGACAGAATAGAGTGGAGGAGCAGCAGTAGAAATGAAGCTTCTGTAATGATTCCATTTAATATGTGTGTGTGGTTTTCTTCGCCCCTTCTGTTTGACAGAGGTAGGAAGTATATTAGAAGATTCTGAGTTTATATTGGCATCTCCAGTTGAAACTCAACACCACTCATCTTTGGTAGCCCGTACTGAATGCTCTGTCCCCCACATGAGAATGCTGTTCCCCTAAGCATCACCATGTTCACTCATTCCCGTGTTTACTGCACATGAGACATCCTGTCAGCACTACTATATCAATTCTCTCTTTAACAGCAAAGTTCAAGATTCCTTTTCTTTTTAAAATCTTAAATCTTAGAGTATATGCAACAATATGTATATAGCCAGGATGTTATTCAAAGTCTACTACAGAAATCCTTTTTTGAGGATAATCATTTGTTATGCCAATGCAGTATAGTTCAGCTCATTTATTTAAGCTTGCATTCACTTTTATTATTTCTTCTTTTCATTCTTTTAAATATAATTTTATTTTTCAGTATATAAAATATACTGTAATATATTATGTATACTTTTGTACACATAGTTATTTTAAATTCCTGGTCTCACAATTTCAAAATCGCTATCATATCTGGGTCTAGTTTTGATGCATGCTCTGTCTCTTCTCTGCAGACTGTGGCTGTTTGTTTTTATTTTGTTTTGTTGGTTATTGTTTACCTTTTTTTTTTTTTGCTTTCAGCGTGCTTTGTAAATTGTGGGCAAAATATGTCAGGTAAAAGGAACAGAAATAAATTGGTCATTAGCTTTTGAGCTTATCTGGCTAGGAGCTGGGCTGTGTTAAGTGTTGGTTGTAGATGTCAGGGCTTCCCTAGGGATTCGTAAGTAAGGTCTGAAATCTGCAGGCCCTTTTTGTCATATTCCCTTATGATAACACAAGGGCCTTAATGATGCGGTGGTGAGGTGTGCAGGAAGGGAAAGTGTTCTGTAATCCTATGATTAAGTGTCCATCTTCTCTGTGTGTGTGTGTGTATTACTGGATACAGAATCCAGGACCCTCTCACTGAGCTATGTCCCCAGCCCTTCTTTTAATTTTTCATGTTGAGATAGAATCTTTCTATATCACTAAATTGCCCAGATGGGGTTTGAACTTGCAATCCTCCTGCCTTAGCTTCCTAGAAAGCTGGGATTACAGGTGAAGTCTCAGTCTTTCAGTGAACCTGTGCTTTGGGCTATGACTTTCCTAAGCATTTCCAGCTTTTTCCCTCATTCTTAGGTGAAACAGGAAGATGAGAGGGGGCTAGAGATGGGAACTTCCCTTCCTCCATGGCAGTTAGGCAGTGGTAAAGTATTTTTCACTGAGGAGTGAACTTTGTTAAGGAGAGGAGAAAATTTGGGGCACATTCCAAAATATTATCCTCATCCATCAAGAAGCACAAGGTTTTTGTTTCTGTTTGTTTTCCTCAAATCAGCCTGTGAAATGGTGAAGCTTCTGAAGGTAAAACTCATCCAGTTGCTTGATCCCTCATAGATGTCCCAAGATAATTTTCCCTCAAGCTAGAATACATTCAGTCTCCAGCAATTCACCAATTATCTCTATTTTCCTACCAATTTCCCACTAGCTGCTGGGGTGAGGGCTGGTCTCTGTTCCCAGTAGGCTATGATTCTACATATTTTTCTTTTTCTTTTTCAGTTTTCAGGGGAGTGATTTGTTAAATTGGTCTCAATTTTCAGATGAATCCAAGAATAATTTTGTTTCCGCTTTAACTTTGTTTCTTATTGCGAGAATGGAAGTGATAACTTCAAGCTTTTTGCATGTCAGACCAGAATCCAGAAGTTCACATAACTTCTGGAGGTACATCTCACAGGCAAAAATCCTAGAAGTGTTTAACAGAGTCAAAGGCAAGATGCATGCTATTTTGGTCCCTATTGCTGAATCTTCCAATACACTGAGTTTTATTATTTTGTGCATTTACCATTAATGTACGAGAATGTTGTTCTAGCAGAACGTTGTCAAGTTTGTAAATTCTTGGCAATCTGATGGTGAGAACTGATATTTCAGTTTAGCTTTAGTTTGAATTTCTCTTATTATGAGTAAAGTTGAGAATTCTTGCACATTTAACACACACACACACATACATACACACACATATTCTCCCCCCATGGACTCTCTGTTTTATACCTTTTACTACACTCTCCACCTTTTAAAAAATACAGTTTTGGTATTTTTCCTCACAATTAAGGAATATTTGATATATTAGATATATCAGGTTTTTGTATGTGTTATATTTTACAAAGTTTTTCCTATTTTGTAATTTGTTTATTGATTTTTTCTTTTTTATTTTGGCTGTGTGAAAATTTCTGTGTGCATATGGTGAAATTTATCTTTATTTTATCTGGATTTGGCTCACAGAAAGGTTAATTTGTACACTGAAAGACATTCACCCTTATATTAGTACTTAAATTATTTAAATTTAGATCTTTGATCTATTTGGAGTTTATTTTAGTGTATGGTCTGAGGAATGGATATATGTATATGTACATGCATGTATATTTATTATGTAAATAATGATATGTGTACAATATTTATATGCACCAATTAATATTTAATTTTTCCATTATCACTTATATAAAAAAACCTTTTTACCCATCATTTGAGATGCAGTCTTTTTCATATATCAAATTTCCAAATGTATTTGTGTAAATAAATGAATAAAATGTATTCATTTTTTCTGGCCTGTCTACCTATGCTTTATATCCATATGTTTTAATTATGGTTTCTTTGTAGTATGTTTTAATTTATGATATGGCTAGTCTGCTCTCACTTCTCTTTTTTCAGTATTTTTTCCTCCAGCTATTTATATATTTTTTGAGATATTTTGTCCAACTCCAGAAAATAAAACTTAAATACACATATATGCACACGCACACACACACATACACACACACACACACTTACATATTTAATATTTGGTGGTACTGGGAATTGAACCTAGGGAAGCCCATGCTAGGTAACATTTTATCACTGAGTTATATCTCCTGCTCTTTTTATTTTGTTTTGAGATGGCCTTGCTAAGTTCCCCACACCAGCCTTGAATTTGTCATCTCTCTGTCTCAGCACACAACTCCTGCCAGTTGCTGAGATTACTGACCTATGCTTCTGTCCCTGGCTGAAAGCTGTTTTTATTAGACTCATACTAAATGTGTATAAAACCTGAGATAACTGACATTTATAATGTTACTGAGTCATTAAATCAGTATTAGTACTGCTGTTATAACAAATTACCAAAAATTCAGTGTTGTATGACAATGTAAAATTTATTGTATAAATTCTGGAGGTCAGAATTCCAAAAGCATTCTCGCTGGGTCATAATCAGAGTTTTGGCAGGGCTGTTTTACTTCTGGGACTTGGAGTAGAATCTGTTTCCTTGCCTCTCTATCTTTCTTGGCTTGCAATCTCTTCCTCTATCTTCAAAGAAAGTACACAGCATCTTTAAAATCCTCTCTTTCTTCCTCCCTCTTTACTGCTATTATAGTCACATAGCCTTCTCTGGCTCTGCACCTGCCTGTTATTTAAAATCCTTGAGATTACTCTGAATCCACCCAGATAATCTCTTCATATCTACATCCTTGATAGTATCATATCTGCAAAGTTTCTTTGGTCATACGGTTGCACGTTCACAGGTCCGGGAAGTAGGACTGGGCAACTTTGGGGGAGGGCTAGTATTCTTTCTACTGCACTATCAAAAACCCCTTTCCATTGTTTAAGTTTATTTTTTGTGACTTCATGACTGTTTTCAAGTTCTCTTTGTTCATATTTTGCACATCTCTTGTTAAGGTAAATTCTTGCTTTTTTTTTTCAATGCTTTTGTGAATGTAGTACTTTTCCTCATTATATGAAATTGATTTTGGTTGAATATATGAAACTCATTGATTTGCATGTTAGTTTAACATACTTCTGTCTTACAGAAGTATTTTATTTTTGTGTTGATTTTCCCTTGACATAAATTTCTAGATATATTATCACTTCCTTAACTATTCTCTTCTAATGCACAGGTATCTTTCTTTCTTGTTTTTACTTTTTCTGATTGCAATGACTGCCAATCTTTGTCTTGTGACTGAAGAGTTTACCCATTTGCTCACAAGTAATTACTGATAAACACGTTTACACTGAGGATTTCTTGTGTGTGCTGAGTTGCTTCTCTCTTTCCCACTATTAAGATTCTCAGTCCTCCAAAATTTGGTTATAATATGTCTTGGTGTGGTGTTTTTTTAGTCCATCTTACTTGGAATTAATCCAACTTCTTAGATGTTCATATTCATGTCTTTCATCAGATTAGGAAGTTTTCAGCCATTACTTAAAAACACATTTGCTATACCATTTTCTTTCTTTCTTCTTCTTCTGTGACTGCTATAATACCCATTAGTTTGCTTGGTGATGTGCCAAGGGGTTATTAGCTCTGCTTACATTTCTATCTTTTTTCAGTCTTTCTTTAGACTCAGTTATTTCCATTGCCCTAGAGTCAAATTTACTAGTTCTTTCTTCTGTCTGTTCAACTCTTTTTTTAAAAAAAATACCTCTACTGAATTTTGCATTTCAACTTATTTTAGCTTTTTTTTTTGCTTTTGTTTGTAGATTTTCTGTTTTATTGACATTTTGTTCATACATTGTTCACTTGATTTTGTCCGCATCTTCTATTAGATCTTTATACCTTATTGAGATACTAGTTTTAATATCTTTGTCTAATAAATCTACCACTGTCTTTTTCAGGAACAGTTCCTGCTGTTGTTGTTTTTTTCCACTATGAATTGGATATACTTTCCTGTTCCTTTGTATTCTTTGTGGTTTTTTGAACTTTGGATATTTAAATCTAATAATGTAGTAACTCTGGGAATTAAATTCTTCCCCTTCTGCAGGGTTAGCTGGTATTGAGAATTGTTTTTGTTTATTATTTTGTATATTTTATTGTTGCAGGCTTTCCTTGTAATAGGATCAGTTTAAAGAGTAAACTTAAGATCTCCTCAGGCCTTTTCTGTGCCTTTCCTTTTTCCTGGCATGCACAGTCACTATTTCAGTTGTGAGCGTACAGTGTTGCTGAAAGTCAAAGCCAAAGTAGGCACACACTCTGCTAATAACATCTACAGTCTTAATTTCCCTGTCTGTGCAGTTGTTTTTGAATGTCCTAGTCTTTAATATCTGTCTGCCAAAAGAGAAAAATGGAAGGGCACAAATTCTATAAATTCCTTGGAAGTCTCGTTAGCCGTAGAGGGAGAGGCTTGAAGCAGTAAAGGTGTGGTAAAGCTCACAGCCTGATTCTTTGCCTGCATTTCTACCATTAGGAGCTGCAATCAGCAACCAGATCTTGGAGGACAGGGTCTTTGTTGCACCCTGATTGCTATAGGCAGACTGCTCTGGGAACATGTGTCCAGTTGCTTGACATGGGTCTGGGAACTGGGATGGTAGCTGCTACTGGGCTAAGAACTGAAGTTAACTGCAATTTACCATCCATGCCTTCTCCTGGAAGTCAGAAATCTTAAATGGACCCCACAGTTCCAAAATAGTTAAAACAGAGATCCTTCCAGTGCCACTGGTGTCTTGATGAAGAGACAGATACTTGATACTTCCTAATCTACAGTCTTCCCTGCGCTTCATTTCTTTTTATTGATTGAATTAGGTTGTGGTTTTTCTGTTACATTGATTTTTTTTTCAAGCAAGTTGCATTTTCATTTATTTATGACTTTCACTGTTTTCTATTTTCTGTCTCAATAATTTCTGATTTTATCATTTTTCAGTAGTATTGTGTTCTTTGTTTAATTCATTTTTGCCTTTTGTTTTGGGAGTTTCATGTATTTATTTTTAGCCTCAATTATAAAAACTTTTAATTGCAATATGACATATATAAAGTAGACAAATTTATGTGACTGAATTTTTAAAGTGGATAAATCCTATTGCCGACTACTTAGACTAAGAATTGGACTGCAAGTAGCATCTCAGAAGCAAGCTGCATGTCATCTTAATATTACTCCAATTCTGCTTCTGTCACTGTAGCTGTTTTACCTACTTTTCATATAAATGGACTGATATAATATATACTCTTTTGTGTCTGCCTTTTTGCTCAAAATTATGTTTGTGGGACGACTCCATGTGGCTATGCTTTCTTACTGTATTATATTCCCTGTTATGAATATACTATCAATCCTTTATTTTGTACTTGGGACATAATGAGTCCTATATACTTTCTATCTGTCTCCAGTTTCTGACACAGACCTCCTAAAACCCTTGAAATTTCCTGAATGATAGGGGTGATAGGAACATCTTATACAAAGCTCCTAAATCTTTAAGAATTTTCTTTATAAGACGATTGTGTTCTAATGAGGTGACTTCTGGTGAGCACCTGAGTAGCCTCAGGATGGGGCTGGTCACCAAGAAGACCAAGCCATGATTAGGAGCTTAAAACTTTCAGCCCTATCCCTAAACTGCTGAGGAGGGAGCAGGGCTGATTTCAGGTTAATAATTAATCATACCTATGTGATGAAGCCTTCATCATCATCTGAAACTGAAGTTTGGAGAGCTCTAGGTGGCCAAATGCATGCACCTGACAGAGAGGGTGTTTACACATCTACTTGCAGTACATAGAATTTTAATTTACTCTCTGCCCTCCCCAACACTTTGTATTGTTAATTTCTCAATTTTAGTCATTATTAAGTTTGTATTTTCACGGCTCATTGTTGTTGAATTTACATATACATTGTTATTTGTATGACCACTTTTTGTTAAGTCTTTTGTTAATTTGAAAAAAAAAATCAGGTTTCCTGTCCTTTTCTTGTTGATCTAACATTTTTCTTCATGTGATATTTTTCTTTTTACCAATTTTGGTAATTATCTTGATATTTCAATGGTTTTGTTATCTTTGTTCTAATATTTATTTTATCCCCCAAAACTTCTAATGGCCACAGTTCTTCCTGTCATTACATGGGCTACTACTGTTGGGTACATAAAAATTAAATGATATTGTTTACCTGGCAGCTAGCATAAATACGATTCATGTATATATATGCATATAAACACATGTGTGTATCAACAGGTGAGTTTACTATATATCCCCCATTTTCTTTTCCTCATCTACCCATTTTAGTTTTTTATTTCTATTTTATCAGCTCCTGTAATATTTATGGACTATTCTTCCTCTCTTCACCATTATTTTAGCTTTAGTTCTATGTTTGAATGTATTCAGCATTCACCATCAGTCCTTTGCCTGAGATTTTCCAGCCACCTCTTGGTTGGATTAAACTTGTTCTCTGCTAGACTCCTCACGAAGCCTCCGAATAGAATATTCCTTTCTCTCTGGTAATCTTAAAGTAAGTTTTCTAATACTAGAAAAGTCTCAGCTTTCAAGTGTCTGGATGAATTTTCCAAAGTATATGTTCTTGGACATTATTTATTCAAATGTTCCTTCTCTAGTTTCTCTTTCCTCTCATTTGGTAGTCTATCTGTACATACTAGATTGTTGATATTGCTCCTTCCATCTTATTGTCCACTTCTGATTTTTGTTCTTTTTTTGTTGTTATCATATTTGAGTTCAGATATTTTCTTTCTTACTTTTCTTCTAGTTCACCACTCCTTGTTTGTGTGAATTCTACTACTAAGCTCATCTAATGAAATCTTCCTTTTCTGATAATATATTTTCATTTCTAGCATTTTTTAGTTAGCTCGATCTTTTAGTTTCCATGTTTTGACTGATATTTCCCATTGTGATATCTATCTCATGTACCTTTTATAGTAGATTTATTAGCATTTTTATCATAGTTATTGAAGATCCCTGTTCATCCTTTATGTCATTTTCATGTCTGCTTCTACTTTTTCCCCTATTAACTATGTGTGTCATTTTCATTATTTCTTCTCTATTTTTGTGAGTTTTTAATTGTTTTCTTTGTATAGGAGAAAAAGAAAGACTAAAGGAAATTGTATTTGTTTTCACAGAAAGAAGCATACTCTCCTACAAGCCACTAGGCTGTTGTTATACTGGGTTTCGTCTTCTCCATGGTTATTTTAGCTTAATTCGATTGATCACTGACTTAAAATATCTTGAAGATATAATGAGGACATTGCTTCCATCCATGGTGTCTGAGCTCTGAGAACTGATACAAGATTTCTGAGCTATGGGGTTTCTGCTTTTAACTTGCAGCCCAACTGTCTCTCTTTTGGATCTCTGAGGAGTTCCTTTTGCTCATCCACCCAGCTCTCTTCTTTCTGATCCTTAGGATATCACTCTCAGTCCTGGTACTCATGTTTCTTAGAGGAGCCTTCCTACTCTCTCAAAGAGCCTGCTACGAACACATGGCTTTTGCCAGCATTTCTGCCACTCTCCCAATACTTGGTAGTTAAATTCAGCTTTTCCATCTCCTAAGATTAGCATTTAGGAGATCTGGGTGCTGCTTGATTTAACTCTTATCCTTGCCCTCAGCTGAGATCCTGGACTACTTCTGCTACATTTTACTGGGCAATCCTATCTTATCCCTCCCTTATTCCAAGGGCATATGCCTTTGCATTTGGTGGTGGTCTCATCTGTATCACAGCATATCTTTCTTAGCTTCCCTTTGCTACTTTCTTTTGGCACATGATTCTCCAAACTGAATGGGATTTATTGGTGGCTAGAGACTTGAAGTGGGTGGGACTTGCTCTGTGGTTGAGGCACTTTAAGGTTTGACTCATTGTGTCTGTCTACACATGATCACTACAAATTTTTTAGAATTTCCTAGGAATTCTGCTTACCACATTTTTGATAGATTTCTCCTCTTTATATGGTTTCACTAGCAACAGGAGCAGCAATAAATTTCTACCCTCCTACTTTTTGGAGTTTATTTTTTCTGTGTTCTCTTTTTCTGATGGATTTTAAACATTTATGATTTTATATCTGATTGGCCTATTTTAGTGGTTAGGCTGAAAGTGATGCTCTTGCAAAGCTCGATATAAAAACTGGGAGTAGAAGTCACAATTTTCAGTATTTTTTTAGTTTCTGGCTTTTAAAAATTTGTTTTCAAATATTCAAGCCAGAAAACTTCTGAGGAGACATATTAAACTGTTTTAAATTTAGATAAAACATAGGTTCCAGAATGTAGCGTGAAACACATTTATTTTTATATAAATTTGACATGACCTAACACCAAATTTAAAATGATCTCAAAGAAATAAAATGATGAATAACAACACACACACACACACACACACACATACACATACACACATACACATACACACACACACATACACACACACACACACACACAATATAGAGTTAGAAGTGTTCCATTTACAAGAGGAAGAACTCAACAAATTTCTGGAAGATGGAAAGCTAAAGAAGTCATCCTAAAAGCAGTGGAGAGGAGTAGCCCAGGCTGAAGAGAACCACCTAAAGGTGACATGAAGATGGAACTGTGTCTCACGTGAGGGTGGGAATTAGAGGCTCATGGTGAGAGCAGACAGACACAGGAAACAGAGTGGACGCAGAGTTAAAGTGGAGACAGCGTGGTTGACACACCCTGTCCTCTCCTTCCTCTGCTTTTGACCTGCCTAGAAAAAGAAAGACTGCAGCATATACTTAGACTCAGGCCAAGAAAAAAAATCACAGGTTATTTTATGAAGAAATATCATTGAGACTTAAGGCAAATGGTGTGGATGTGAGCACTCTATAGCAAAACACTCCACATTATAGTATATAAGATCTGAAAGATAGTAGCTGGCTTGCTAGTCAGTTTCCTTGGGATGAAAGTCACCATCCCAATCTTCTCACCAGAAAGATGCTTTCAGTTATCACATTTTAAACATGAATGGGAAATCAAATGTCTGGTGACCTATTTATTGCTGCCTAACAAACCAGTCCTGAACTCAGTGGCTTAAAATAACAGTCTATGATTACCTGTCATGGTTCTCTAGGTTGCCCATGGTTACCTGGATAGTTCTCACATGAGATCTCTCATGCAGTTATAGCCAGATGGCAGCAAGGGTGGGAGACACCTGAAGTGTATTTGAGCTGGGTATCTGTGGCCTTTCTCTCTGTATGTGGCTTGGTCTTCTCACAACATTAGTATCAGTGTCATCACACTTGTCATGTGGAAGGTGGTTTCCAAGAGAAACAAAGCATGAGAAGCTGAGTGGGTTAAGGGCTGTCTCCCAAAGTGGCTCAGTGCACTTCTGCCTTATTCCATTTGTCAAAGCCATCATAGGGTATCGGCAGATTCAAAGGAGTGGAGACAGACTTCACCTGTTGGCAAGAAAGCAAATGGTTTTGCAGAAGAGCATGTGGGTGTAAGATATGATTGTGGCCACCTTTGAAAGATGCAATTTGCCACATTAGTTACTGTAAGCCCTTGGGAAAGCCTACAACTCAATAAACACCAGGCAAGATAAATTAATAGAAAAATAAAGATCTTGGAGAAAATACACGTAATTCAACAAGCAGGAAAGTCTCTAAAAAGAAGACAAAACAAACTGAACTTCAGAACTTTTATTAGTATCTCTCATGGAAATTCAAGGTAATATTATATCTGCAGAAAAAGAAAAATCATGATCAAAAATTAGGAAAGAACTTTTGGAATTCAAAAAAGTGAGTACTGAGATAAATGCAATAATACTAATACTAATAATAAAGGATTGGTTCAACCAGCGTTTCCTCGTGTGCATTGGAAAAAGCCTTCAACAGGAATGGGTGGGAAATAGGCAGGTTTATTTTGACGATTTTGTCTACTCTGATGAGAAAGGAATAAATTCATGACTCTGCATTTATGCTAGGAGTTTGGCGTGAAAAGGACCCTATATGTCCAATTCATTCTTATGTGTTAAGGGCCTCCCTAACTTGGAGCTCTAGGTAGCAGCAGCTTGACTGGTCCCACCCTCACTTGTTGTTCCTTCAGTTCCTTCTGGCCCCGGTGCCTGTCGGGACTGGGAAAGTCACTTAATAATCTGCTCACTATCATAGGCTCCGAAGCTGTGTACGCAGATAGGATAAGAGTAAAGTAGATATCAACATCACGCAGGCCTGAGCTGGGAAAAGCCAGGAGGATAGTGGGCAGGGTGTGAGGGCTCAGTGAAAGGGTAGCAATAGTCTAACACTTTGACCTAGCTAACAATACAGAGGACAGCTACAGGCTGACTGAAATGTGGACATTTTTTTTGGTACTGGGGTTTGAACTCATGACCTCACGCTTGCCAGGCATGTGCTGTGCCACTGAGCTACATCCCTGGCCCATGAAATGTGGACTTTGTGAGGCACTTACTGGACACAGTGTCCCATTCTCCATTTGGGCACTCTCCTAGGTACTCCTCAGCTGCTTATGGAGAGTGTGTTTTCCTGTGGCTGATAGAACAAGACACCTAAATATGACAGCATTTTTAAAATTTTAAATATAAAAGGATGAAAACATAATAACAAACACACAGATATTTACAAAATAACACAAAAACAACACAAGCAATACTGAATTTCAGACAAGGTGATAGGAAATTAACAATGGTTGCTGTACTACATATTGATATCTTCAAATTAGTTACTCAGGTAAACAAATATAGACATGTAAGATTGATCAAACAATTAAACATTAACGGCTCCTTTCAATAAAGCAATAGAAGTCAGTAGTACAACTACGTCAGCTATCCTGTGTATACATATATACATAATTTTCCCCATCTTCTTTTCTCTTTTCCCTCATCCCAGTTGTTCTTTATTTTGAGCAGTTTCCTTTCATTTCACATTATCTATCATACCTCCTAATTTTTATTCATTCTTTCAGGTTCTTACACTAGTGAGACAATATGGTGTTTACACATGTGGGTCTGATTTATTTCACTTGTGAGTATGGCCTCTAGTTGTGTCCATTTACCTATAAAAGCCTTGAGTTTATCTCTTTATAGCTGAGTAATATTCCATTATATAAAAGTACCACAACTTTTTTATCCATTCCTCAATGGATGGGCATTTGGGTTGCTTCCATGATTTAGCTATTACAAATTATGCTGCTATAAACATGGGTGCACATATATCACTGTGATATGATGTTTTCAGTTCTTCTGGGAAACTACCCAGAAGGGGAATAGCTGGGTTGAATGGGACCTCTATTCCTAGTTTACTGAGGAATCTCCAAACTGATTTCCACAGTGTTTCACCAGTCTACACTCCCACCAGCAGTGGAGAAGAGTCCCTTTTTCTCCACAGCCTCACCAGCACTTGTTATTGGTTGATTTCTTAATGCTGGCCATATTTACTGGGGTGAGATGAAATCTCAGTGTTGCTTTAATTTGCGTTTCCAAATGACTAATGATGTTGAACATTTTCTCATGTATTTATTTGCCGTTTGTATTTCTTTATCTGAGAAGTGTGTGTTCATCTCAGATGCCCATTTTTTGATTGGATCTTTGAATTTGTGGGGGCTGATATTTTTAATTCCTTATATATTCTAGAAAGAAGTCCTTTGTCCCAGGGACAGTCAGCTAAAATTTTTTCCCACTTGATGGGTTTTCTTTTTGCTCTGATGGTGATTTCTTTTGATGTGCAAAAACTTTTCAGTAAGATGAGATCCCAGTTGTTGATTCTTTGAAGTATTTCCCATGCAGTTTGGTTTTTGTTCAAAAACTCTCTGCCTACTCCTACATCTTCAAGATTTTTCTACCTATTTTCTCTTCCTGTAGATTTTGTGTTTCTGTTTTAATATTGAGATCTGTGATCCATTTTGACTTGAGTTTGGTGCATGGTGATAGACATGGGTCTATTTTCAGTCTTCAGCATGGGGCAAGCCAGTGTTTTCAGCACCATTGATTAAAGAGGCTTTCTTTCTTCCAGTGAACTTGTTTGGTCCCTTTGTCAAAGATTAGGTGAATGAGTGTGTTTGTGGTTGTGGGTGTTTCTTCTAGTCTGTTCCATTGATCCTCAGGTCTGTTTTTTATCCAGTATCATGTTGATTTTATTACAGTAGCTTTGTAATATAATTTCAGGTTAGGGATTGTGAGCTACCTGACTTGTCTTTGTTGCCCAGGATTGCTTTTGCTATTCTGGGTCTCTTCTGGTTCCAGATGAATTTTAGGAATCTTTTCTCTAGATCTGTGAAGTATGCTAATTGTATTTTAATTGGAATTGCATTGAATCTGTACAACAATTTTGGTAGCATGGCCATTTTCACAATGTTGGTTGTTTGTGGTGGTACCTTTGTAAGCTGTTCTCTCACACTTCCAGAAGCTGGGAGAGAGCTCTGTCTGGAGAGTCCAGAGGAGAATCCTTCCTGCTCTCTTCCAGCTTCTCTTGACTTTGACTTTCCTAAGCTTGTGGCTACATCATTCTAATCTCTGCCTTCACCTTCAGTTTGATTTCTCTTCTGTGTCCTTTCCTCTTCTGCCTATCATACTCCTTCTGCCTTTCTCTTATAAGATTTGTTGTTGGATTTCAAAAATAACTGGATAATCCAGAATGATCTTTTCATCACTAGTCATCAATAAATTTTTAATTTAATCACATCTGAAAATATTTGTTTTTCAAATAAGCTAAGAGCCAATCTATTAATATATAATATGATAAACTATATATATATTTTGGTGATTAGGACATAGATATATTTTTGTTCTCTTTGTTTTTTGTTTTTTGCAACTGAGTCTTTTATGTAGTACAGACTAGCCTCAAACTCATGACAATCCTCCTGCCTCAGCCTCCTGAGTGTTGGGTTACAGGGGTGTGTCATCATGCCCAATTAGAAACATTTTTTGAGGTTACTATGTAACTAATTACAAAGAAGTCCTTTGAGGCATGCAGGCTGAGTTCTTCATGCCAAATCCTTATATAATTCCTGATGGCTATTTACTGCTGACTGTAACTAACTAGGTTTCTATAATGCAAACTTGGGCCTGATCTCATCTTATAACCTAGAGTAACTAGAATGGCAACGCAATAAAGGTTAAGATTCTCCAGATGAGTCCAGAAGGGCAAAATTTTGACATCTCAAAATAGGCAGTCCCATGCAAAGGACTAGGTCTGCTCCTCTTTCTGCAGTACAGGATTGCTAAAGTTTGGTTCCCAAGGCAGTCCTTAACAGGCTAAATCTGAGATGGGAATTACTCCACTTTGCAAAGAGGATTAATGTTTCATAAGAAAAGGTAATTTATTCAATTGTATGCAAAAGAGGTGGTAGTAATGGCATGTACAAAGTATGCTTATTTTTGTCTATTGTGTCATATGTTTAATTCCTATAAAAATACCAGTAGCTCTACTGAGTACCTTTTGGAGAACTTGACCACTTCCAGAGTGAATTGGATTGTGTTAATTAAATACACTTGACTTTGATGAAACATAAACCTGATAGGCTTTCAAGGAAATGAGGCTTAGCAAGCTTTAGTGAATTTTAATAGATAGTGGATAGGATTAAATACAAGATCAGGCAGCTCTGGTTTTCATCAAATGGAATAGCAAGAAGATACCAGTCACCCCTGCCTATCTGGCAGAGATTTACCTTTCATGGCCATGGAGAGAGGATGTCTATAGCACCCCATAGTTCTTTGATCCCAGCCAAGAAAGTCTGATTTTCCCCTATTTAAGACTGATAGCTAATATTATAGATGAAGGAATTAGACTTGTAACTATCATAATATGGGGCAAGAGGTCACCGAACTGCAATGGAATATACTCACTTTAATAAAGACTTCCTCCTCAAAGAGTAGCTATAGGGTTGTGAATACTCGGCCGTGCAGCAACTCAGGAAAAAACTAGGTATTCAGAAACATCACAATCCCAAGTTGAGCCAAGAATAACAAAGGTATCTAAAATATTGGTATTGTAGCAGGCTGCACTAATAGAAGAATTTGTGTCCAGGGTGTGGGGCATTCATTGATAGGGCAGCTTGGGGGCTCCTGCTTGATGGCTCTGTACCTTTCAAGAAGGTCACCGTCTTGGTTACTTTTCTCTTGTTGCTGGGACAAAATACCTGACACCCAAAATTAAGGAAGGAGAGGTTTATTTAGCTCACAGTTTGTGAAGGTTTCAGTCCATACTCAGCTGGCTCGAAGGCAGAGTGGCACTCGGCAGAGGGCAACTGTTCATGGTGATGGAAGACAGCAAAAGTAGCCAGAGCAAAAGGGAGGAGTGGCAGCAAGCAGCCTCTTTTTCTCTCTTGCATATGCAAACTGTCTGCTCTAAGGTGGGTATAGCTATCACACCCATGAATCAATCATAAACTTGAAAAGACTGCACCATGACTGCATGAGGCTTTGTAGGGACATTCAGACAAAAACTGTAATGGTCACGAACAACTAGAGACACTCTGGCCAAAGTAGCCAGTTTTATCAGGGACCTGGAAACCATAGCACACTAGGAATGATTGAAAGAACTGAGTACTTTTCCTGGAAAAGAGTGGGTGTAGCTTAGGAAGGACAGAATGCCTCCTCTCAAATACCTAAAACAGCACCATAGGTAGCATGGATCAGTGTATTCTTTCTTGTTCCAGATATAAGAAATTATAGGGCAGTCCTCGGCTCTTTTCTAGAGTAGATGAAAACAAAAGAGCTTTTTGAATTAGTTTAGGCAAAAGGGGAACTTACGAGCACTATGCATAATGATATAAGCAATAGAAAGAAAGAAAAAAACTACATAATCTTACTACTTATATGGAAAATGTAAAAAAGTTGAGACATGGTAGAATAGTAGGTGCTAGAGACGGAGGGACAGGAGAAATGGGGAAATGCTGATTAAAGAGTATAAACTTCCAGTTTTAAAATGCATAATTTCTAGGGGTCTACTATACAGTATGGTAATTACACTTAATAATGCTGTAATGTGCACTTGAAATTTGCCAAGAGAATAGATCCAGGTATTCTCATCACAAGAACAAATAAATGAATAATTGAGGTTGTGGATGTGTTAACTAACTTGATTGTGGTAATTATTGCACAGTGTATACACATAGCAAATCATAATGATACACCTCTTAAATATTGTTACAGTTTTAATCTGGCGTGTTCCCCAAAGTCTCATGAGTTGAAGGCTTGATCCACGGCTGGCAGTGTTATTGTGGAGGGGGTGGAAACTCTTGGAGGTTGGAGCTAGGTGGAGGAAGTAGGTCACTGAGGGCATGACGTTAAAGGGTCTTCACGCTTTCCTATCCCACTCTCTCTCTTTTTCCTTCCCTCCTTCTTTCCTCTTTCTCCACCTCTTGCTTCTTCTCTGTCTCTTCCCTATCCTCCTCCTCCTTCTTTCTCTCTGCCTCTGTCTCTGTCTCTGTCTCTTTCTCTCTCTTCCTTCCTCTCTTTCTCTCTCTCTGTCTGCCTGCCTGCCCTTTTCCACAATCTCTGTCTTTTTTCTCCTAGCTGCAGTGAGGTGAGCAGCTTTTCTATGCTATGACTTTCTGCTGTGATGTATCTGCCTCATGACAGGCCCAGAAACCACGGAACCAGCTAACCATGGGCTGAAACCTCTGAAACTGTGAGTCAGGGTAAATTTTTCTTTCTTTAAGTTGTTTTCCTCAGGTATTTTGTCACAGCAACGGAAAACTGTCTAATACAATAACTATACAATTTATTTGTCAGTTAGTTTAGGCAAATAAAGCAATACTTTTTGAAAAAGAAATTGAAGTAAACATATTATTCTTAATAATTATAAAAAAATCAGTCATAATTTAACTTTCTCATGGATTTGAATCACTGAAGATATAGCTTTTAATTATGTTCAAAGTTTTGACACTTATATAGTTTTTTATAGTATGAGTTCCTTATTAATGAATTTGTACTTTTGTTTCATTTTAAGCAAATGAAGCATATTTTCAAGTAATTTTTCCAATGAGGAATGTGATCATTTTTGTCAATAATAATAGTTAATTTTTAGAGCCTAGAAATATGTAAAGCATCTTTTTAAGTACTTTATATGGCTATACCTTTTAAGAGTCAAAATAACTGCACAATATTGAAATTCTACATGGACACTTACAATTATTGCTTCATTTCATACAATTTATAAGCCCTTTGGTATCTGAGAACTTTCTATCATCTTTACACATAGCAAGAGGCCCAGGTACTTATTCTTGAGTTAGCAAAATTTTCCACACAGGAAATCCATGCAGATAACTTCAGAATTTATAGTTGTTGAGAATAAGCTAAAGACTGACCAAATATTTGTCCCTTTGACAGCAAACTGCTCTGTTGCTGGTGATTGTTTGGTTTGGTTTATTTTCTAGCCAGGCTACCAATGGAATTTATTGACTTAGTGAGTGTCTTGGTTACTTTTCTCTAGTTGTTGAGACAGAATACCTGACATCTAAAATTAAGGAAGGAAAGTTTATTTAGCTTTCAGTTTGTGGAGATTTCAGTCCATACTTGGCTGATTCCAAGGCAGAGTAGCACGTGGCAGAGGGCAACCGTTCATGGTGGCTGAAGACAGCAAAAGCACCAAGAGCAAAGTGGGGAGTGGCAGAGCTAGCAAGCCTCTTTCCCTCCCTTATCTTGTAAACAGGCTACCCCGACCCAGAGGGCATGTAGCACTCACCTAATCTCCACACCCTCCTCTTGCACAGGCTGAGGATAAATACAAAGTAAGCACCCTGGCCTCCAGCTGAATCACATAGTTAACCTTCTAAACTTCTCACATTGACACAATGAACAACATCCTAGAGCAGGAAGGGCATGTCCTTTTCACCCCAGAATGTAGAATTGCCAAGTCACTTAGCCAAACCTCTAGACTCCCCAAGTTAACACAATGCATCAACCATAACAGTGAGACCCTCTGTCAAAATAAAAAATAGAAAAAGTCTGGGGATACAGCTCAATGCAAAGGCCTTGAGTTTAATCTCTAGATTTTCAAAGTTCAGTCTCTAGAGTTTCAAATTTTTCAATCTCTCAGATTTTTAAAAAAATCTGAGTATGGTTAGAAGAAGAGGAATGACACAGAGTTTGTTGAAACTTGGACAAGGTCTTAGTTTTCTACATCATTTTAGGGGTTTCGGTTTATTGGTTGGTTAACATACACCTGACTGTTTCAGTGGAGAATCACAGGGGATTCTTTTCTTTTTCTCACCTCCCCAAAACTAATGCACCAATAAAACCTATGAGCAATAACTCAAAACATTTTCCAAAATCTGACCAATCAATCACTACCTGTCTCCTTAAATCCCAAACATTAGCTCTTCTCAACCAAGAAACAACAGCCACTTTGACAGTGCATTCTTGACCAGTGGCTCTTTCAAAACAGCATCTAACATGCTCTGTGTATTCAGAAGAAAATTAAAAATACTAACCGTGGCCTACAGGATCCTACATAAAATGGACTGCTTTTTACTGTGTTTTAGCCACAATGGTCCTTTAATTAATGAGTTTGTTGCCAAGTCGGTTTCTGCCTCAGGACATTTGCGTCGTGGGTTCTTCCAAAAGAAAGTTAGATATTTTCCCACTCCATATTGAAATTCTACATGGACACTTACAATTATTGCTTCATTTCATACAATTTATAAGCCCTTTGGTATCTGAGAACTTTCTATCAGGAATTTCTATTGATATGAGACTCTCTGGGAAAAGTCATGCCCTCTCCCTTACCTAATCACTCTTGTCTCTCATTTCCCTCATGCTGTATGTTGCTTACTGAAATTATCTTTCAAATCTCTTTCTGTTGGTTATACCCTGCCCTGCCGTCATGGAATCTTCCTGAGGGGAGGACCTTCAGTTTGTTCACCTCTATGTACAAGTATCTGTGAAAGATCCTGGCATGAAGCAATGACTCAATAAAACTGCATGGAGGAAGTAGACAAATAACTGAGCAGAAGTCATGTGCAGTCATTGGCTAGGTTGACCACAGGAGCATCCTGCGTCTTTCTGAGCTTTGCTGACTAGGGTTGGAGGAAAGTGGGATGGGGAAATACAAGGAGAGTATAGATATGTTAAAAAGGGGTATGTGATGTCCCCAGGGTCACACATCAAGGAAGGAAAGACTAGAGTTTCACAAACCCTACTGCTCTTTCCCCATCAGTGGGAAACCTGCCTAACATGAAATGATCAGCCTTTATCCAGATACAAGAAAGACAATAGAGGCTAGACAGGAACTCTCATTCCTGGAGCTCATTTTCCAAAAATACATGGAATATATAGAAGAAATTGATATGAGACTCTCTGGGAAAAAAAGAAGGAAAAAACAGTTACAAACAATTCATATAATAAGCCCTGGAAGGCTCATATATCTTCCTAGATTTATTAAATTTCATTTCAAAAGTTGGCTATAAATCAGCACTCAAAATCCCCTTTCAAGCTGTCTCCAATATCTTACATTGCTGTTATTTAGAATCTTAACTGTCATTTTCACAAAAGACATAACACTTTCCATAGACTTAGACAACCAATAACCCAAGCTGATTGAGATTTTCCATTTTAGCAATGAGGCTGAGGAAGCCCCGAGAAAGGCGAAGGCCGGAACGGCTGGGGGATGGATTTAGAGTAGGAAAAGGCTGGCGCGGAGGGGGAGAAGGGAGAGCAAGAAGTACTGCCCACATACGTGTCTGCGGAGAGACACATGGGGCAACTCTGGGTGTCCCAGATCTGCCATGTGCCCTATTGTAAACAGCAAGAGCTTTGTCACTAAGCAGATCTGGGTTTAAGTCTACGGATGGCTACTTTTTACAACTGCACCTTGGTGGGATTATCCAGCCATTCTGAGCTTTTGTGTTATGGTCTGAAATGGGTAGCATCAACTAAATCATTCTATTGTTGGGGACATTAAATGAGATCATGCATGTAAAGCATTGAGCTAAGGGCCTGGCACATGTAAGCCCTCAATAAATACAGTTTCTCTGGGGCCTGGCTGTCAACTGCCCATCTGCTCTCTCTCGGGACAGTCAGCTCACTATGCCCTGCATGAATTTATAGTTAAGCCTCATTAATTTGGACCTTCCTCACTTAGAATTTATGATAATTCATCAGTGGCCTAAGCTGAAATTTACTTTTATAAGTACTATTAAAAAAAGTAACAGGAAGGTTAAAACAAATTTATGAGGAGACCATTTAAGTTAACGAACCATTTGCTGTTACTTTAGAAATAGTCATTTACATACAAATAATTGATGTGCTAATTACAAGTGATTCTTATCTACACAGGAAAGCAGGCCCTTAATTCAAAGTGTAGTTCAAATTATTGAAAGTTTGAAAATTGTTTTAAAATGCAGCTTATTAGGCGCTCTTAAGAAATTGATTTTATTGCAAGGTAAATAATTAGTGATGTATTTGCCAATTTTTAATATAATATCTTGCACATTCAAGCACTGGTCATATTTAAGACAAGGTTTTATCTCGGAGCGCTGAAGCACATATGGAGGGAGGAAGGAAGGAAGGAATTCAAGAAGGAAAACAGCCTCAGCTCTCGCTCTCACCCCCAGCCACTTTTTCTTTGCCATTAAAGTAATACTGGTCTGCACAATTACAATTTGCACGGTAAATCATGGCCATTTTCCCACAGCTTGAGCCTGTATAAAACATTTTATTTTTATTCTGATAAACACAGACTTTTCTTGTAACTCTAGGCTTTTTAAAGAAAACAATCTACAGTTCATCCTTTGAACTAGACCTGTTTGGATTAAAATAGGTAATACATACAGTACATGCAAACACTGCTTATTTGAGAGTATTAATGAGGGATGAGGGAAATAAGAGCAAAGAAAAGACACGAAGTGGCCAGTTGGAAAGAAATTTTCTTCTGCTTAGAGAAAATATAATTCATGGCTTGAACCAACAGGCAATAAAGGGCAATTTTTAAAAAAATATAATTTCTTTGCACTTTTAATGGAAAGCTCAAGAGACCTAGGAAAGAGGGGACTCAAGGATTTTTTTAAACAGTTACTCTGTGGTTATGAAATTTTACTTACAGTCAAGATGGGGTAACAAGAGTTGGATTTATCCTCTCATCTAAAATAAATTTTAAAGCAACTGAATATATGAAATAATTTTTGAGACAATAGGCACTTGATGATGGACAGTTGTCTTTGAGAGATGAGAAACATGTACACACACACACACACACACACACACGTGGGTCCTAGAATTGTCTCGGTCTCTTCCTGGGCAGAGATCTAACACCACAGTGACTTCTGAATTTGAGGGAGAGAAAGCTCAGACTTTGGAGAGGCAGAGACAGCTAGTCTGAACAGGAGAGCCCTACACAAGGAGCACTACAGATTTCTGTAGAGACCTTCCTGGTATCTCCAGGGGAGTGTGGA
Source organism: Chinchilla lanigera (assembly GCF_000276665.1). Classification (NCBI taxonomy): domain Eukaryota; kingdom Metazoa; phylum Chordata; class Mammalia; order Rodentia; family Chinchillidae; genus Chinchilla; species Chinchilla lanigera. The sequence continues at coordinate 16,522,772 of NW_004955412.1, read as the reverse complement.
CCAGAATATATCTGTGAGGGGACTACCGAGGACGCATCACAGAGCTGCAAGGCTTTTAGGAGGGGCGGGGACAGGACTGGCAACTAAGTCTCCTAAACCAGACAACCTGACAACATGACCAGAGAAGCGAGGCAGAACCATAGACTATAGACACTGGCTCAGAAATGGAGAGATGAAGATGTGGAACAGAAGCAATGTGATGAGACAGAGGGCAAACGAACTGACAGTGTGAGGCAGCTCTATGTGTTCTAATGGGTTTGTGAAGGGGTATCCTGGGCCCAATACTTGGAGAGTGCTCAGACTTAAAGCAGTCTTTTCTCACACAAATCAATCTTATATAAATTAATTTCTCAGGGTAAGTGCAAATTATTGCTTCTACAACCTGGAGCCTCAGAGGGAGTGGTCATCTCTTTGCATGAGCCAGCAAAAGGCAATGACCTTCCTCTGTGGCGGTAAATCTAGGGTAACAGGGGCTTGGAAACTTCTGATAGCCTCATTCTCAGGGGAAATGCTGTCTGTGACTGGAAAGAAGGAAGATGGTACCGGAAGTGATAAATGGAAAGAAAGTCCTTTAGGGGCTCAGGTCACTGGTTTAGAAAGTCCTATTTCCTTCAGTATGTGAGAGGTTCATTTGTGATGTCATGAATGACAAGATTTGTTTTTCTTTTAAAGACTGATAGTATTCTACTGTATGTATAGAGCACATTTTCTTCATTCATTCTTCAGAAGACCCTTGGTTTGAGTGTCTTGGCTAATGTAATGCTGCAATGAACACAGAGTATCAATGTCTCATTAAGATACTGATTTCATTTCCTTTGGAAATATAGCCAGAACTGGGTATATATCCAAACTGCTGGATCATTTTTTTTTTAGCAACCTCCATACTGTTTTCCATAATGGTTATACTAATTTGTATTCTAACCAGGAGAATACTACCTTCCCATTCCCAACCATCATCAAGAACACTTGCTATCTCCTATCTTTTTGATAAAAGGCATGTAAAAATTATAGATGTTATTTCCCCATGGCTTTGAATTTCTCTAATTAGTGATGCTAAGCACCTTTTCATATCTGTTGGCCATTTATTTGTCTTCTTTGGAAAAATATCTATTCAGGTCCTTCACCCATTTTAAAAAATGGATTATTTATTTTTGATCTTGACTTGAACAAGTTCCTTATGTATTTTGGGTATTAACCCCTCATCAGATGTATATATTTTGCAAATACTTACTTTCATTCTTTAGACTGCCTTTTCCTTTGGTGATTGTTTCTTTTGCAGCATAGGGGCTTTTTAGTTTAAGGTAGTCCCACTTGTTTATTTTTGCTTTTATTGCTTGGGTTTTTGGTATCATATTAAAAGAGTCATTGCCAGGACAATGCCAAAGGGCTTTCCACTTAAGTTTTCTTCTAGGAGTTTTGTACTTTCAAATTTTACATTCAAGTCTTTTTTTTTTTTTTTTTTTTTTGAGGAAGGGTCTCACTATGAAGTTCACGCTGGCCTTGAGCTCACTTTGTAACCCAGGCTGGTCTCAAACTCACAACAATCCTCCTACCTACATTTAAGTCTTTAACCCTTTGAATTAATTTTGTAAATGGTATAAGATAGGGGTTTATTCTTTTGTTGATATCCAGGTTTTGATGATGCTTCCCTTTTTGCATTGTAAATTCTTAGTATCCTTGTCAAATATCAATTGACCACATATGTATGGGCTTATTTTGGAGCTCTCTATTCAGTTCCATTGGTCTATATGTCCTTTTTAAAAATACCAGTACCAGTTTTGATTACTATAGTTTTGTAATATAGTTTGAAACCAGGAAGTATGATGTTTCCAGCTTTGGTCTTTGTAGTTCCATATACATTTTAGAATTTTAAAATATTTTTGTGAAAAATGCCATTGGAATTTTAAATGGGATTATGTTGAATCTATAGATTATTTTTATTTTTATTTTATTTATTTATTTTTTTTGGTACCAGGAATCGAACTCATGACCTTGCGCTTGCCAGGCAGGCTCTGTGCCACTGAGCTAAACCCCCAGCCCCTGATTATTTTGATTAGCATAGACATTTTAATAATATTAACTCTATGAACACAGAATAATAGCTCTCCACTTATTTGTGTCTTCAGTTCTTTTCCTCAGTCTCACAGTTTCCAGTGCACAGACTTTTTCATCCTTGGATAAATCTATTCATAAGAATGGTATGATCGTCTTTCAAATAAAATTATAAATGGGATTGTTTTCTTAATTTTTTTCCAGAAAGTTTGTTGTTAGTGTATAGAAACACAGATTATATCTGTAGTTGGATTTTTGTATCCTACAACTTTACAGAATTAGTTTATCAACAGATTTTTTGTGTGTCTTTAGGGCTTTTTTATATACCAGATCAAGTCATCTGCAAATGGAGACAGTTTTACTTCTTCCTTTCCAGATGTTGATGCTTTTTATTTCTTTTCTTGCTTTGTTATTCTGGCTAGAATGCCTGGTACTGTGTTGGTAAGAAGTGGTAAGAGTGGGCACCCTTGCGTTGTTCATGATCTTAGAGGAAAAATTTCATCTTTCTACTACTGAGTGTGATGTTAGTAGTGGGCTTGTCGTGTATGGCTTTTACTGTATTATCCTAAGCTGTCTTTTCTGTAACCAATTTGTTGAAAGTTTCTGTCATGAAAGGGTAATAAACTTTTCAGGTATTATCCTGCATTTATTGAGATGATAATATAATTATAATCCTTTATTTTGTTCGTATAGTGCATTACATGAATTGATTTACATATACTGAACCATTTTCTTGGCTCTCAGGGAAGATCCTACTTGATCATGGTGAATGATCCCTTCAGTGTGCTGCTGAATTCAGTTTACTAGTTGTGATATGCTGTGAGTTTCCCTATGATGTATACAATAGTAAGAATAGCAGCTTTCAGGCTATGTTTTGCCCTGAGTGACTCTTTTTTATAAAACAGCAGTTTGCTCCATTTTGAGTACAAATACTGGGGTAGAACGACGCGGTAACTTGTATGTACAAAACACATAACCACCAGATGCTGGACATACCAAACTTTCAGCTAAAAACAACTTCTAGCTGCACAGCACAATCATAAGGCATAAACTGATATATAAATGATTCTAATAAAAAATTGTCATCTGTAAATCTATCAAATTAAGTAAAGGACACATGGGCACATGATATATATAGCCTAATAAAGAAAAGAAACAGGCCTGTGAGCCTACTGGACATATAAGACCAAGAAATGATATAAGCTTGTCATCTGAATCATCTAAAAGGAGGGACAACCAACATTACAGTGTGGCAGGTCACAGAAACCTGTCTTCTCATCAGAGCACCTGGTGAACGCACCCGGAGGTCGGCAGCCAAGATCTATGGCACTCTGCCCTGAGCTTCGGTTCAGCTCTATCTCCCTGTTTGCTCTGGTACACTTGAACAGCCTCCTGTTCAGTCTCAAGCTTTGAACCAACTCTGAACTTTCAAGTCCTTGCCCCTGGTTGGAGAAGTTCTGCCTGGTCTGGAATGTTAGCTAGTTGTGACTTTCGCATCTCTGCAGATTGCCTTAGCTTTCAGTTCTGCCTCTTCAAATCCTGTAGCCAGTGTTGAAACCTTCTTAGCTGTCTAGTACCCCACATATGTTACTGTGTGGAGTGTGATGCGTGACTTGTGTGTTATAGATGTAAGTAATTAAGATTAGAATGAAGGAACCTTGATTGCCCGGCTTACTGGCTACCAAGCAAATCTGGATTACTTGACCTGATAAGGCTGACAAAATTGGTGCAGCTTGTGCATGTATGTGTTATAAAATAAATTCTGGCATTATGGAAAGGCACAAATACGTCCAGTCTAAGTCACTGGCATAGCTCACTTATGACACTGATATTTTTGTTGAAAACTTAGTATCTATATTCATCAGAAATATGGACCTGGGATTTTCTTTTCTTGCAGTATTCTTATCTGTCATTAGTATCAGTGTAATGATGCTTTGAAAAATAAGTTTAGAAGTCTTCTCTCCTCTTCAGTCTTTGAAGGAGTTTGAGAAGGTGTGGCATTAATTCTTTTTTGAGTGGTTGAATTAACAAGCAAATCTGTCTCATCCTAGGCTTTTCTTTATTGAGAGGTTTTTGATTATTGAGACTTCTCCTTACTCATTACAGGTCTGTTCAGATTTTCCATCTCTCCTTGATTCAGTGTTAGTACATTGTATGTTTCTGGAAACTGATCCATTTAATCTGTTATCCAGTTTGTTGGCCTGTAATTGCTGGCATACCATTGATTTTAGTCGTCTTTTAGGATCCCTTTGTATTTCTGTATCAGTTATAATATTTTCTCCTTCATTTGTAATTATATCTGAGTCTGCTTCCTTTTCTCTTGGCCAGTCCAACTATTTATAAGTATTCATGTTTTCAGAAAAATAATTCAGCTTTGTTGATCTTTCCTAATGTTTTCCTATCCTTTACTTCATTTATTTCTGCTCTAATCTATGTTGTTTCCTTCCTTCTGCTACATTTGGACATAATTTGATCTTCTTTAATTTCCATGATGTATAAGTTAGATTGTTCATTTGAGATCTTTTTTTAACCAGTGTTGACATGTATACCAGTGGGTATAATCTTTCCTCTTAAATCTCAGTTGTGCCATTCTACAATTTTGAAATATTGTGTCCAATTTTGCTTCCCTTGAAATCCCTTCCTTTCTCCTTCCCTCCCTCCCATTTCCTTCCTTCCTTCCTTTCTTCCTTCCTTCCTTCCTGACGCACCAAAGAATGGACCAAGCATAGGAGACAACAGCAGGTACCATATGTTGTGGGAGGAAATGTGTTGCAGTGGAAGAAGACTAAGGAAACTACAGGAATATTCCAAGTGGTGGTGGGATAATACCAATTGTTGGTGGAATGGTGAGGCTACCAGAGCCCTTGTGCATGTCAGGAGGGACACAAATGACCCTGGAGAACAGTCTGGATATATTTAGGGAAATTGTCCATGCAGACTCTGCCCAGCAAAGCTGCTTCTTCAAAATCATTGCTAGTTTTCCCTTTCTGTGTCCACCCTGGCCTCAATTGCTGTTCAACACTCCCAGAATAGTAAGCATCACATGATAAATAAACTTTCCTGAGACTACAAGTAATTTTCACCATTGTTCTACTTTTTCTGAGCTAACTCTAGTAGAGGGATGCATTTTACTTGCACTAACAGAGGTAGAGTGAATAAAACAGGAAGTAACAAATGCCAGATCCAGAGAATGACCCTGTGACTACAGCTATATTGTATGCAGATGTACCAAGAACTTATCTCATTACTTTGTACTGGCACAATGAACTACAGTTGCTGAGGTAGCCTGAATATCATGTTTTTAACACCTCCTAACAAGTATCAAGGATTACTTCCTCTAAATTGAATACCCTGCCCTATTAAAAAGGTGTTTTAATCTATTTTGATTGTTGTAACAGAATTCCACAGACTGGATAATTTATAAACAAGAGAAGTATATTTGGCTTGTGGTTCTGGGAACTGAGAAATCTAAGATGAGAGACATGCACCTGGTGAAGGCCTTTGTGCTTCATCATAACGTGGCGGAAACCATGACATGATGAGACAGTGTGCAAGACGGACAGGAGGGAGCTGTACACTCTGCAACATGGGGTTTAACATTTTGAATAGGGTACCATTTTACTAGACTAAAGATTAGGTAATTTGTTTTTGCTTACATTGCTTTTCCTTTAAATATTAAAGAATTTAATGCCCCAAAATATAAAACTAACAAACATTCATGTACCGACTATCCAGAATTTAAAAATGGAAACACTTGTATCTTTTGTCTTACATTTTAAATAAAAGAAACAGAATAAAACTGATGGATAAAACTAAAGTTCCTTTTTTCTCACCTCCTGTTCAAGATTTCATCCTCCTTTCAAAGAAAACTTTTTTATGAATTTGCTCTGGATTCTTCTCAATCCTTTTTTTGTAATTTTTTTACTGGAAAATATATCTATGAAAAACAAATACAGGATGCTTTGAGTTTTTAATGTCTGTATAGATCTTTTATATTGTATATGAAGTTTGAGGCACAGATACTGTAAATATTTAAATTTAAAAATTATTGTGATAGAAGACACATTGCCATTGGGATGTTTTCTTTTGTGAGAGTCTTTAGCTATTCTGACTTCCCTGATGTTCTGAATCAATTTGAAACAATTACCTTTCATGGCCATTCTGATTTTGAGGAAGGGCTAGAGGTCACACGGTGCCGTATCTGGTGAATCAGGTACATAAGGACACATTGCCTTTCTGTTGGACAGTGCCGAGCTGCAGCACTCACTATAATTCTGATCACACCTAGTAAAGACACACAAAATGGGACTTCCAGAACTACTAAAAGTGGCAAGAATGATGCAACATGTATGTTCAAAGTGAGGGGGAGTATTTTGAGAGGGTCTGTGTCTTTTACTGTAACGAATTTTTAAAAATGTAACCATCCCTTTGTAGTTTGGTCACTCCTAGCATAGCTATTTTATACCTTTTGAATAGTTTTGAGTCAATATAAGTAGATATATCTCATCCCTTTAACCATTGTATTATATTTTATTGTCTGTGATCATCCCACAACTTACTTATTAATTCTTTTGTTGACAAACTTTTAGATTTTTCCTTAATCTTTTACTGTAATAAACTGTGCTGCAATGGACATCCTTGCATGTATCTGTGCTAGTGTCTTTAGGGCCTATAGGTAGCAAATAAATTGCTATACAATGGAGAATAGGCTTTCCGGCTTTACTAGATATTGTCAAATTGTTCTCCAAAGTGGTTGCATCAATAAACACCATCACCAGCAGTGATATCAAGGGTTGTGCCTGCTTCTGCCTCATCAGCCTGTCTACCCTTCATGTTTTCTGTCTCCATCGCTGATGGCTTCTTTGGGCATGGGGCTGCTGCTTCCTCATGCATTCTGACTACGCCACTTCCTGTCTTGCTCTCATTTCAGCTTAGCTTTCAGAAAAGATTGACTGATTAAGGCTGCCTATACTTCTTAATAACTCTTTTCATAATTATAATGCATAAATGATTATATATTTGTTTAATATTTATCTTCCCTATTAGACTCTAAGCTTTACAAGGGAAGGACTTTTCTGCTTAATTTATTTCTCTATCCTCAGCATCTAATGTGATGCTTGATAAATACTTGTTAAAGAAATTAATGCATTAAAACCCCCTAAGACAGACTCTAACTGTCTTGTCCAATACACATCAATATGTCCTGCTGGGCAGATTGCCAATGAGAGACAGTGTAATGCTATTATTAGGAATAGGAGTTACAGCAAGAAAGACTTGGGTTTGAGTCATGGATCTGCATCAAATTAAACATATATGACACTGAAAAAGTTATTAAAACTTCCAAACATAGTTTTGGTTATGGGAAAAGGAAGGCTACTTGTATCACAGGGTCACTATGTGAACTGAATGATATATCTCATATAAAGTGGTATCAAACACGTATTACACATGAACAAAAACATTGCTTATAAAGATATGCACAAGTTAGAGAGGAAGAAGCCTTAGGGGTTAGTAAGCATATGAAAAGAAGCTGAAATTAATTAGAGATCAAAGAAATGCAAATTAAAACAACAATGATACATTCCTTTATAGCCTTTGGACAGCAAGGTTAGAGTAATATCAAGTGTCAGTGGGAAGATGAGCCTGCCAAAGCCCTTGTGTGTGGCTGGAGGGCTACCATGTGATGCAGGCATTTTGGAGAGCAGTCTGGGCATACTTAGGTAGATTACCACAAGCAGATTCTGCCCAGCAATGCTACTTCTGAAATAGAGCTGAAATCTATTCTCACATAGATCCATGAGAAGAAAAATGAAGTTATCCATTGCAGTGATATTTGTGGTGAAGGGAGTTGAGGGGTTGCTAGGTGTCCATGGAGGGCCATGTGAGCAGATAGGATGGGGTGGGTGCACATTATAGAGCACCGTGTGGCATTAAAAGCAGGTGACTGAATGTAGTTTTGATAGTTCCTAAAAACAGTACTCAATGAGGAAAGAAAGAGAAAGAAGATGATATGGAAGAGAACACACATTTTAAATGACACAACGAACAAAAAGGTATTCAATAAGCATAATAGTCTGGCTGCCTGGGAGTTTGCAACTGGAATGAGTGGGAAGAATTGAAATAAAGAGAGATAAATTTTTTAAAAATAACAAAAGAGAGGTGCCCTGCACAGAGGCTAATATGAGTATATGCTCTATACTGAGGACTATGATCCACTCAACCCTCTATATTTTCGGTATAAAATTTAAAAATTAGACAAGGTGATAACCTAGAAGCATGGGGAGCTAGACAAGATGACCTGTGCAGAATAGAAGTATCACTTCTAGCATGACAGTGTAGGAGATCCTGGACTTTCCCCCCAGCAAAATTGGGGAAAATTATTCCAAAGCATTATCGATCAATCTCCGGAAATGGCCCAAAGGCCACTGTAGCAATGTGAAGAAATATTTATTCAAGTAAATCTATTAAAACTTCATAAGAACAATGGGGATGGTGGTAACCGAGGCAAGACCTGTCTTAATTCACAGACCAGTAAGAGCAGAAACTGTACTCTAGACCATTGTAGATGGGAACACAACTCCCTCTTCCCCCTTCATAATCAGAAAGCTCCTTTTCTTCTTCCTCTTTGTCTCTTTTATGATGTGATTTCACTAAGTTGTCCAGGCTTTGGATCCTCCTGGCTCAGGCTCCCGAATAGTTGGGATTATGGGCCTGAGCTTGTGCATCTGGAGTAGAGAGCTGTCTTCTTGTGAAAGGCTGGTCATCAGCAAATTCTTATTCTGTCTCCTACTACCTGTTGCTGAAGCTAAATTCCACTTTCATGAAATTTAAAGAATAAATGGGAGAATGAAGAGTATTGATGCCTCCATGATAAAAGACAGTTCTATGTGCAGAATATAAGCAGGAAAAGTCTCTGCTTTGGTGGAGTTTACATTTTCAATGCAGAGAGACATAAGTGGAACAAAGAAATAAGCACATAATTAGTATAGTATTAGGTGGTGGTAGGTGCTATAAAGTAAAGTACAACAATGTAAGTGCTAGAGAGTGACGAGGTGGTAGAGCAGGCTGCTATTTTAGATAGGACAGGCAGGGAAGACTCTAGGAAGGTGCTTTCTGAGCAGGTACCCAAACAGAGTGGAGGGAGGGAGACATGAGTGTCAGGGGCAAGAGCATTTCAAGCGCCAGGAGTTGATGAGCAAAGGCTCCAGAAGAGGACCTCTTTGACACTTGGGGTGGGGGGCAGGAGGGGATATGTGTGGCTAGAAAAGATGGGTATAGTGACCACAGGTGACATCAAGGAGGTAGCTGGAGAGCAGAGTAGTTGTGGAGCCCCTGTAGTTGTCCCATCAAGGGATAATGGCAGCTTGGACAAAGGTAATAATAATGGAGGTTAAAAAAACAAGTTTTTTTTTTTTTGTTTTGACCTCATTCTTAAGGTAGATTGACAAAGTTTTTTTTTTTTTTGGAGAGCAGTCTGGGCATACTTAGGTGGATTACCACAAGCAGATTCTGCCCAGTAATGCTACTTCTGAAATACAGCTGAGATCTATTCTCAGCTCTCCCTCAGGAAGAGGGAGTTGTGTTCCCATCTACAATGGTCTAGAGTATAGTTTCTGTTCTTACTGGTCTGTGAATTAAGACAAGTCTTGCCTCAGATACCTCATTCTTAAGGTAGATTGACAAAAAAAAGGTTTTTTTTGTTTTGACCTCATTCTTAAGGTAGATTGACAAAATCTACTGACAGCTTATGGTGGTAGAGGTGACAGAGAGGGCAGGGATCAAGAATAAAAGGAGAACGAAAGATGAAAGTCAAGAAACTCCAATGGATTTTGGACTAGGAAGCTAGATGAACTGAGGAACCATTTGTTAGGGTGGTCCTGCTTGGAGCACAGTACTCAGTGTCAATGTGGACATGTCCATCTGAGGCCACCCTGACTTTTCCTGCTTGCATGAGTTCAGCATTTTCAAAAATTTGATTTTGGTTATGTTGAGTTTGAAATGCTTATTACTCATTCAATTGGAGATGTTTAATAGACAGTTGGAAATATAGGTCTGGAGTTCAAAGAAGAGGTCAGGTCCACAAATATGAAATGAAAAGCAATCAGCATGCAGATAGCAACTGAAGCTACAGGCTAGATGAAATTAGAAGAGGTCTGTGGCTTGAGACCAAGGGCACACAATCACTTAGAGGTCAGGGAAATGAGGAAGAACCAGTGAAGAGATTGAGAAAGAGCAGCTTGTGAAACGGAAAGAAAACCAAGAAAGAGTACTGTCCAGAAACCAAATGAAGGCTGAAGACAGAGGTGCTCCTCAGCTCTGCTGAATGCTGGTCAGGTATCAGGTGACATGGGGTCTGAGAACAAACCCTTGGGTTTGGGAAAATAGAAGTCATGGTGACCTTGACTAGAACATCTTTATGAGAAAGATAAAAGCTGATGGCATCATGTTCACAGAAGAACTGGAACAGAGAAAATGGGGACTTTGGGAAGAGACTCCTGCTCTCCTGTTAAGTAAGGGGTTATGCTGCAAAGCAAAAGGGAAAAATGGAATGGGAGATGAAGAATGATGGTGAGCTGGGTTCTGTTTTAAAACCAGAGAGAGTAAAGTATTTTTATATTGTTTGGAGAGATCTTTTAGAACAGGAAAAGGTGCTGATGCAAGAGAGGGAAGGACAACTCAGGACCAAAGCTCTTGAGTGGCAGAGAGGGTAATGTGAGAGTGTGTGTGAGTGAGGGATCGGAATAGTCCAGCTCACGCACCCTCAAGGAAGGACAGGCAGAGGATAGATGTACAGATAAAAGTGGGTTTGGTAGATCTGATGGTAAGTGTATGTGGAAATTCTGTGTTGATTGCTTCTATGTTCTCAGCGAAATGAAAAGCAAGATCATCAGTTGAAAATTAGGAGTAGGAGGAGGGTGCTGGAGGTTTAAGGAAAGAATATATACTTAAAATTTTATTTTTCTATGAGTACACTCAAAACAAGAAAGTTTAAATGAGTTAGAAGTCTAGAAATAGGCTATCTAGCACTGCTGTGGGAAGTCTACCCTATGAAGTTCTTGGGAATCAGTTCTCTCTTCAGCTACTCATTCAGCCATTCCTAGGACATATCCCTCATCCTCAAGATCTGAAGTTAAACTCTGTGTCATGTCCCCATTCTAAGAAGCAGAATAAAAAAGAGGGGGCAAGTTAGGTGTCTGAACTCTTTTATACAATGTCTTCAAAATTTAGCCACTGGCTCTCATAAAAAAGTAATGTCACCTGGGAAATGTAGCCTTAATTCTGGACAGTCCTATGTCCAACTAAAAATTCTACTACTCAGGAGGAGTACAGATAGGTTGCATGATTATCAGTCTATGCCATGGGGTGCAATTCTTATCTTGGAGGGAAGAATAAGAAAGTAGAAAAGAGAGTAAAAGTTTTGAGTAGCCAGATTTTATTGCTTCAGTACAGGGGAGTAGCATAGATTAGGGCTTTGTAAGATGAAGTTAATTAAGAAAGAATAAAGAAGATGAAGGTGTATGGAAAGGAAAGATTATACTTATGAAATTTAGAATCTAGGTTGGGTAATAAGAAATGGGAGGTCAAGAAAAAACTGGAGAGAAGCTGTAGAGTAAAAGAGGAGAAATCAGTGCAGAGAAACCAGTAAATTGTTAATAGGGCTTTCTCAGTATATTTTCTGTTGCTATTACAGAATACCTGAGACTTGGTAATTGATAAGGAAAAATTTTTATTGTACCTCACAGTTCTGGAGGTTAGGCATTCACATGCTGGCAAAAGCACTGAGCTACTACAACTTAGAGCAGAAAGCAGAACACAAGTCGGTATATGTAGAAGAGGTGAAATATTAGGACACCCTTGCTTCATAAATACCTGCTCTCTTGGTGATTAATCCAGAGAACAAAACTCACGTGCACAAAACAGGACAAAACAAACATTTGTCTCTCTTAATGAGCAATCATCTTTAAAGGCCCCCCACTTGACACTATTACAATGGCAAGCAAATTTCAACATAAGTTTTGGAGGACACCAACAATGTTCAAACCAGAGAAGGATTCAAATAGTTTTGGAGTAGTGGTGTGAGGGTGAGTGGGAAGAAAAGTAGCTGACAGTCTGAACAAGAAGATGATGCAGTTACTGGGAAAGACAAAGTGTAAGGTGCAAACATAGTGGGAGGACAATCTTCACTGGAAGTGAGGAGTTCAAGGATATGAAAGGCCTGGGTGTACAAGTCATCTGTGTCAACATGATCTGATGTCAAACGATGATGGGAATAGTGAAGGGATCACTGCAGTGAGATGACAGGATGCTTGGCACCTGACTGCAACAGGGGATAATGGATGCTGTGCCTCAGAGGAATGCAGGACTTAGGGCAAGGATGGAGAAGAATATCCTGGAAGCAGCACAGAACAACAGGGAGGACCCTGGTTGCACCCCAGACTGTGACACATGGATCATAGAAAAATAATAGCCATCATTCTAGGGGGCCTGGAGAAGCAAGAACTCAGGGCAGAGCCTGCATTCTGAGCAGGAAGGTAATGGGAATGTTCAGATAAAGTCTTATGACTGTGGATGATAAGGGAAGGAAGGGTATTGGGTATTGCATATGGACAAGGGGAAAACTGAGGAATGGATAAGGGGGGAAATGAGTAGTATTTGTATGGAACACTTTAATGCGGGGATATGAATAAAATAGGAAGGGAGTCTGGTGGGATTAGTCCTGAAAGTCTTTAGAGGAATACCTGTCACCAGTTCTACAGGAATTAAAACCCTCCTGTGGGGATTACCTTCCTAGGCAATGTCACCTTGACAGTGGTGGGTATTTTGCCAGGGACAGGTGGAGCTCTAGGGGCTTGTCACAACCATGGGGGATGTTATGGTTTGTGTCAAGTTGTCTCCCCAGAGCCTCATGCAGTCATGGGTGGGAGCTTCCAGGGTTTATGACTGATCTATGGTCCAATGCTGAGATTATGCGTGTGAGTGGTGTACCTACCCTGGGGTGGGTAGTTTGCATATAATATAAAGAAGGGAAAGAGGCTTGCTCTTCCAGCTGCAGCTCCTCCCTTTTGCTCTTGTTACTTTTGCTGTTTTCCACCACCATGAACTGTTGCCCTCTGCCATGTGCCACCCTACCTTGGAGCCAGCTGAGTATGGACTGAAACCTCCATAAACTGTGAGCAAAATAAACCTTTCCTTCCTTAATTTTGAGTGTCATGTATTTTGTCTCAGCAACGAGAGAAAAGTAACTAAGACAGGGGTCAGATCAACAGTGTGTAGGCTTAGCACTGGAAGCTGGAAACTCTGGAACACACCTCATGGAATTTGGAGTGGAGGTCTCGCAGTGGGAGTCCCACTAGGATAGTCCTTCTTGGGATCATCTCAATAGATGCTGAAGGAAAACACATGGAAGGTGGGGGAAGATGCAGGAAGCCCAGGAAGTACAAATTCAACCTATTCCTGATTTAAATCCAGAATAGATGGATACCCCCTTCACATAAAAATAAAGCCAATGACATGCTTAAAATTTAAAAAGCATTCTAGTTAAGGCCATGGCTATGAAAAAAAAAATGCCCACTATCACCAGAATTATTTCACATTGTTTTGGAGACAATGATACACATGTTGAATAAAAGACATACATGTGAGAAAGGAAGTTGAAAAACAATTATTTTTTAGATATGAGTATAAACCTGAAGTAGTTAAAAGCTATTAATAACTAAAACAAGAATTGGAGTAAAATGGCTGGTTAGAAATTTATAAAATAAAAATCATTACCTTTTCTATTAACAGTAACCTATGGGAAAATGTAATGGGGAAAACCCCCTCTTAGTCATAATAACAGCAGATAAAATGCCCAGACGTAAAGATGGAAAGAGATTTAGGTATGGTCTTTATGGAAAAAATAAAGTGAGTTTCTAGTGAGATTTTTTTTGAATTGCATAAATAGGAAGATGTGTTGATCTTGAAATAAGATGATGAGACTTTGTAATTATATCAATTCTCAAATTTAATCTATAAATTCACTATGATTTCAACCAAAACACAAACAGGATATTTAGGAAGAATTTGACAAAATAATGCTTGCATGCATCTTGAAAACAAACCATGTGAAATAGCTGGAGAAAGTGTGAAAGGAAAAGAAGCATTATGCATAGAGAGCTAGAAGATATTGTCAGAAATTAAAATGTATTATGAAGCTGAAGTAATTTAAAAATCTATGGGGCGGCTAGAATAGGAATAGAAAAATAGAGTCTAGAAATAAACCCAAATAAATATGAGAGTTTGGAACATGCTGGGAGTGGCATTTCAATTAAGTAAGGGTGGGTTATTTTATTTTATTTTATTTTTTTGTTTTATTTTTCTCCAGTACCGGGAACCGAACTCACGACCTTGCGCTTGCCAGGCAGGCGCTTTTGCCGCTGAGCTAAATCCCCAGCCCCTGGATGGGTTATTTTAAAAAGTGGGCTTTGGACCGCTGGCCAGTCATTTTGGCAGGAGGAAAATGCTGAACTCTACCTGCTTACCACCTGAGGAGCCCTAACTGAGACCTGATTCGGTGTCATTGAACCTGAAGACCGGACAGAAAGAAATTGAACTGATTTCTGGCCTTTCAACACTAGGAGACTTCATATTAATATATGCGTTTTAGGTAGGGAGCTCAGCAAGGTCTCTGTGGGAGGATGGGGGAGACACAGGAAGCAGAGGGAACTTCAGATGGCCGCAGGCCTGATGCCTGCAGGCAGAGGAGGCGGATGTAGCGCAGGGAGTGAGGAGAAGGGGTGGAGAAGTGCTCCTAGAATTTAGAGGCAGGCGGCTAGTGGGTCGAGGAAAGCCACAGGCCACAGCTGGCTCTAGGTTTCACTCTTAAATTCAGTAAGAGGACATTAGTGTGCGCCAAACCGCTGGAGGTGGCATGTGATAATCTGATTTGTACTTTTGCACTGTGAAATGGCTCAGATGGTAAATTTTGTGTTATGTGTATTTTACCATGATTTTCAAAATGCCTACTTGAAAAAAGATCCCCGTACCTTTTGTATGAACAAGAACTGAATAGTAATTACTCCTTTTAGGGGGCTTGTTTCCATTTCAGTTCACCACTCTGACCTCAACCCTGCCTGGTCATTTGTATTCATATATACAACCTGCCTGGCTTAGCTGTGCAATCTGCCTGTACAGTTGTGTTTGCAGCTCTTGTCTTACAACAAAATAAATTCCAGATGATAAAAGATTCAAATATAACATTTATAAGGGGAAGAAAATATTGGTGATTATTTTAATCTTAAAGTCAGAAAGGTTGTTGTTTTAGTTACTTTTCTCATTACTGGAACAAAATACCTGATGCCCAAAATTAAGGGAGGGATCCCCCAGGAGTGGTGGTGCACACCTGTAATCCCAGCACTTGGGAGGCTGAGGCAGGAGGATAACTGTGACTTCGAGGCCAGCCTGGGCTATATAGTGAGTTTGAGGCCAGCCTGTCTCAAGAAGACAAAACAAAACCAAGGTTAAGGGAGGAAAAGTTTATTTAGCTCACAGTTTGTAGAGGTCTCAGTCCATAGTTGGCTGGCTCCAAGGCAGAGTGGCACATGGCAGAGGGGTATCGCAGAGGAGAACAGTTCATGACACCCATTAGGTAGGGAAAGTAACAAGGGAAAGAGAAAAAAGCCTGTTTCTGTCCCTTATATTGTATCCAGTCTATTGGGATTAGGGTAGTCCTAATCCCAGCTGTGGGCTGATCAGCAATCACCCACCCTTAATCCCAGCACCTTTCATCCCAGCATTGCACTACGCATCAATCACACACTCAATTCAGCCACATCCAAAGAAACCCTATGACTGCATGAAGCTTTCAACAGAAACACCTTTCCACTCTAGACTGTAGAAACCCTGTAAAGGGGGAATAAAGGTAAAAAACAAAAAAAGCATAACAGAAAAGATGGAATTACCTGAAGTTTGAATAAGACTAAAAATACTTCATAGCTGTTATTTGCCAAACATGCATAGTGTGTCAGTACTGTGAAAAGTACTTCACATACATTACTTTGTTCTGATGATGGTATAAGTTTTATTTCACTTGTTTTTGAGAGACAAAAAACCAGGGCTTGGAGAAATTAAGACACTAATCCAAAATCACACCATCAGCAAATGGAAGAATTGGAATTTGGTCATATGCCTGAGCTGGATGTATCTGTTTGCTCTCCCAGATCCTCCCTCACCCTTCTCCCCCTGTCGCCACCGTGAAGAGGGAGACTGTGAGGCATTTGTTCAATGACCTCACTGCTGTCCTCTTCCTACTGTTTTTGCCAGAGGGAAAGTGCTTGTAGATGAAAGGACAGGACGTTCATTTCCCCCACTCCTCTTCCACTGGGCTGCTATGGTATGTGTGTGTCTGTGTATGTGCGTGTGTATGTTTGATGATACTGCAGATTCTCAATGAATTACGTCCCCAGCCCTTTCTTTAAGTTTTTATTTTAAGACAAGGTCTTACCCAGTCACTAGATTGCCCAAGCTGGGCTTAAACTCACAATCCTCCTGCCTCACCATCCCAAAGTACTGTGATCATGGGCAAGTGGTACCACGCTTGCTGTTTTTTCTGCAATCACGACACTTGTCAGATCGTTTTCTTTTTTCTTTTTATTCTCTTCACATCTTTCTAGTTTCCCTTCTCTTGCCCTTTCTGATTTGAGTGGTTCTGGCTCCCTGCTGTCCCTAGCCTGCTCTGCTCTGCCTGTCGTTAGCTTCCTGTAGGCTGCCCATGCCTTTGCGAACCGTCTCCATACTCCACTCTCTGTCATCTCTCTTGTTTGCCGTGTGCCTTCTCTACCCGCTGGGAACTGATCCAACTTTGGGTCTGAGGGCTGGGTCTTTTTCAGCAGGGGCCATGGCTTGAGACAAGGGTGGGAATGAGCCAGGAGGCAGGGAGGCTCAGTGGCAAGTGGCAGGAGAAAGAATTGTAAAGGTGTTTCAGGATCAGATGAGGACAGAGTCCAGGGTAAGACTGAGAAGTTCCGAGACTCCTTGGCTTACAAATGACCCAAGCCGGCTAACTATTCATTAGCCAGTGTGGCAGTTTCCTGAGGGCTACTTTGGCCTGGGTGAAATGAACTCAACATGTGTGCATTTTGTGCCAGGCCAGGGTGGGGGTGGAGGGCACTGCTAGGGTTGGAGAGGAGGGGAGGGGGAAAATGTTCCAGCAGCTCCCGTTTAACACAGATCCTTTTTCTTTTTGTGCACCCCCCCGGGCTACTCAGCAAGGTCTTTCACATACCATCCCCCTACCCCACCCCCAGCCCCTTACAACCTCTCCTCTCTGGCTGTAGCATTCCAGAGAATCTCAGCTCAAGATTGATGGCTTCATAACCTGCCCGGAGTCCTTGTGCTACTGCTGCCGCGTTATGAATCATCGATGCCACATCACCCCACTCCCACCAAACAGGACCCGAAGGACACTCCTGAGTGTGGGCAGCACTGGCTCTGCTCCTGCTTGTCAGACACTGGGGCTGCGGCCGTGAGGAAGGGGGAGGTGTGAGCAGCTGGAACCAGGAGCTCACGGCTCTGAGCTTCCACAAGCTCTCACTCCTGTGTGCCATCCTGGCCGTCTTTTCTGAGCATTTCTCGGGTCTTAATTTAATAGCTATTGCGATCACAGCCAAGCTAGTGACAATTTCAGTTTATTGAATCAGGCACTTACTTTAAATCAGTCTTTCCACTCATTTCCTAGTTTGAGTCTCGCTGCAGAAATGCAAGCTTGGGTTCTGTGTACAGTTTACAGTCGGGAAGTGGTGAGCTGGAGGCTCAAGCACTCTTCTGATTCCAAAATCTGAGCTCTTTCTAATATGGAAGTGGACATCGAGTTGTAGAGAAATCTCTCTTGTCTTGGGTAACTTTCTTCCAAAGTGAAATCTCCTCTGCAGTGGTTTCCATTGTCCCTCTATTACAAGCTCTGCATTAGTTACCTAGGACCACAATCACAAAACACTACAACCCTAAATAGCAGAGTCCTTGTCTCACAGTGCTAGAGCCTTGAAGGCCAAGATCAAGGTGCTGACTGGCTTGGGCTCTATCTGAAGGCACTGGGAAAGGTCTGCTGCGTGTGTCTGTCCAGCTGCTTGTGTTTCCTTGGCTGGCGGCTGCTTCACTCCGGCTCTCACATGGCGTTCTCCCTGTGTGCATGTCCCAAACGTCCCCTTTGTCGGGTCACCAGTCACTGTGCAATAAGATCCTCTGTGGCAGTCTCATGCAAAAGTGAAAATCAGCAAAGATCTTATTTCCAAACAAGGTTACATTAGAGGGTGTTGGGGGTTAGGACTTCAGCATCTTTGGGGACACAATTCAACCCCTAACAATCTTTTATGTGTGCCTTGCCTTGCCTGTGGTACCAAGGGCTTCCTGCTGAGATGCTCAGGCATTGCCTTGGGCTCCAGGCACGGGAACACGGTGATGGAAGGAGGGCAGGAAGGAGGGGGATCTTCTTTTGGGGTGGGGACTGGGACTGAGGGAAAAGGAAGAACAGCATCAAATCCATCTGCCCTTTGCTGCCCTTGAGGAGAGTTAGTGCCGTAAGCGGCTTTGGGCCTGGCTAACTCCTGGCATCTCCATTTTATAAAATGCGTGCTTGCAGCAGGCACTCATCGGAGCGCGCAGATTACCATTAGTGATAGCAACTCACAAGCACTGTACCTATTGTCCCCGCTCGCAGCGTGCCAGACAGCCCTCCCCGGGGGAAGCGCAGCACACAGGGCCCAGCTCTACCAGCAGACTCAGTATCTCTCCCTGCCTGAGAGCCTGGCCACTCGATATTTCCGAAGATAGAGATCAATCCCCATGCACCAGAGAGGAAACCGATCAGTCGAGGAAGAGAAGACACCGCTTAGAGATTAGCTGATCTAGGAGGGGAAAATTAACAGCAGCTAATTCAGTCACACTTAATTTAAAGTCTTCCCAATAAGAGGTTTAATCTAGATTGAATAAAGTAGGATCTGTACACTTGCTGGTAACTGGAAAACTCTTGATGGA
Source organism: Chinchilla lanigera (assembly GCF_000276665.1). Taxonomy (NCBI): domain Eukaryota; kingdom Metazoa; phylum Chordata; class Mammalia; order Rodentia; family Chinchillidae; genus Chinchilla; species Chinchilla lanigera. The sequence continues at coordinate 16,503,710 of NW_004955412.1, read as the reverse complement.
ATTTTGCAGGAGTTGCCGATCACCCAATTTTATTTCCTGCATATCTCTGGTCCTGTTGATGATTATTATTGCTGGAGTGCCAGAGTCTGCAAAAGGTTTTGCATTTGATAACGACATTGGATAAGATGGGAAGCTTCATGTTTGAATTCAAATGACAGGTTCAAGTATACATACCCCTTATTTACTCCTCATTCACTATTCATTCAACAAACATTTAATAAGCAGCTATTATGTGCCAGATTTTGTGGTAGGCCAGTGCAGGGGTCACAGTTATGAATACATTATCATTTCTGCTCCTCAAGTGCTCTTGGTCTATAAAATAGAATTGCAAATGATGAAGCCACCACTCAGAGCAATAAGTACTCTGGCAGATATTTGAGTAGCATGTTTTGGAAAATGCAGAAGAGGGATAATTAATTCAGGGGTGGGGGTGAGATGCTGGTGAGGAAAGTACTATGTGAGGCACATTTTGAAGGGTGCGTAGGATTTTCTGGGAAGACAACCCTTGTTTTATCTGTGTTGTACAATGGAGGGCCAGTAGAGTTCAGTACCATTTCCCAGGATTGAGGTCATTCATGGCAGAACCAGACTTCCAGGCGTGGGGGCCTGATCGCAGAGGCAATGCTCTTTCTGTGATTCCATCCTGCCCATTTACAGCCCCAGGATTAAGGACCTTCTATTTTGGGAGGCTGGAGAAGAAAGCATGCAGAACAGGCTTGTCCCAGAGCAGCTGCTGGGCTGACTGCCCAGTCCTACTGGGAGGGGCTGTGACTCAGGTTGCCCGGCAGGCCACGGGCTCAACCCTAGCGGCCCCCAAGCACGCGATCGTGATACAGAGCCATCCTCCCACACAGGCCTGCCTGCTTCGCTTCCTCCAACAACTGAACTGATTAGGAGGAAACTTCGACTTGATTAGTGATTATTGTCTCCATGCAGCCGTGGCTCTAAGCCTGCTCATTTTGAGGATGGGAAGGATGTTTTGAAAAGGCACCAGCAGGCATCTCATTGCCTGAGTGAAATGCAGGCTCGTCTCAGCCCCTCTCCACATCTGGTCTTCTCTGTTTTGCTTCCAAATTGGTGTTGGCCATTCGCAACAGAGGGCTGGGCTGGCAGGGCAGAGCCGCGTTCCTCCCTACACCACTGCTCCATGCAGAGAAGTACCTGGAGCATGTGCATCTTGAATTGTGGCAAAGCCCTCCCAGTGCCCAAGACTGAATTCAGCATCACAGAAGCCATATAGGTGTTGACCTGCACTAAGTCCCCTGGCATCTGCAGGGGCAAAGTACACTGTACCCAAGCCCTCAGAGTACAGTCAGACCCACCTGAGTTCGAGACCCAAACCACTGTGACGCACTGGTCCTTGGCAAAGTTGCTTGACCTCTCTGTGCTTGGTTTCCTCATTTGTACAATGAAAACAACAGTAGCACACACCTGGTAAGGTTATGGAGCGGCTCACATGAGACAGTGTGCATGCGACACTTAGCACAGTACTTGGCATATGAACATGTGACATGTTTATAGTTGCTCTGGGGGCCGTTTATTATAGAACCCCCAGCTTAGCTATGTAGGACCTGCGTGTCTGTGGGCAAACCCCTCACAGGTGTGAGTGTCTGGAGCCATGCAGTGGAATTTCATCTGAGGTCTCAGGAATGGCAGGAGCAGTCTTGATCCTGGGGAAGTTCAGACCAAAGAGAAAGGAGTGCAGTACTTGAAGACACGAGGCTGCCCAACCGCAGAGTAAACAAGATGGCCAAGGCCAGTGGTCCAGGGCCCTGGGCCGCAGAAGCATGAGCAGTGTGGGAAAGGGACCCCAAGGACAGAAGTAAAAGACAGCAATCAAGCAATTCTCGGTGGCTGAGGGAGGACAGTGAACATGTACTGAGTGCCCGAGGATGGTGCTAGAGGCTTCTCCATCGCCTCGTCTATAACCCCCGTCATGAGTCAATAAAGGGGCAGTGCTAGCCTCACTGCAGCTCAGACAGGTTGTCCGATGGCTCCTGCTCACACTGTCAGGAGCATGGAGCAGGCGGGGAGCAGGGCACTTCCTGCCTCACAAATCTGCATTCTTGTGGCTGTGCCAGCTGCCTTCTCCCTTTCTGAGCACTTTCCTTATGGACCTCCTTTCTGGTGGGGTAGAGCCTAGGCTCTGTGCTCATCTGAAGTTGGGTTTCATCCTCATTTCTCTGCATCACTGTTTGTACTGCCTTCCACCTCCCAGCACTCAGCAGTGCCTGACACTGAGTACGTGCTCACTAAACACAAGTCCTATTGCACAGGAGCAATAGAATCCCGTATTGCAACATTACATCCTCTTTGTCAGCCCCCTCTGGGAAGAGGCAGCTGCAGGACTCTTCAGAGCGCGTAGAGGTGGTGTCCCTGCTCCCTGGCTCTGTCTTACATGTTCCAAGGATGTGCGACCCCAGCTCAGTGCCCCTGAGTTACTCCCCAGGCCACAGTAGATGCCGGGCTTCTCTCTCCTGCCCTCCTGAGGACCTTTCTTTCCTCTTTCTCTTGCTTGTCCATTGTCTCTTACCCTTGATGTTTCTCTTTCTTCTAACTCTGTGTGCTTTGGTCTCGTGACCTTCTCCCTTGCAGCCTCTCTGTAGAGGCTGGTCTCAGCAGACACTGCCATTGCCCTGTATCTTAGGGCACTTGCTTTGGCTTTTTAGCAAAAGCAGAGGATAAGCTGGCCTCTTGCTGCCGCACCAGCCTGGCCTGCAGCCAGGGCAGTAGGAAAAGCACCGGTTGGGGATTCCTCCAGCCCAACCGTATGCTGGCCTCATAACATCAAGCAATGCGTTGCTGCTCTGAGCCTTGTTTTCGTTTTTGGTCCACTTTTTTTCTCAGAATTGTGGTGAGTCAGAGAAGGTCTGACCAGACCCTGGGATGTGACAGACAGCTGCTGTTTACCATGGTTCCTTGATTCGGGTTCTGGCTTTCCATATGATTTTGGTCAAATCATGATCTTCTAGCCTCAGCTTCCCTATCTGTAAAATTAAATATCTCCCAGGGTTATGGAAAGAATTCAATGTGGCAACACTGAATGCCTTTTAAATGCTAAAGCCCTGCTCTCAGCTGTGACCCATGGCCTTCCCCTTGGAAAGGACAGGCCGCTTCCCCCAGGCTGTGTATGAAGGTGCCCTTTCTCCCGCATCCTCCCAGGGGACGCTCTCTGCCTCCTCACACCAGTCACCTTCTCTGCCAGCCTGACTGCCTCACCCTGGGGGACCCTGCTGAGCAGTTCCCGTGTCCAAGAGGGGAGAGTCTGGCCCTGTTGGGTTTGTCCACAAACTCCTGGCAGCCAGGCCGCTGATTTATCTCCCGATGCACTCTTTGCCATCTGTTTTTATATTGCTTTCAGCACAAGATAAGTGGCTCCCATACAGCGCTGAGCTTCAGAGATTGCAAAGTTCATGAGTTTGCAGAATTTATGATAAGGCAGAGAATTGTCTTAGTGCATCATTCATGTGCGCAAGGTCCAGAACGAAATGCTGCCGCTTCCAGATGTTTCCTTCCTTCTTCCTGTCCTGTCCTCGGGAGGTGGGTATGGCTGGCCAGCAACCCTGCTTTTGCTCTGGACCTTGTCAGAGCTTCAGTTCCTTCCTCATTTCCCCATAATGAGCATCTCTCCAAAGGACGAGGAAGGAGAAAGGGAGAGGCTGGAGGGGACTGATAACGGTACTGACCACCAGGACTGGATGGTGGGCTGCCATGGGTTGGGTCTTTGTTTTTTTTTTTAATTTCACATTTATGGTAATGTGTATCATAAGTTACGTGTATGCAGTTATAAGAGCAAAAATGATTGTTTGAAGAGTGCACTTCTCTATTCCACTCCTCCCTATAGTTTGGAAGTTGATGAGGAAAGTCCATTTGATTCATTCATCACTCCTTGAGTCATGTGACCAAGTGTTCAGGCTTTGAGCTATATCACTCTGAGGTGGAATCTCAGTCCCTTCCCTTACTGTTTGGTTATACTGGAACAAGTTACTTAACATAGTTGAGCTTCAAATTCTCCATTTGAATGTCTACCTTACAGGTTATTGAAGGTTAAATGAGACAGTGTGTGTAGAGGGTATAGCATAGTCCCTGGAAACAGAATAAGCAGTCATTACATATTTACTTTTACTACTAACAATTGCTCTTTTTGGGTCAGGCCTACGGGTGCTTAACCCAGAGTGACATGACTTCACTTGCAAGGAGTTTTCTCAGTGGTTATGGCACAAGACCATAGAGAGATGACTGACAGATACTCTCTGGTTCTGAAGGAGAGTAACACACTTTTGATGTGAGGGGTAGGGACAGCCTTGGAGGATGTGGCTGTCACATGAAGAAGATGGAGGATGTCCTAAGAGGGAGAGACGACATGGTGGAGTCTCAGAGGCAGCTGAGCCATGGGTGGCTCTGGAACTCTGTGTGGTTGAGTATGGCTGGAGAGATGAGATCATGTGGAAAGCGTGCAAAATGCAAAGGGGATGATGAAGGTAATCTTGTATCAGGCTCACACATTATGCCTTATTGTTCCATTCATGGTGAGCCACTGAAGACATTCATTTATTTATCTAAGTTAAGCTACCCATGATTCATTGCTCCCCATGTGCTAGGTATTGAAAGGTACTTTACGCACATTAGGTCGTTTATATGTCATCACATTTATTGTGTCTATTTTACAGGTGAGAATATTGTGGTTAAAGTACTTAACTAAGAGTGTGTGAGTGTTAAGTTGGAATGTCCAGCACTAATGTCTTTTACCACAATTTTATGCCAACACCCGGCTGTCTCAATCAGCCCCTGTGATACGGGAAGCACCTGAGTGTCATATTTTAGGATTAAATGGCATGGCTTATAAACGAGTGCAAGACTGGTGAGACCATGACCTGAAATGACCAGGGTGGAACAGGCACTGGGTTCTGGATGGCCAACCCTGCATGCTAATTCAGCAGACCAGCTCAGTAAATAGGTGGCAGCAGAGAGAATGAGCCTTAGTTGTGAGGGCAGGTGTTTCCACCAGTGGGCAGAGCTATTTGCAAGTATTTGAATAATTCCAAGCCCTGGCAAATAATATGGAAGCTTCAGGAGCTCCCATGTCCAAGATCTTGCAGGGCTGTGGGTAAAAAGGATGATTCTGAAACATATACCTCCTTTGCAGACCTGGCTCCGAGGCTGCCTAACCCATTCCTGAATCATTCCTGGGTTTCTCTTGATACCCTCAGACTTCTGCTCATGCTATTTCTAATGCTGTTAGGTTCTCTCCAATCTTCCTGGTTCAAAGCAGTCTGCACTTCTTTCTGTAGTTTTCCTCACAGCTACAGGTTTTCCTCTCTGTTTGAAATATTCACCATGGCCCCTTAGTTAACAACCTGATGTGTGTACCTTGGTCCCTGGAGGTCTTCTCTTTGTGTGCCTCTCCTTAGGGGGCCCTCGTACAGCATGCATTTGTCTTATAGGCAGAGAAAGACTGCAACAAGCTGTAACAAAATGACCCAGACAAGCCCTGAGCTAGGAGAGGAAAGAGGCAAGTAATCAGAAGAGATATTGGTAGACAGGGCCACAGGCAGAGTCCACTTCCCCCAACAGGGTCCCACATCTGGGTCTGACAGTGGCACACACATGGCGGGGTCCCAGCTGCATACTCTTCTGCCCAGGAACAAGGGGTCCCAGCAGAGTAGAAGAGGAACACAGGGGCTGAGACCAGGCTTCAGGGAGAGGCCAGGTCCTAAAAGACATGAAAATTCTCAACTCGGATTTAGTCACTGAAACCACCTCATCCTCATGACATACTTTTTTGGGATCCCTTTGGTACCTGTTTGCTCTAGAAATATAGACACTCAACAGATCCTTGCAAGAGTGAACCAAGAGGGCTCTCCTAATGGTGCTTGATCTGGCAAATGCCTAATAAGTGGGCCTGTGTGACAGAGGAAGGGTAGGGAGGGATAGCGTGAGGGGCACAGAGGTTGAAGGCAGAAAGAAGGGAAGCGATGCCACTGAGCCCCTGTGCTGGCCCCTGTGTACCTTATCACTCTCCGTCCTCACGTAGTTCCCCTTCACAGATCAGGAAACTGGGCTCTGCCATGTTAAGGGACTCAGCCAAGGACACACGAACTGTGCAAAGCAGAGCCGTGATGGAATTCAGCTCAGTGATTCGCTCTTTTAAACACTGGCTGTAGCTTCTGACCTCCGACCCGGGAGTAGAGGCAGCACAGCCCCAGTTTCAGCAGTCACTCATAATCCCAGAGGTACTGACCTTCTAATGATGAATTCCTGGAAAGGGAAAATCCATTGAGTTCATGTGGCAGAATTTTGGCTTCCCAGTTGGACTTTTGAACAGGTTTTTTATTTTTTCTTAGATCTACCGGATCTATGCTGCCTAGTATGGTAGTGACTAGCCACACGTGCCTCTGGCATATTTGAAATGTTCTCAGTCTGAGTGGAGATGTGCCACTGGCGTGAAATGCAAACCAGATTTTGAAGACTTAGTATAAAGAAATAGTGCAAAACATCTCATTTATAATTTTTAGTGATTACATGTCCAACTAATAATATCTTCGGTTAAATAAAATATCTTATCAAAATTGATTTTCTCTGTTTGTTTTTCTTGTACTCCTATGACTCCTGGAGAAATTTAGATTCCAAATGTGGGTCATGTTTGTGGGTTGGATTGGATTTCTATTAGACATACTACTCTTGATAACAGCATTCTTACTTGCCCTATTTCTTTTATTCAAAACATGTTTACCAATGTTGATTTCTCTTTATTGAAGATTTACTATGTCTCATGAGTCTACATGAGTAATAAGTAATAAGTGTATGTAATAGGTAAATGTCACTATCCCCTTTTTACAGATGTAGAAGAAGATGAGAACGAGGCTGGTTAAATTCAAGGCCTACCAACCTTAGAAAACACACTGTACAGCTGCAAGTGTGGACTCCTGGACCAGATGACTTGGGCTATTTGGTGTTCTGTGCTTCAGTTTCCTGTTCATATTTAGAATTGAGAACAGAACCTACCTAGATTAATTAAGAAAATTTAATAACTACATACTTATTAAACACTTTCAGCAGTGCCTGGCACATAAAAAAATACATAACTATCAGTGATTATTGTTGAGAGACAAGAGCTGGGGTCTAAACCTGCTTTGTCTGACTTTCTTTCCATGGGTCTGCCCATTGAATGTCTTTAACAGGACAGATGCCACGTTTTACTGCTACAAGGTATATAACATAAATAGAAAACAGATCTTGTTCTCTGGGGGCTGGCAGTGCATAGAGGACATAAGAAACATATATAGAAACTACAGTTAAGGGTAAAAGGTAAATTGATGACCCAGGAATGATGGTGTGAGAGATGCAGAGATGAAATGCTATACAAACTCAGATTAAGGCACAGTCACTTTAACTCAGAGCTAACAAGAGGAGGATTCCTGGGGAGGAAGAATTTGGGTGGGATTTCTAAAATGTTTGGGATAACAGTAGGCAAAGGTGCAGGTTAGAAGCCAAAGTATAAAGGCAAGGCCATGATGCTTGGCTTTGTGGCAAACCACATGAGGAACAAGGCTGCTCAGTCAGACGGGGGTAGGTCCTGGAGGGCCAGGAATCCAAGCTTATCAGAGGCGAGTCCTCAGAGCTGCTGTCTGTGGCTGGGCAGACTGTACCCTACACAGGGCGACCCAGCCAGGGAAACAGGTCGGGTCAACTCCATCTGCCCTGCTCTCCTTCAAGCTGTGTATGCTCCATTCATATGAGAGACACTTTCTCCCAATTTACACAAACGTTCCCTGAACACTGTCAACCTTGTCACCAGTTTATCCCTTTACCTGGCTCACTGACCACAGGCACTTCACGGCATCACCTTCTCCATTCAAGGGGTGGAGATTTTATTCCTTAAGCCTTGAAGCCACTAAAAGCCTTCTCTTAAAAAAAAAAGTCCCATCTTTGTACGGAGCCTCCACAAGAATAGGTGCTTTCCCTGCCCTCCAATAATGATGAATGACAGCTCTGTCCCCAGCTGCTCACGATCATTTCCATACAGGTTGGCACTGCTGATAGGCCCTGGATATCTTGGTGTCACAGCAGGAGAGCTGTGGGGTCACCACGCCGAACCCTTGGCTTGTGTTTATTCCCAATGCTGGTGTCTGCCTTGACCCCAACACCAGCCCTGCCCCCACTGGGCCAAACCAGAACATGGCGCCTGGGCTGTCATCTCCCACAGAGCTCTGCTGTCTCAAATTGAGTTACTCACTGCTTCTAACTTTGCCGTCATCATTTCCTTCTGCAGCCTATTAAAACTCTATCCCTGACTAATGTAGCTGAACACACTGCTCCCACCCTGTTCTTCTGCCAGAAGCATCTGTACAAAAAAATCAGCTTTGTCAGGCAGGCTCCTCTTTTCCTCTCTCTCCCTCTCCTCTTCTTCTCTCCACAGTCTACTCAGTCATCGTCCTCCCCAAATTTTGCAGAAAGCTCCCCATGCCCTTGAGCTGTCCTCAGCCTGGGTTCCAACACTCCGAGTGGCCGCTTGTCTCTTACCCTGGCAGGTTGCAAGGTCTCCCCTCACCCAGATGCTGTCACCACAGCCCATATGGGCAAACAATATGGTTTCTGCAGAAGCCCTTGTAGGTCCCACCTGACATGACACACCCGATTTCCGTTCCTGCCTCCGCATTTATGTGTGAGAAAAGAACAAATCAGGACATTTTGTTGATGTGTCCAACACATGTGGTTTGGTGCTGATTGTGGCCTAATGTATTGGGATATGTGTTTAGCTAGGTCTTCTATTTATAGCCTTACCTTCATACCTCTGTGTGCATCACACACACACAAACACACACTCACACATGTGCATGCATGCATGCACAAACACACACACACACACACACACACACACACGCTAACAGGCTACCTAAAACACAGAGCCACAAAATTTCAAAGCAGGCAGGCAGTAGGCTTGCTTGTTTATGCTGCCTCTTCTATCTCTTGCCTATTTTCTTTGATTTGCATAGAATTCTGTGCTAGTAAATTCTGGGTGTTTTGGCCATGAACCCTGGAGAAAGATAAGAGGTATGGGAAGCATGACCCAAGTTGAGTTTGGTGGAGGCATTTTGCAAATGTAGAAAGCATGAAAATATTGCTTCCTTTTGAAGAGTGTTTTTCTTTTTCTCTTTTAAAGATATGTCTCATCTAAAGATAGAGGCTGACTAATGTCCACAGCAGGAAATAAGAACAAGCAAATTTGTCAATTAGAATCCTATTTGTGCTGCTTTTGCCCAGGTCAATCATTTCACTAATTAGTTAATTCATTCATTCATTGATTTATTCACTTACTCATTCATTCTACATCAATTTATCTTTAAAAAAACAACATTTTTGTGATTATAATAGCAATGCATATTCATTGCAGGAATTTGGAAAAGCCATTAAGGTACAAAGAAGGAAATGAAAATCACCTTATTTTCTCTCTATCCAAAGCTCTCTAATATTTTGGTGCATTATCTTTCATCGTGAGATCCCAGGCCTGGCTGAGCCCCGCAGGCAGCCTTGCTTTTTGCTCCTGAGCAAGTGTCCCCAACTGGTCACTTACCCTCAGAGCAAATCTGCTTCCATGAAGTAATGAGAAAAATGAAGATTTTATCGAAAATTTCAGTGTTAGGCAAAAGAGAGGGATACAGTACACACTGTACAATGAGACCTGATTAAAAAAATCCCTCCTAGACATCTGGGGTCTTTGTTGCTCCTCTAATTCCCATCAACTGCCACTGACTCAACTCCTTGCCTTTCATTAGTCCTGCCACACACATCCTGCCTTATCCCTGGCTCCAGCCTCTCTTCTGTCTACATCGTCGTATACATCTCTGCACTCAGTAAACAAGGGAGCCGTCTTAGCATCCTCTATAAGCCGGAAGGGACTTTCAAGAAATGTATACCTTTTCCTCATAACACATTTTTCTGTCTCATTCAGATCTTTGTGTGCACAGGTATGTGCCCATATATTGTATGTGCATTTTATTACATCTACAACTTTTTCTGCCTAATGTTTCCCCCATATGACATTTTGTTTGTTATAATTGTTATTTGAAAATATGTTTTTCTATAGTTATCTAGTATTCATTGTATGATTCACTATAACATACTTGACTGGTACTCTTTTGGGATATTTTGGGTGTTAAGTACTGATGCTATATATAGGATTGGGGTGAGCTTCCCACACATTGTTTAATTATTTTCATAGGATATATTTCTAAACTTGGAATTTCAGGGTCAAACTGTAGAGAATTTCCAAGGTTGATATAAATAGCTCTTCAGAAAAATGTTGCTGTAAAACATTTACTAAACGCTTCCTGGATAGCAGGCACTACGCTAGCTGCTGGGGATTCAAAAATACATAAGATGTATTCTCTGTTATTGAAGGACTTATAGTCAAGTATTTGCTTCAACTAAATGACCAACTCCTGTACTCCCTCCAAAACACCTATTTGAATTTCTACTGAATGATTTAGTTGAGAAGATTCTGGCTTTCAATTTTAAATTTAATTTTTAGCTATGTCTTATCATACACACATAAAACCTTTATAATTTTTGATTCCTGCCCAAACTTTTCTGTACAATATATTTGCCAGCTTACAAAAATGTGGGCATATAAAATGCTTCTATTTTTATCTTCAAGTTGTATGTTTTGGAGAAAAGGATAACTACTTATTTATGGATTGAATTTTATATTAATTTGGTCTTAAAGACGAAATAACTCTTTTATGCATATGTATGCTGTGTACTGAAACTTCGTAGAAAATCCTAAGTCCTGGATTTGCAGGACTAATCTACACATAGGTTTTGAGAGCTGTGTCTTTGATAGTATATTTCTCTGTATTACTAACATCTGCTGTTATGTTGCCTCCAGGGGTGTATTTCATATTTGGACTATATAGAAATATTTCTTAACATTCTTATATGGATCATTTATGAGCATGTCTTAGTATTCTTACAACAGTGAAATAGTGTAAGCAACCCACTTGATTTATATATGCTGTTGTGTACTGTATTTTTATTGCCAACTATTTTTAGGGATTTTTATATCCCTGAATTCAGTGATGTTGGTCTTGGCCATGTGATGGACTTTAGCCAATGAATTGTTAATGACATTAGTTACTTCCAAGTGTAAACTTTAAGAGACATCCCTTACTTGTGAAATCTTTCTCCCGCTTTGCTTGCAGGCCAATGCATCCCTGGTAGCAGCTGCTTCTTCAGTGTAGGTCAAGGAATGATGAACACAACTCGCACGCAATATGAGAAATACATTTCTGATGTAGAAGCCATTAAGATTTTGGGATCATCTGTTACTTCAGCCTAATGTAGCCTGAGATGACTAACTCTCATATATACTAAGGAGAGATGCAGTGATATGATGTAATGCTTGTTCTGTCTTTCATCTAATTCATTAATTTACATTAATTACATTAATGTGTACTGTGGTTGTCCATTCATAATATCACCACATTAGACTGGAGTATAAATACTCTTTTTGGAAGGTAAGGCAGGAGAAATTCATTTTACATACATTAACTACTTTTTACAAATACCAAGACTGTATTTTATGTTGGTACTCAAAATTTCCACCTCTTACCTCCAGTGTCAAGTGATTACCTGAGTTGACTTCAAGCTAAAATGCAAGGATAAATTTCTATTTCAATTCAATCAACCAAGAATAATTTTAACATCTACCTAATTCTTATACTGTGCCTTGCTCATCTTGTCAGCTTACTGTGAAATCTTCCACAGTGCCCTCACTCACCCCCGCAGGACTGGTTATGTTTCCCTCTTCGTTTCTATGCTATTTTGGCCATTCCTCTCATAGAAGGAATAGCTCCATTATAATTATGTTTATTTGCAATGGAGTGGGGGTGTCCTTTGAGGACAGGGATTGTTTCTTCTTCAAAACTTCATGCATCTTAGAGGCTCCTTTATTTTTCCAATCCTTCCTTCACTCACTTATTCTCTTAGCAAATATTTACTGAGCAATTACTATCTGCCAGATTTTGTTCTCACTGCTGGGCTTCCAGTGATGAATAACATAGATATGGTCCCTGTCTTCTTGCAATCCAAGCAATACACAAGAAAACAAACAAACAAAAAAAATCAGGAAGAGTTAAATGTTACAAAAGAAATTTCCAGATTGAAATGATAAAAGGTAGTGGTGGATTAGTAGGTATAAACTTAGGAGTTTCAGGGAAGCCTTGTTTGAGGAGGTAAAATTTAAGTTCAGGCTTAATATTAAAGGGGAAGCCAATCTCAGAAAAAATATCTTAGCAAGAAGAAAAAGGAAGCTGTTTGTGGAGCTGAATGAAAGTTGTTATTACAGACACACCTGATGCAGAATAGAATAAATGAAGGGACTTTGGAAAGATAACAGGCAGTTACAGGGCATGCAAAGGAAGAGGGAGGCCATGAATGGGTTTTAACCAGGACAATAACATGAACCTGTAGAGTTTTCTTGGGTAGGAATGGGTATGCTTAGAGGGGAGCAAGTGACCATAGTCATTCACAGAAAATGTGACTATAGCCCAGATCATGGGGGCAGCAGTGAAAGGAGGAGAAGAGCATAAGTTTTGGAAAGGTTTCAGATTAAGAATCACTACCAGGTACACTGCATGGGTGGATGAGGGCAAAATCATGATTCCCATGTTTCTGGCTCAAGTAAATGCGTGGTTGGAGGAGCTATTTACTAACATGGGTTTAACGGGGAAAGAAATAGTCTCATGGTGGGAGAAGGTAGGAATTCTCTGTTGGAGAGCTTAAGGTTGAAGTGCCTGAGAGATAAATAAGAGAAGGAGCTGTTGAGCAGGCAGCAACATATACAAGGCTAGCTAAGAGGAGAGCTTAGAGCTCAGATTAAGATTTTGGAGCCCTCAGCATGTAGGTGTTATTAAAGTCATGGCAATGGGTGAGGTCCCTTGGGGAGAATGACCCAATAAATATTTACTGGTTGAAAGAGTGGATGCAAAGGGAGGCTGGAGGGCTGGTGATTCCTCAGTAGAATGTGATTGTGCCAAAGGCGTGACCTTGGTAGTGGAAAGGGAGGGGAAGATGAGCATAGTTTTGGCCAGGGTTTGGCAGTGCCTGCTCCCTATTCAGCCAGAGAGTTCCAGAAGAGTTTCAAAAATGGGAGTGTAGGCTGTGGGGAGAATTACAATAAGGAGGAACAGGGAGGTCTCATCAGCCTCTTGAAAGGTTGACTTGTCAATCGATAAGCTGGCTGGGGAAACTGTAGAGTGCAGGCAGAGTAGAGTGTAAAGTGGTCAAGGAGGATGAGGAGGAACGTCTGAGAGGGGACTGAGAGGGGATGGCCAGAGATGGCTGGAGAAGCGGGGATGATAGCATTGGGTAAACCATGAGAGGGGGACGTTTTTGGAAGGAGTTAATTGTCAACAGAGTGAATTGCTATGCAAATAAGGATAAGGTTATTGGCTTTGGCAAACTAACACTGACTTTTCAGAGGGCAGCTTCAACTTACTGCTGGGGACAGCTTACAGGAATGCAAATGAGGAGGTGAGCAAGAGATGAGGATGCCTTCTTCTTTCAAGGGGTTCACTGGAGGTGAGGAAAAGATAACTTGCAAGGAAAGTAGTCTGAGAAAAGATATTTTTCAATAGAAAGACAAAAGAGAGCACTGATGTCTATTGATTGAAGATGTGTATAGTAGGGGGAACATAATTATTGCATTAACAGATGGCACCAGAGTCTTCCTAGGGAGATTTTGCTTAGGAAAATACTTTGACAGGGTGTTTTGAATGTGAAAGATGACGCCTTCGGCCTGGAACAGGAAGAACCCAAGAAAATAAGGGAATAACCACCTTGCTTTGCAGATGAAGTGAACAGGAATTTGGGATTGGACATCCAGAATGACAGAGAAATGCAGGGGAGCAGGTTTTGTCATTTAAATGAAAGGCATTTAAAACTAGGAGAGTGATATAATAGTCAAGGGAGGTTGTTGGCATTCTATGATGCAAACTCTGTCCACTTCCCTACATTTCAGTAAAGCCCAGCTGTACCTACAGACTCATAGTGAGAGTACCTAGGGGAAAGAATAGAATCAGGGTGGAGCCCTGTGTTCATTTGTGAGGAGGTAATTATATTTAGATAAGAAAATGAGCCCCAAGCTCAATAAATTCAGAGGCAATGAGGAGAAGCATTAACACCTCCACCAAGAGCTTTTGGAGAGACTGGGATCCTTCCAGCAAGCAGGATTGGGGGTGCTGGCCAGTGTGAATCTCAGAGGCTGGGCTGATCTAGCTGAAGTTAGAATTAATGCATACTCTGGGCAAGACATGGCACGCTAAAGCCTTCAAGAGTTGTCACAGTATCCATCATTCAGAATGACAGTAAAAGGAAAGTGTTCGAGTATTTACCCTTACTTTCAGATGAACAAAGTATGACTCGGGGAGCTAAGGTAACTGCCCAAGGTCACACAGCTGGTATTAGTGAAGGAATGATTCAAACTCAGACCTCTCTGACTCTGATGCTCTTTCTATCTCACCAAGTGGATCCTACTTGTAGATGGGGATGGTGGTCAAAAGACTGGAAACATTAACAACAAAAGGTGGTCAGAAGGCTAGGAGAAAGGGCCGGCAAAAGAAGTAAAAAGAGTCTGGGAGTGGGAGGAGGTATTTGATGAAGTGAAGTGATTTCCCTATGTCTTTTCTACCCCTACCTTCCTTCCATCTGCTTGGGAGATTCTGAGACTAGCACCACGCTGCTGGGCAAAAAAAAAAAAAAAAAGAGCAATTAGTGAGTTTTCCCTCCCCTGTTTAATTTTGGATGCCTAGCCCCTTTATAGAGCAGTTCTTTCTATTTGACTGAGCAGATATGAACAATGTTAATTTTATAATTGGACCTCCCACCCTGGGTGCTGGATAGGCATTAGGTGCCAAGCAACGTTGTTCCAACGAAAATTACCTTCTCCTCAAAGCTTGCGGTGCCCGTGCACAGGCCCTTAGGCTTTTACATGCTTCAAATGGGTTTAAACTGTACACTTAGTATTTCACAGTAGGAACCAGCTCCCTTAGCACTTTGGTTTTGCCCAGGATCACTCTAGGTTATAAGCTTTGCTTTATTTATGCTGAATGATGATTTCCCAATGCCCAGACATGAAAACAGGGTCTCAGTTCATAAATCTGCTGCCTCTTGGTCTTCCCTACAGTTTGTAGGCTTCCCTTTGTGATGTCTGCATCGTTTGTGAGTGCTTTGGAAATGGCCACTTGGAGTGCCAGACATCATGCCAGGCTGTAAGTTGGAAAATCTGTCCCATTGTCCAGGTTTGCCTCTAAACAGCGGGCCAAGGTATCTGCTTCCTCTGGACGTTAGTTTCCCACAACCCTTAGTTAGGGTTAGATCAGGCCAGCCAAATGTGCCCCTTGGCAGGTAGCACCCAACGTTTGATCTCCTGCCTGGACCCACTGTCATCCCAGCACTTGCAGCCATTCTGAGCAGACTGGATTTAATGTCATGTAGCAGTATTGCTTTTCCTACCCACAGAAAGTGTGACCCACGCTGGTGGTTGGGGGCTATTCTTTGCTTCATGAATCTGTTCTGGACCTATGTGGATCCTGATTTCATACAGCATTTTATCAACTCCTTTAATAGCCTCTGTGGGCATTTTATAGCCCTTTCTGTTGGAAAATTCTTCGGTTTTAATCTTAAACTCTTCTGTTAAAATGTTAGCCTGTGTCTCCATTTTCTTCTTTAGTAGGATAGAAAAATGCTAGACTTTACAGTGTGTGATAGGAAATGACCTTGGAGATCACAGACTGATTGCCATTAACAATAACAGGTATTAACTGAGGGCTGCCCATGCGTCAGTTGCATACTGGGTCCCTTGCATGCAATGGCTTCATTAATACACACACAGATGCAGCAATGACTGGGTCACCTGTGACCTGGTTGCTAGTGTATCTAACTCTCTTACCTCCCTGTGCGGGCAACCCTCCCAGCCTCTATGCCTGAATTGTTGACAAGTCCATTCATTGTTGACAAGTTCGTTCATTGCTTCCTTTAAAACCTACAGACACCAAGCGGCAGAGCATCATCCCCTCCCTTGTCCTCTCCCTCTGGATTTATGCTCCTCTTCCCAGGCCCTCCTGCTCAAACTCACTTTCCAGCACACTCTTAACTCCACCAACCTGGGTACTCATTCTGTTATTCCTTCTCTTTCAGCACCAATTTCTTTCTACATATTCCTTCTCTTAATCCTTCAGAGAAGCTCCTCCCTCTCCAATCCTAAACAGTTTTCCCTTTGACCCATGTGCCTTGTATTTTTCCTTTCCAATGAACCAATTTACTTGGAAGAGTATTCTACCAGTCTGTTTCCACAACTCTCACCCACTCCATTCACTGGGACCTGGTCTACTGCATCTCCCTTCTCCTGCTCCATCACCTCAGAGACCTGTTCTGTCAGTGGCCACTGAGGGACTGCGTATTATTAAATCTGGGGGACAATGGTCGGTCCTTGTTTTTTCTGGGCTTCTCTGCATCATTAGTGATAATCACTACTCTGTTCTTCTTCAACACTGCTCCTTTATCCTTTATGACCCCCATCTTCCTCCTGCCTCTTAGGTATTTTTTCTTGGTCAACCTTCTGGTGTTTTATCTGGTATCCATTTAAAGGCAAGAATCGTTTAGGGATTCTGCTCCTCTAGCACATTCCATCCTCTTCTAATCTCATGGCTCGTGGTTTTACTACCAGCTTCCTTTGACTATTACCTCCAGTTCTAACCTCTTAGTTCAGCTACAGGCTCAACCGCCGACATGGCTTCTGTTCTTCTCCATTTGGATATTTCAATGTCTTTTGGCATCAACAGGCCCGTAGCATAAAGGGCACATTTCTCACTGGATCTCCCTATACCTTCGGACCCCCAGGCCCATCCTGCCTCCAATATTTTCTAGATGGCTAATGGAATATCTAAACACTCCCTCCGTAAATCTTGGCATCATTCTAGATTTTTTTTCTCACCCACCTTTCTCCCTCAAATAATCACAGATGCTATCCAAGTTTTTATCTAAAACATTTCTTCAATTTGGCCCTGTCTTCTCATCCCCTACCCCCAACTTAGGTATTCGAATTCTCCCATCAGGATCTGGCAAACCTCCTAATTAGTCAGCATCAAAACTCTCCAAGCTTCCCACCCTGTAGCCAGGCTTGCCTGTCAGCATAAACCTGGCCATGTCCCTTTCCTGTTTAAAACTCTTCAATACATACAATTGCTTGTAGGAAGTAGGACAAAACTTGCCTTGATGTGGCTGGTGGGAGAACACAGAGGCTAACTGTGAAAGCTGGAGCTTGGCTCTCTTTCTGGGTTTAAATTCCACCCTCATCACCTGTGACTTGAGGAAAATTCCCCAATCTCAGTGTAACTTAGTTATATTTTGTTTACAACTAAAGAGAGGAATGAGATTTGTTGTTAGAATTAAATGCAATAATCTATACAAAGCTGTTTATTGGGCCAGATGTATACGGTAGTAGTGTCGTTGCTATATCTTTTGTGTGTATGTCATTGCTATTTCTTCTGCTGCTACTTTTATGCATTTGTTCAGTTATTCTCTAGAATATCATGTACCGCCACGACCTCTAACGCAACTCTTATCCCCATCTCTCTTTTTACCCTCCCCAGTGAGCAACCCCAGCCTGAGACCTCAGCAAATTCCTCCTAAAACAGTCTGAAAAGCTATACTCTCCTGGATCCCTCTGCTTAGATGTGTTTAATGTTATCAGTGTGTCAGTTTATTTATATCACCTACTGAATGTCAACAACCAGAAGAAACAAACTAGAACTGTTCCTGGTATGAGTGTACCTCCAAGAAGTGCGGTTCAGTAAATGAATAAAGGATCATTCCAAATGTGTCTGTACCTCCTCAGTATTCAGAACACTTGTTCTTTTCTCTGCATTTGCTCTCTCGATGGAAAACTATATATAT
>NW_004955412.1:16482229-16485655 GCF_000276665.1 Chinchilla lanigera | reverse complement strand
TATATATATTCTTGAGTGCCTCCCAAGGTTCAATTCTAGTAATCAATTGCCAGTGGCACATCTTTTGTCATAAAGGATGAAGGATGGTGGTGAAGGGTACTCCTCTTTCTCTAAGACCCTGAGGTCTCTTACAGTCTCTGGGATGTGAGTGTGGGAAAACCATGAAAGAGTCGGGGATATAGCTCAGTGGCACAAGTGCCTCCCTGGCAAGCACAAGGTCCTGAGTTCGATTCCCAGTACCAAAAAAAAAAAAAAAAAAGAAAAGAAAAAAAAAAGAAAATCATGAAAGAAGCCTCCCCTTAATTCTGAATACATGCTAGATATGAATGGGTTAATTGTTATTCCAAAGAAAAACAGACTCAAGGGTAGAGGTAAAAAATATAAATGGCCCTTGGAAAGGTTTTCTAATTTGCTATTAATCATTCAAAAATACTAACCTATGCCTGCCACTTGGGCCAGTTGGCTTTTTCTCTTCATTAAATGTACAAGGCCAGCATCCAAATGAGAACTTGCCTTGGTTTTACAAGAAAAGGGTGGATTCAGAGGCTGAGAAGAGCTAATCGTTTTCGATTAGTTAGTTTCAGACTTCACTGAGTTTTGTTTGGTCTAGATTATCTGAATCTTTATTAAGTGAGCTGGAATTGGCAGCAATGGCTACAGGTGCAGTGGCATTGTGTGAGAACACATTCACACAGCAGCGGTGCCGCGCACATGTGGATGTGCTCACGGACGTCTGTGCGTGCGCAAGGCCCATCGGGCCTCTGGGTGCATAGGTGAGGCACGGGCATGGGATGTGTGCATGCACAGCATTGGCAGACAAAGTTCTCTGAGGTACAGAGTCTTCCAGCAGATCAGGGGCAGCTTCTGAGCCACTCCATTCTTGTCTTTCAGCCCAGCCCCTGTGAGCCTTGCATGCCTGGAGGTAATTTTATTTAATCTTGGCAATCTTCCGGGATAGACTTAAGTAAACAAGGATCAAGCCACTCACAACCTTAATTAGGCTACACATAAATAATAGATTGCCGGATTAGCTGAGAACATACAAGAGGGATGTGAGAGCAATAAAACCGACTTTCTGTAAGTGGTCCCTTCCTTCAAGGGGCTCCAGCTTCCCCCGGCAGATGTTCGTGTCTGGTGCCACAGAGATGTTCTGGCAACCCATTTCTCACTTGTTTATTCATCCATTTGTCTATCCACCCATCCCACAAACTGTTTCTAAACCCTTCTGAAAACAAGTAGGATGCTAGATATTGTGGGGGAAGGTAAAGTTAACGGCAACAAGAACTGTCTTGGTTGCTCACAGTTGCAAGATGGGCTTTTATAACTATGAATGAGATTTGACAAAGTTGCTCAAAAGAGTATTGTGTCAGATTGCCTTGTCCAAGAATGGTCATAACAAAATCTCCCATTCTTATAATGTCACCTTGGCACCATGCAATGGTGATGTCTGTCAAATCTGGACTGATCTTTGTCTGACCAACAGAGAACCATGGAAGTTGTCTTAGTTACTTTCTTATTGCTGGGATGAAATACCTGACACGCAAAGTTAAAGAAGGAGAGGTTTATATTAGTTCACACTCTGTAGAAGTTTCAGTCTGTATTCAGATGGCTCTAAGGCAGTGTGGTACGGCACAGGGGCATCCCAGAGGAGAAACAGTTCATGGCAAGGTAGGCAGAAGGCAGCGGCAAGCAGAAAGCCTCCCTTTCCCTTTTATCCCATCTAGGCGACAGCCTTTTGGGTGGTGCCACCCATGCCTAGAATGGGTCTTCCCATTATCCACACCCAGAACTATGTTAAATTAATCAGTGGGATAATTTAGTACCACATACCCTTAATCCTAGTGTCACCCAACTTAGATCCAGCTGGCTCTGAAATTCCCACCTATGAGCACATAAGGCTTGGGTTGGGGAGCATCTAGATACAAACCATAACAGAAGTGATGCTATATGGCTTCTGAGGCTAGGTATAAATGCCATATACCTTACCTCAAATGCTTGTCCTCAAAACACAAACCAGCCCAGGCTGTGTGATTATGCTACATATCTCAGCTGAAGTCCAGGCAGACAGCCAGTACCAGTTACCAGATTTAGGCATGCAGAAGCCTCTCAGTGATTCCTACCCCAGCTATTGAATCACTCCAGCCTCCATATCTTCCCAGCAGAGGCCCAAACAGCATGGAGTAGATAGAAATCACTACTGCTCTGTTTTTCTAGATTCCTAACTCACAGACACACTGGACTTAGTGACATGTTTGTTAGGAGTTCCTAAGTTCAGGGATCATTTGTCAACACAGCAACAGTGACTACAGTAAGCAGTGGGGGAAAAACTTAGAGTCCTTTTGGTCTTTTACTTCTCCTGCTCAGTGACCATTAGCAAGTCCAGACAAATCCATTCTGACCCTTCCTTGTATGTAACCTCCCTTCATTGCTATCACTTTAGAGCCAATGTTGTTCTTCTGAGCTGATGTCACCTCTTACCTGGTCTTCCTGCCTCTTGCCTTGTGGCCCTCCACCCCGTGCCTCTTCCTGGTGCTCAGGCCTGAGGGTTTGTCTCCTTGAGCCCTGTGGAACCTCTCAGCATGGACACCACAGGGGATCTGGTGGTGTGCCGGTGGTAAGAGAAAGCACAGGTGCACAGGGTGGGTCCTTGTGTTACTCAATAGGAAGTGATTGCAAACATTTTTATAGTTAGAGGTAAATTATAGCATAAAAACCAAAGGGACAAGAACTTCAAAGCTATAATCAAGATTCCCAGACATTCTCTTGCAGCAGTGACTTCCTGGAGCACTAGTGGCATGGTTTTATTTACTTTCCTCAGCACGGTTTGGAGCAATACTTATGGGAGAAGATGTAGAGAAGCTGCCCTTGAATTTGCAATACAGGGGATTGAGAGGAAACACAAGCTCTTTGCACGGTCTTGGAGCCCTTCTGCTGTCCAGCCCTGTCCCAGGGTTTCAGGCTGGTTTTGGGCTGATCAGTCTCCTAATCAAGACCAGGTGGGTGCTTTTCCATGTCACCTGTACAGGTGCCTGTCTGAAGAAAGGAGAGAAACTTGGAAGGGGCCAACTTAAGGAGAAGCACTTTAGTTAGGCAAATCATTGATCTCTTTTGTAGTTCCCCAGAGTGCTGCATCCTTATGCCTTTCTATGTGCTTTGCACTTGTTGCTTTCTAGTGCTAAGCAAAATTTCATTTCTTCCCTCGTGCACATTTGTCAGTGTGCTGTTCAAATGTCTCTTTGAAGATTCTCCAGACACCCTTGCGTATTATTTTCTCCCCTTTCTGGGCTCCTATAGCCTTTGTTCACATAACATTTAACTTGTGGGAGCAGGACGTCCCGTGTATGTGAATATCTTGACCAGCAGACATGGAGATGTGAATTAGATAACAATATCTAATTTGTTCTTTAAACTAACTGACACCCCCCC
>NW_004955412.1:16464584-16482114 GCF_000276665.1 Chinchilla lanigera | reverse complement strand
GACCTTGCACCCGCCAGGCAGGCGCTTATGCCACTGAACTATATCCCCAGCCCCCACACAGGGCCTCTTAAACAGTTTGATCTTACTTATTATTTGTTGGCACAAGTCACTCTGTGCTTTTCTTGGTGTTTATGTGGACAAATGCCTCCATAGAGATTGGCCCTGAAGCCTGGTGTGCCCCACTTTCATCCTAATGCCCATCTAGACTGATTACAGAGTCTCAAGAGAGGAAGATTATCACTGGTTCACTCAATTTTTATCCCAGTCAGGACCAGCTTCAAGTAACCCAGTTCATTCCTGTAGTGAACCACGGAACTGTGCGCATATAAAGACATATTCTTGGTTGAGTAAGAAGGCAAACTCTGTCCTTCCCAAGTCCCACAGGTGGGGTGCATGTGTAGAAGAAGAAGGTATAATCTGGACAGGCAGGTCTCTCCCAGCCACAAAAGAGCTCTGTTCGAATGTCTGAAATTCTACCACTAGAGATGCATTCCTTCACTGTTGAAGCCTTTTAATCTCTCAGAGATCTTTGTTAAAATGCAGATACTCTTGGGAGGAGGCAGAATTTGAGTTTTTTTAAACTATCACCTCAGTGCAAGATTTAATGTTAGCCAGGCTGAGACCAGTGGCCCTTAAAGAAATACAACAAAATCTAAGAGCAATCCTGATGAAAAGAAAGAAAAAAAATTTCTAGGCTCACCAAATTGTATCAGAGCATCAAAAAACCCTCAGCTTGCATTGTGTGCATTTGTGGCTGGCTGCTATGCAACATAATGGGGGTTAATTCCAGGGCTCAGAGCATGGCCTGGCAACTGGATACCTCCAGTAGGAGAAAAATGGGCAACGGTGGGTTTGATTCACTTGTACATTCTTTTTCTCTCTAGAAGATGGAGGTTTCTCTTGCACAGGATTTCAGACACTACCCCAAAAAAACCATACCTTTGTCTTTGAAGAAGATAAGACCTTTTTTAAAATTTCAAGAATTGGCAAATACCATATGCAATCTCTGTTGAGAGGCAGAGAATAAGAATCAGGGAAGGGAATGGTAGGTTGTATGAATACGAGGTGGTTTTCCACCATGTTACTATGTATATGTTTAATTAAGAGAAGCCCCACATAATTGGCACCCTTGGAAGAGATGGTATCATGGAGATCCACTGCTTTAATCTGAATTTCAGAGAGGTAAAGCCAGAGTTCCAGATCACACAGCAAGGTGATACCAGCTCCTCCCCCCATCTCCCAGCTCCTCTCCTAGGCTCCATGAGGAGGATCTGGGCTTACTCCATGACCCTCTGTCTTGGAGCTGAGACACAGGCAGCTTCCTCTTCTCTCCCTGGCTTGGATGCTGCAGGAATAGTGAGCCTTCAACCAGGAGTGCTGATGCGCTGAGCCATGGTATGCTCCGTGCGAGTTCCCAGAGGCTCTCAGGAGAAGCCGAAGCTCAGCAGCCACTGTCCAGTGCTGTTCTAACATCACAGACACAGGGTTAGGGTCCTGCCTGATACAGGACTCTGGTTCTGGGGTGTTTGCAAAGCCATCTTTATGGCACTTTCTAGGGCTGGCACAGAGTGACCTGCAGATGCAGTGGGGCTTGGAAGATGGCTCCCAGCTGATGGGCACTCTAGCCTCTGGGTTTGGGGTGTCTGGGGAGTCCTGTCCTTGATCCATTGTAGCCTAAATCAGTTCATTGCTCTATCCATAAAGGGGTTGACACAAAGAGCCTCCCTCCACCAATGCCATGCCGTCTCTGTGATCAGGGCTGGGTTCAGTCACATATAATTCTGTGGTGGCAGTTCACCCTGGTTCAGCAGACTGCGTGGTTGTGATCGATCAGTAGGTGTCCCTCTTCTAAGGGACGCTGTGAGAAGTTGAGCTGTTTACACAAGGTCACTTTATTAGCAGGGAAATCACTCTTATGATAAATGAGCGCTGTGATGCTCCTGTCGCTTCTCTCCCGCCTCTCTCTCTCTTTCTTTCTCTTTGTCTTTCTCTCTCTCTCTCTCTCTCTCTCTCTCCCTCCTCCCTCCCTCCTTCCCACCCCTATGCTCCCACAGTTTTTCAGAACCACATCTCCTACATCTGTAGCAGCCAGGATACTTTACCTTGATGGCCGCTCAGCCCTCTTCTTTGATTCCAACTCAGTGGAGATGGGTGTTCCAGGAGAAGGATGAGTCCCTGTGACCCTTTTCGCACAGCTTTCTCCCCGCAAGCTCAGTGGGGGCTCTTAGGGGACCAGGTCCTTTTTATGGACCAGTAGATAGGATTTCAGATCAAAGACGGCCATTTTGTGGATTTGTACAGCGCTTTGCAGCTCACAAAACTTTTTGTTTTCCCCATTCTTTAAAGTAAGCCATTTTCTAGGCACTTTCTGAGCAAGGGATTGGAAGCCACAAATGTCTAGATTTAAATCTCATCTACCCACTTACTGAAAGTTATATTTTTGTTACAGTTTCTTTTTAAAAGAATAATAGTCTTCAGTTTTTCAAGTAATGTTATGTTTTGTATTAGTTTTTGTTACTGCTGTCAAACATCTGAGAAAATCAACGTAGAGGAAGAAAAATTTACTTTGGCCCCCAAATTTATTTTAGCTCAAAACTTTATTTTGCTCCAAAAATTTATTTCAGAGGTTTCAGCCATGGTCAGCTTGTTCAATTGCTGTAAGTCTGAGGTGAGGCAGAACATCATGGCGGAAGGTGTGGCGCAGCAAAGCTGCTCCCCTCATCGCAGACAGGAAGCAGAGAGAGGAGGAAAGAGACCAGAGGAAGGGGCAGGAGGCAGATATAGTTCCCAACCCATGCCCCTGTGATCCACTCCCTTCCACTACTCCTGTTTCCATCACCTCCTGATAAGACCACCACATTATGATCTCCTCAGTGGATTAATCCACAGAGAAAGTTAGAGCTGTCATGATCCAATCACTTCCTAAAAGCCCATCAGCAGGCAAATGAACCTTCAATGCAATGAATTTATTAGAGGACATTTTAAGTGACCACCGAATGACATTTACGGACAACTTATCATAAAGTTTAGCATTCCCATATACTCTGTCTCTTATTGCTGTTTCCTCTAATTTAACATCTTCCTTTAGTATGATGTACTTGTTATAACTGATGAACCAATATTGATATAATTTTACTAACTAAAGTTCACAGTTTTCATTAAGAGTCATGATTTTCCTTGTATATGCTGTGAATGTTGAAAACTATGTAATGCTGCATATCCATAATCACAGTGTAGCACGGAATAATTCCACTATTCTGCCAGTGCTGTAGAAGCCCTCTGTTCCCACCTGTTCATCCCTTTTCCTTTCTCCACACCCATGGCAACCACTGACCTTTTTACTGTCTCTATAGTTTTGTTTTCTCCAGGATGTCATATAGCTAGAATCACCTTTTCTGATTGGCTTTTTTCACTAAGCAATATGCATTTAACCCTCCTAGCTTGATACTATATTTTTTTTCTTCCCTTCCCTTGCCTTCCTTTTCTTTTTCTTTCTCTTTCTTTCATCTTCTTTTTCTTTCTTTCTTTCTTTCTTTCTTTCTTTCTTTCTTTCTTTCTTTCATTCTTTCTTTCATTCTTTCTTTGTCTTTCTTTCTTTTTGTTTTCTTCTTTTTTCTTCTTTCTTTCTTGTATATCTTTCTTCCTTTCTTTTCTTTCTGTCTTCTGTTCTTCCTTTCATTCTTTCTTTCTTTCCTTTCTCTCTCTCTCTCTCTCTCTCTCTCTCTCTCTCTCTCTCATAATAATTCTACTGCCTTGCTACCTCAGCACTATCATAAGGATCAAATAAGAAAGTTGGGGAAATACTTTGTAACAGAAATCAAGTAAAAGTATTATTTTATAAATACCCATTTCGTATACCTAATAATACTAGGCAATTTGTTCAGTTTCTCAAGCCTCAGTTTCTTCACTTGTAACATTAAGAGTAAACTAGTTCCAGGTTCATGGGTGCTGCATGAGACTTAATGAGATTGCAACAGCAAGCAGAAACACCAAAATGGCACCCAGGATTTGAAAACAGATTTATTTACGTCGACAGGCACTGATCCAGATCAATCTCAGAATATAAGACCCCGATCTCTGGTGATCTAGGGCTTATGTTGGATAAGTAAGCAGGAAGTACAGAAGTAGAATGGCTTGTCAATTGGGGATTGATTTATACAGTGTGCATCACAGTGACCAGCTATGCATCACAGTGACTAGCCATTTCTAAGTGACAGGAGCAACCTGATCTGGAACAGGAACTATTACCTGGGTAAGTAACAAACTGAAGTGTACTGGATGGGGGAGGTGCATTTCCTTGTACAAGATAAGCTAGCAAAACCTTAGCCCAGTGTCTGGCATATGTGTGTGTGCATGCATGCGTGTGTGTGTGTGTGTGTGTGTGTGTGTGTGTGTGTGTGTGCATGCATAGCAAATTCACAATAAATGCTCACCCTTAATTGATTATTACACCCACCTCACTGAAAACTATTTGAAAATCTTCTTAGCTAGCTGATGTTATTATCTCCACTTTGTGGATAAGAAATCTGAAGCTTGGAGAGATTAAATAACACCCAGCTAGTTAGAGGAAGCGTTGGAATTTGAGCAGTGTGGCCTACCCACCGTCTCAAAACTTGTGTGTTTTCCACCAAACCCCTGGCTGTAAAGTGTTACACAGAGGTAAGTTTGTATTTCTACTGGGAAAATGTCATATGGCATATTTCCCACTGAGGCTAATTTAGTTCTCTCATCCTTAGAGGTAAAGAATAGTGAAGTTGTGGTAATAACGGCAAGAGAAATGGCTCCAGTCGGGCTGATTCCAGTTGGAGCTCTGCTTCTTGCCCAGGAGAAAATGCATGCACATTTAGCCAGCAGGTCCATCTGTATTGAGGAGAGCGAGGCACACTGACGAGGGAAGGGATGACTTAGGAGGAGCTGCCAAGACACTGGAACTCAACCTAGTGTTGATGTATGATAACCAGGGCACGTTACTGAAAGGCATAAAATAATACAAAAAGTTCTTTTTCAGCCAATATGCTGACACAGCACCATTTTGGGTCCCTAACTGAAAATGATATATGAATTATCTCAACCTAAAGTCAGAAGTATAAATTATAGAATATATCTTTCACTGTTTTATTTGGGCTGTAAAGCGACACCTTATTATTTCTCCCTCCTGGGCTCCCTTTAATGAATCGGGATTTGAAAGTGAAATATTTATTATATGGCAGGGGAGAGATTACATCGTGTTTCAGAGAGGAGGGAGAAAAGGGTATGGAAATCAGGCAGCATCTTGGAAATTGGTCTATTTCTTGTGATGAGAAATGGCTGATGTGGGTTTTTTTTTTTTTTTTCCTGTGCTGTGAGAAGCTTACGGGAGAGGATCCCCTCCAGCATGGTAAACACAGGGACGTGGGTTGCTGAGTCAGGGATCCCTGCCTCCTGCCTGCTGTCACCCATAAACCCTTCTCATCTGATTGGGCATATTTGGTGGAAGAGAGACACCCGATTATGATGCTTTCATGGACTGTGTGGGAACAGGGAGTTCCATGAGGCACCTCATTAAATTGGGAGAATGGTGGAAGTAGGAGAGGGCATCAGGGAGGGAGGATATGCTTCATCTCCATGCAGTTTTGCATGTTGGGTACTGCAATTGGTTGTTCAACCCACAGGGCAGTTCCTGAGACTCGGCCCTTGTGCAATAGACATATGTCTTCTTCTAGCTCCCAAATCAGACCTGATGGATGGTTGTGGGGGTTTGGTATGTCATATAACTGCTCAGGATCAGTCAACCACATTTCCCACTGTTGGAAGTGACATTTGTTATGAGGAATGCTAGAGGAACCCCACTATACATGATGGGAAAAGAAATGGGATAAGAGGCTGGACTCACACATATCATATGACTCTGTTACCAGTCAGCCCCACCCCTTGCCATGTGACTATGACCACAGCTCAGAGCTTATGCAAAAGTTCATAGTAGTTATATGTTATTCATTTATCCATTTTATATACTAATTTATTCCATAAGTGGTTATGTTTCTATGTCTATGCAGTATACACTGTGGAAAAGAAAAAAATACATAGCTCCTGTACACAATGAACAGTAGGCTGGTAGGGAAGATAAACTACAAACAGAAATAAAAAATCCCATACATTTAGAGGGTAAGAAAGGGCACAATGTAAACACGGTGATGGGAAAAGCCTCAGGCCTTTCCTAAATTGTTTATACATAAGTATGCATTGCGCAAACTCATTTGCCATTACTGAGGAGACAGTATTTAAAAAGGAAGGAAAGGGAATTTTAAGGCATTCCCAAAAAGCAAAGAGTTGTGAGGCAGGATGGCTGGAACAAATTGTTGGAAAGAGGACATCAAAGTTCTCAGAGTGTGAAGTTTATTTTGAGCCTTCGTCTTGTGAGTACAAACCCTCTACCTTCATACTCTATCGTACTTACCTCTTCTGCACTATTCTCCTGATCTTTGTATGGGTCCATGACCCTGAAAAGGAATTTGTTTCTTGGTATCTTAGATGGGCTGAATGTATCCCCAAAGTCCGTGTGCTGAAGTGAATGTGAGTATTAAGAGATGAGGCCTTTGGGAGGTAATTAAGTCACAAGGGTGGAGCAGGGCCTTTTTAAATGGTTTGAGGGAGTGAGTCTATTCCTTCTGTCTCTTTCTCCAATGAGCATACAGTGTTTGTCTCTTCTGGTGAATGCACCAATCAGACACCATCTTGGAGACGGAGAGCAGACCTCATTAAACATCAGAACTGCTGGTACCTTGAGCTTGGATACCCCAAATTCAGAAGTTTGAGAAGTAAATTTCCACTCTGTAAATTAGCCAGTCTCAGGTATTTTGCTATAGCAAAATCACTAACATAGTCTCATAGCTTCTCCAAGCCATACCTACTCAGGGGACTGACAGAGGTAGATACTTTTCTCTCCAGTCCAAGAAATAGGGCTGGAGGAACAGTATCCACTACTTCACCCCCACACATTTTTTGACTAAAACTCTGCTCCAGGCTATTTGCCTCCTGTTCTCGGTTGTGGTGGCATTCATTAGTGGGTCAACATAGAAGTTGTTTATAGTGTCAGGCATGGGCACCTTTCTGCAGAAGCCAAGAGCCCTAAGCATTTCAACCCAAGTGGCCTGAGGCTGCTTTGTAAGCAGGAGATATTGGAAATAGGTTTGACTGGCGCTCTGAGCCTGGAAAGCTAGAAGGGCTGAACTCCATTTGTCAGAGCAGTGTTTCTGTGCTGAATGCCATCAGCAGTGGGGAAGGACCACGTGGCTAAGGAGGCTGACGCACCTGCGAAATGGCAGCAGCCCTTGTCCACTGCTGATGGGGTCAGTAGTATGGGAACCTCCACTAGAGACTCTGTAGCTCTCTTACATTAGCAATTCAGAAGGGACTGGCAGTAGTTCTGAGTTCTCCCCGACAGCCAGCTCCTGGGGGCTATGAGTTAAGCGGAGGCACCTTCCAACTATAAAATTCCCTACATTTTCTGAACAACTATGGTGGCAGCAGTGGCAGCCCAGATGAGGAGGCCAAGGCATTTCTTCCTGACAGAGTGGCATAACACCGTGATTGCAATGCATCTCAGCCCCTTGTCATGGCGGTGCATGCGTACCATTCACAGAAACACAGAGTGGGATGGGGACTTAGACATCATCCAGCCCCACCTCTTCATTCTAGGCATGCGCATATTGTTTCATGAGAGCGCGGCCAAGTTGGGACTTGCACCCGGATTTCCTGACCCCTGTGTCCTTTGTCCTTCATCTTTACATATTGATGTGGGAGGGGGAAGGGACAAAAAGAGAAATTAATTAAAACAGACAAAGAAAAGAGTAACATATTGTCAGGCTTCTAAAATCCAGCAGCCAATTTATCAACTGTGTCCAAATTAGTATGGCTTCTGACCTTTGCTAAACTAAAAAAGTAGATTGCTACTTATTACTGTATTATTACTTTATTACTGTAGTTTACTTATAGCAGAATGTGTTTTTCTCTTTTGCCTCAGCATTTATGAATTATGTTGCAGCGGGTGCTATGAAAGAAAATAATGTGCGGGTGCTGGAAGTCACCAAGAGGGAGCCATTTGCAGCAGGGCTGAGTTTGGTGAACTTATGTGGAAGTAAAGGGAAGAATGAGGCGAGGTCTCTTTCAGTCCTACGATGAGGCTATTTCAGGCCTCCACAGCTACCTAGCCAAAGTCTGTTTAGTAGGGCTGTTCAGATGCTAGGGGCTGCCAGGATTGAGAGGTCTTAGTAAGAAGCAGAAGTATAAAGAAAGCCTCAGTATTTACAAATAAATACCTACTATGAATGGAAAAATAGTGAACATCACCAGATTTGGGTAGGAATGTGTATGCGTGCATGTGTGTACACGGTGTATGGAGGGTGGTCTTTCCTCCACACTGTTTCCTCCTATCCCCACCAACCTCTCTTTAATTTCAACCCCTTCCAGGAAGAAGTCAAAGATCCCTCAATGTCACTCTTTTTGGGCTAGATGTTGGCTCTCTGCTAATGAATTTTTTTTGAAAAAATGAATACCCCAGAACTTCTGCATATAAAGAGACATGTCTTTGGTGATCTTGAGAGATTCAGTCCACCTTCTTCTCTGTAAAGAGGGCTGTCATTGCTCGGATCATCCTTGGAAATCTTCTTTTCATTATGTGTGAATCAAACCCCTCTTGCAGCTTTGGGATTTGGACCCGGTCATGCAGAACCATGTGTGAGTGCAAGGAGGGTGATGGCCAGCAACAGTGCTGGTTTGTATGCTGACACAAACCACACATGTCCCTATGACAGTGAGACTGGCTCTCTTCTGGCCTTTGTCAACTTGCCTCTCTCTGTCTTTGGTAATGGCAGCATGTGTGACCGTACCCTTACCCTGGCTATGTCATCTAAAGCCATTGCTTTACTCTAAGCAACAACCACGACCACGGTAACTCAACCCTGGTAGTATCAACTCTTGATACAGCAGACAGACATTCCCTTCCTTCTACTATCTTCAACCTCTTGATGGAAAAATTGATTAAAATCTCCTAGCGTGCAATAGCCTGCAAGCTAGGGGATTTTAAAAGGCTTGGGTTTGGATTTTGGTCCTATTATTTACACGCTGAGGAAGGCTGAACATGCCACTTGGTGTCTGTGACTTTCACTTTCCTGAGCTATGGAAGGAAAATAAAAATGTTTACCTTGAAAACATGTTGTGGGGGTTAAGTGAACTGATTTGAGAGAGCACCCAGAGCACAGTATTTTAAACAAGGTAGCAGCTGGGGTCAGAGGGTGGTGGGTGATTGGTCTCTTTCTCTCTTTGTCTGCTGACTTTTCTTGATGTCTTTGTCACCCCTTGTGATTTCTCCTGGGCTTTTATTTTCTATTTCACCATAAAGCTATTGGGAGATGGAAGAGGAGAAGGAGTGCAGTGTACTTAAAGGGAATAAAGAGAGAGAATCAAGCATGTTTCTCCACCTAGCTAAGAGATGATTCTCTTCCGCAGACTATGGGTCCAGCTGAGGTGAAAAAGCCCTCACCACTGTTAGGCTGATAAAGTAAGTCTTATTCAGAAAATGATATCCCTTTAGAAGAAGAGAGTCTCTGGAATAAGGCATGCTAGACAAGGGCTGAGGTCCATGCTAAGAGCTGGGGATGCAGCCCTGAATAAGACCCAAACCATGGCTTAGGGATTTACTATGTCCTACTCTTAGAAAACAGTGCTGGGATACAAAGGAGGTGTGCCTTGCTTCCAGATATTCATATGTCATGTAAGCTCCTCTCTTTGGCTTCAAGTGACTTCTTTCTAATGAGAAGATGAACAAAGTGATGGGATGTCACTTCTTTGGTTAGACTGTGACTGTGAGGGAAGCCCGCTGGCAGGCTTCGAGTTGTTCTATGGAGAAGCTTATGTAGGCAGGAAACTAGGAAAGCCCCCAGACCACAGCCAGCGAGTCAGTGTGTGCCTCAGCCCACCATCTAGCAGCGAACCGACTCTTGCCAATAACCTTGTGAGTGAACTTGGAAGCACATCCTCTCCAGCTGAGCCATGTGATGAGGCAGCAACACCAGCCAACACCACACCACGGCCTTCTGAAGGGCTTTGAGGAAGAGGCACCCATTCAGGCTTTGATTCCTGACCCATTAAAACTGTGAGATAATAAATCTTGTTTTGGGGTAATTTGTTACACAGCAATAAATACAGAGGGGATGGAGAAAGGGTATTTTCTGACTTTCATATATTTCTGGCCTGTAAAATGTGAAAGGAAGGGAATCCTGTGGAGGGGCAACTGGAGCTAGAGTTGAGTCTCCACAGTCATAGACACACCAGTGACAGAGGAGCTGGCTTGTTGGTCCCTGTGCATCCCCCTGACTAGATTCTCCAGGGGAGGCACTGTTCTCTCAAGTCCTTTCCTGCACAACTCACTTCCTACTCCTGAAGTCCCCTTGCCCCATCTCGGTTTGCCTTGCTGTTAAGGCTCCACCTCCCAACTAAGGAACAGGTGATTTTGCAGCATCTTCCAGCCCTCAGGGGCTCTAAGACCAGGACACTCTGGCCCTGGTTACACCCTGAACATCTCCAAATACAACACATAGGCTGCTCCTCCAGAGTCAGAGGGATCCCCTGCACGGCATTTCTCGGTCTGATTGATTGCTTTGTACCTGTAGCCTGGCAGTGAGGAGCAAACCTGCCAGATCACAGGGTGGGAACCTGGAAGAGCCTCCTTGCTGCTCCTGCTGCTCTTCACCTGGGGATGGAATGCAGAGCTCCAGAGTCTTCCCTTTGTGGTATTTGAGCCCAGCCATATTCACTCAAGGGCGTCTTTCTTCGGTCACAACTGTTCCCATAGCTGGTCAACACTGATTCTTACCCACCCCTCACAGGCTCCCAAAACAAATCTCC
Organism: Chinchilla lanigera; assembly: GCF_000276665.1. Classification (NCBI taxonomy): domain Eukaryota; kingdom Metazoa; phylum Chordata; class Mammalia; order Rodentia; family Chinchillidae; genus Chinchilla; species Chinchilla lanigera. Next base: position 16,471,230 of record NW_004955412.1, on the reverse strand, counting down.
AAAAACACATAATTCTCATAGTCTCAGCATGTCCCTCTCCCTGCAGTGCCAGCCCATGCTGGCCTATGCTTGCTCTCTGCACACACACATACACACATACACACACACACTTCCTCTTCTCCACGCCTGCTTCTTCTTGATATCAAGATGCTAAGCTGTCTTTGAAAATGAAATCTATTATCCTCTCAAATAATCATCCCACCACCACCCCTCCCCCCAAGATGATTAGCATCTGTGCGCATTATTTAAAGTGCTGCATGGTTCCTATTTTGAAAAGCTGTTTCCCCCGCCCTCTCCTGCCCAGTCTCCAATGTAGGCGCGATGCAGGAAGCAGCTCGGCATGGCTGAGAGAGGTCAGCTCTCATTAATACAGATCCCATTTATTTAAAAATAGCAATATTATGCCACTTTCAAATAGCCTGAGTGAGCTAAACCATTAAAGGATTGTGCGTCGCTGACTTTGGACCTATTGTGAAGGCTTAATATTTCATAGCACTGTGACATATGGTACATAACCCATGGAGCAGCACTATTGGTTTGGCTGTTCTGAAGCAAGGGGTAGGGAAATAATTGAAGAGAACATTTTATAGCCCAGCACTAAGCAAGGAAGAGAGCTGGAGCTTAGAAAATGTTGTGAGGGTCTCCTGAAGTTAAGAGTGGGCCTGAGGCAGAGACGGGCTGGCTGTCAGTGATGTGTAGGCAGATCTTCAGAGGCTAGTTGGGAAGACGATGGATGGATGGACGTTTGTCTGCCAGCTCCCATTAACAGTACTGTCATTTTCCAAAATCAATGTTCCCAATGTGACTAGTGGACTGGATTTTCTTGTGTTTCAACTGAGAGCCCAGAAATTGGCTAATTTATGGGATTCTTGGAGTTCAATCATATCTGGAGCCTTGGGGATGAATTTAGGGTGATAGGGAAATTGCTGAGGAACCACTAACATCTGCTTTGGAGTTAAGATCTTGATCCCACCTCTTACTGTATGACCTGGCTTCTGACCTCTAGAATCTCAATTCCTTAACCTTTCAATGGGAATAGTAAAAGTACCATCCTAAAGCTGTGATGGGGCTTGAATGTTAAATATAACTCAAGAAATTTTAGTTTCTTTCTCCTTGCATTCTAACTTTCAATCATTCCTCTTTCCTTCTCCCAGTGCACAGTGCTGAGTTCTCTATCACTGAACTCTCTTCGAGGCCTTGAGCTTGGCCTGGGCTTTGGTCTCTCCCAGGTGCTCCTGCACTATGGAAATGACCTCCAGGATCCCTGCCAGGCCTGACCGTCCTCCTCGGCTCCACTCTCTTCCCTCAGTCTTGGCCTTGATGTGATTGCCTGAATTATGGATGATCTTCCTCAAGAGACCAGGCAGGGAACTCAGGAAAGATTTATTTATAAGACTTAGTGGTTGGAGGTACAGATCTTACAGTTCTGGAAGTACCTGCCTGGGTGCTCCTTATAATTTCTCCAAATCCCCCATAGCCTCTTCCCAAAGCTCTGGGTCCCATGAGGTGTGGCTTGTACCTGGTATCTTCCTCCATGTGGGGTAGTTAGATTTTTTTCCCACAGTGAGGGTGTGAATGAGGGGATGCATGGACATTTGTGACCCTTTGAGAAAGCCTGGTCTTCCTTCTCACATCTCTCCTCCTTCCCACTCAGATATGAAAGAGGTCGGCTGATTTATTCATGCCACTGCCCTTGGAATCACTGTGTTCTCAACTTAGGAGCAGGATGATTTTGTAAGAGTCAGGAGACAACACAGGACAGAGACCCCACCTATCTAGGTCCCTCGTCTTCCACATCCTGCACCAAGCTTGCCTTGTTTTTGCACGTTCTCCTTCCTCCACTGCCCTGGTCTTCTGTCCGTGGGGAACCACCTTCCTCTTCCTTCATTGTATAGTTGTTTGTTAAAACAACAAAAGAAAGTATTTTCTCAAATCAAAGGAAACACAAACAGCACCTTGTGTTTTGTTTGTCTCTTGAAAGAAAAATCCTTTGATTCTCTCTTCCTTTTACCCATGGGGGCTTCTTGCCCTTTGCCCTCAGTTCTGAGCACATCGAATTCAACTGCAGTTCCATAGACGGTGTGGTATGGGTGGCGACAGTGGGAGTGTGGGAGAGTTGCTGTGTTCCTTCACCTCCAGTCTGCAGGCAACAAGCCAACGCTGCCTGTTGAGCTGAGGATGCAGAGTGGGGCCCTCCTGGGGAATGGCGGAGAAGAGCCAGAGTTTTCTGCCCATGGGGAGAGGAAAGGAATAGGGAATGGGACATGTTGTCATATGCTGCTCACCACTTCCCAAATCCTGGTGAATGGAATAGCTCCTCCATCAGGAAGATCTCTTCAGATCTGATGAAGTCTCCCAGAAACGAAATGACACTTCATGGAATTACACTGACCTTGAGAGGTCATCCAGTGGCTGCACCCACGGAGGAGGGGCCTGGTCAGTTGAAGTAAAGACTCTAACTCTTCCGATGGCAGATTTGTTTCGTTGCCTTCTTTTTTTAGTGGCTATCATGACTCAATAGAGTCTTTTATGTGCTTTCCCCCTACTTCTTTTCCTTCTTCTTTTTTTCTTCTCTTTGAATTCCCCCTCTGAAATCCAAAACAGCAAGTTTAAAGTAGAGGATGCAAAGTAGGGTAACATATTTGCAGGTACTGTGTGGAAATCATTCCTGTTCTTTTTTTCTCCTGCCTTAAGCCCTGCTTTAAAGAATAAGGAGACCTTACAAATGAGACGTAGCTCATTCATAAATGGCTGCATATTACTTGGAGACACGTTTTCCCATCAAAAATGATTGATGACTAGGTTCCTGTGCTTGCCCACAGATGCCCATTTAACCTAATGGCGGCCTTGAAATATGAATCTCCTCAAATTTCCCTAGAATTCTGTGAACAGAGTTCCTGGCAGTCCGAGTATAGACCCCTATGCTGAATTTCTGAGCCGCTGTAAACCTTGAGGGCCTGATTCAGTCTAATAATGTCCTCTGAAGTGGTGTCGAGAGGTGTTACAGTTTGAATCCAAACAGTCTCCAAAAAGGCTCCTGTGTCAGAGGTTTAATGTCCGGTGCAGCAGTGTTCAGAGGTGGGGTTTTGAAGGTGACCGGATTAGGAGGACTCTAACTTCATCAGTGGAGTAAACCATTGACAGATTCATAATTTGGCGGCATTACTGGGAAGCAATAAAAAGTGAAGAGGTGGGGCTTGATTGAAAGGGATGGGTCATGGAGCCTTGACTTGGGGACTATATCTTACTCACGGCCCCACCCCTCTGTAGTTCTCTCTCCCCATCCCCCCTGCATCTCTCCCAGCTGTCATGAAGTTAACTAGCTATGTTTTACTAAATATTGCCACCATAATATTCTGCCTCATCTTGGACCCAGAGTGATAACGCTGCTGAACACGGCCTGAAACCTGTGAGAAGGTAAGCCAAAATAAAGTTTTACTCTTTTTAAGTTTAGCATCTTGGGTATTTTATCATAACAACACAAAGCTTACTAACACAGGGGTGGTGAGGCAATTGCCAAGGAACACTAGCATTAGGTTTGAAATTAAGACAGATTTCAGCTCTGACCTTGACTCTAGAAACTCCAGAGATGGATGAGAAAAAGGTTAGTATTAGTTACTCATGGATTCTGGGGAGGCACCATGATCCACAGGAAAGTGTCCTAAGCTAAATACTGGAAAACAGTCCTAAGCCTTGTTGCATGATTTTTACTTTTATATTAGTGAGTGAGTCATTTAGCATCTGTAGGGCTCATTTTCCATAAAGAAAATACAGACAAACACAAATACAGACACGTTAAAAATATATGCAATCCCTTCTAAAAATAAGCACAACTCTATAAATATATTCCAGTGAGAGTACAAGTGTTGGTGTAACAATTAATGTGATTAGACCTGGGTGATGGTGGTCCAGAAAGACTAGAAGGAGGGGAAGGGGAGATGTTATTTATTTAAAAATTACTACGGATGATGCAACTTCTTAAATGGTTTGCAAAGGAGGAACAGGTTGGAAAAATAATTAAATATGTCACACCAGCATTTCTCTGAGTGAGGAAATAGTCTTTCTTTAGAAAATACTTTCAGTAAGCCACTATGTTTGGAGGATAAGGTGTGGGGGGCATCTTTTAGAAAAAGACAGAGAAGCAAAGAGACTGCCAGATGTTCTGCTTAAGAACTGACATGAGATTTTGGTACAAAATCTCAGACTGAGGCACATAAATTAACCTCCCATTTCTCTGGAGCCCCTGTTTTATATGGTGGTAAGGGAATACAAAGTGAGTAAACCTGTAGTAATAAAGACAGTAGGAAGTGAGGTCAGAATTTTCAGCAGGTGAGAGACTCTAGCAAACCTTTGGCAAATGAAAGGTAGGGGAAAGTGGGGTGGTAAATGAAATGGAGCAAGGAAGACAAAACCAGGATGCACCCCAGTGGTGGCCGCAGAGGGGTTGGAAACCAGTCTTCCTGGGAAAACTCAAAGCTACTCTGGGCTCAGTGTCAAGAGGCGTAGAATGGAGAAGGAAAAGGCAGTTAGCTGCAGAAGACACAATTTCACCTCTGGGTCTCCTCAGTACAGGCTACTGTCCCACAGAAGATGCACAAGCCAGGACTCCTGGTATGGTCTCTGGAATCCCGCAGTTCCTCACTTGGGTCCCAACCTTACAAATGACTTTTAGCCTACATTTTCAAGTCAAGCCTGCCACTGAAAATATCTGTTCTGTGAAGACTCAAAAAAGCCCATTATAAAAGAGAGTCACCTACCAAACAGCTACTTAGGGTATTCATTTTAAAGTCCCGCTGTACAATTACAGATTACTAAATATGCCAAGAAGCCGTCAGAGTGAAATATGAAGACCAAAGTAAACAAACAGAACAACAACCCACTGGAAAGCAAGTATGAACTCAAAGAGCAAAGAGAGACTTTCCTAAACTCTGGTAACCTTAGAGAACTTCCCGATGATGCAGATGGTCCCCAATTACAGTGGCTCCGCTTGTGGTAGTTTTTAGTTTAAAAAAAAAATGCAAAATTAGAGCTATGTGTGGTGTCACATGCCTGTAATCCCAGCACTTGGGAGGTTGAGGCAGGAGGATCGTTTTGAGTTTGAGACCAGCCTGGGCTACAAAGTGAACTCAAGGCCAACCTGAACTGCATAGCAAGACCCTGTCTCCAAAAGAGAAAAAAAAAAAATGCAAAATTATACTCAGACAAGCATTTTGTTTTTAACCTTCAGTGCAGTATTTGATAAATTACATGTGGTATTTAATATTTTACGGTAAAATAGGCTTTCTATTAGATGATTTTGCCCAACTGTAGGGTAAGGTTAAGCTATGATGTTAGTAAGATAGGAGTATTAAAGGCATTTTTAACTTACATTTTCAACTATTGGGAAGTAACCTTACTGTAAATTGGGAGCATCTATACTGTGTCCATTACCACCATTATAATCTCCACTGTCCTCACCATCACTAATATTTCAAACATTTTTCTAAGACAGACACTGTTTTAAGCACTTTACATACATTAACTCATTTAATTCTCAAAATACTATCCTCAAATTACAGGCAAGGAAACTGTCCTGGAGATGTTAAGAAACTTACACATTCTACACAGCCAGTATATGACAGAGTTCAAATTCGAACACAGCCAGTCTGATTTCCCAGTTTGTGTTTTAACCACTGCATTAAACTTTTTCTCATTAAAAATAAAACAAAGTAATAAAAGTTTTAAAATGGAAAAGATAAAAATCCTATGAAATAGAAATAACAGAGAACAGAAAGTTCTTGTGATAATTAAAAATATATGACTGCCAAAATAAAAAAAGTAGATAAAAAATTAGTAGAAGATGAGGTCAAAGATGCCTCATAGAGTACAGAGGAAAGATAGAGAGATACACAGAGATACAGGAAGGGAGAGAGGAAGGCAGAGAGAGAGAAAGAGAAAAGAAATTATCTAAGAGCCAAAGAAAATCACGCATTAGACCAAAAGGGCCCAAGTATCTAACACAAAGAGTGACAATGTTCTGCTCCTAGACACACACTGATGACACTTGAGAACAACTGAAGGAGGAGGGAAAGCGTGTGACCATGCTGATTGGCCTCAGCTTAAAAGCTGATCACCAGCAGTGTGGAGTGAGCCCCAAGGCTACTTACAGCCCCATCTGTCCCTGCCCAGTCGGTCTCCTGCCCACTCTCCTTTCTCCTCGATTCTCTACAAACTCCTCCTTTTCTTTCAGCTGATGAAATGGAGGTGACAGAAGAGAATATCCCCTCACACCTGGCACCGCACCTACCCCTCTCCCAAGTCTGTGCCTGAGAGCCTGCTTTCTGTCCTGTGACCTCCACATTCTGCACTCCTGTGTGTTCGCACCTAAAGTCGTGGAGCCGCCCTCTCCTCTCCTGCCATCTTCATTGCTCTCTCCTTTAGCATTGCCTCTTCCCTCTCTGGCTGGGCATTCCTAGCTGTTAAAAAACATTTTATTTTCACCCTCTCAATCCTCCAGCTATTGCCTCTATTTCTTCTTTCCTTTATAGAACAAAAATGGGTTCCATGTAATAAATACTTATAAATCCTAATAACTAAGGATATGTTGACATCCTCAGATATAATAGGGACACATACACACACACACACACACACACACACACACACA
>NW_004955412.1:16439418-16463468 GCF_000276665.1 Chinchilla lanigera | reverse complement strand
GATAGATAGGTAGATAGGTAGATAGTTTAGTGTAGGGAGAAAAGCCCTCAACACAGAAATGGCTTAAAGTGCTTTCCTCTGGGGAGCAGAATTGGAGATGGAGAAGGGTAAAAGAGGAAACTGTTGATTTAATTAGGAGAATGTCTGCACTATTGATTTTTTGAGAAATAATATGCAGGTATTGCTTTGATTAAAGTATTTTGAAATTCTTTTTAAAAGACAAATAAATAGGGATTTGCTTATGGAGGAGGTAGAATGATTTGAGAGAGCAGGAGGAGGACAGGGTAGGAGCAACAGGAGAGGGAGCTGGAGCCCGCACGGGGGCGGGAGGAAGGGGAGCTGCTTCCCACTGAATGACTGACAGCCTTTTAAGAATATGAATCCTAATATTCCCTTTTAGGCTGTTAGTGTGTTGGGACATAAATACTTTTCACTGACCCAAACCTTGTTATCTGTATGACACACACCCAATTGTCTTAAGTGTTTAACTGGAAGGAGAACTAGAGGAAAGGAGTTCAAATTACAGGGCCTCGGGAAGAGGAAAGAGGAGAATGAGACCATGAAGTAGCAGGAAGAACGCAGAGACTGAGGAGGTCATGGCGACTGATGCTGTCTGACATTCACAGGAATCTTGGACAGACTTGAGGTGTCCTGCAGAAAGCAAGATGGAAAGCTTGAGTCCATTCTCTTTAAAGTCAGAGGACAGAGTGCCCTTTGCTGACAGCTGGAATACTTCAGTTATCTTATTGAATCCTCAAAGCAGCCTTATGAGGTATTTCTTCATTAATTCAACAAGCGTTACTAAATATTTGCATATAGTATTCTTTCATTAAGTCTTTATCACTATTCTCAAGGTACTTACAATCTAATGAGGGGGACTGTATGATGAAAGTGATAAAAACGTGCACTGGGCCCCTTGAGGAACATGGAGGGTATCCAAACTACCCTGGGGAAGGGATGGGGGTGAGGTTCCAAGAAAAGGAGACTTGGGCTGGATTTGGAAAAGTCAAAAGGAGTCTGCTTAGCAGACAAAAGGGGTGGGAGCAAGAGTGAGCTGGGTAGGGGCAGCGGGGTGATGGAAAGCAAGGAAGCAGTAGGGACCCAGTAGGCACCTCCAGAAACTGTGTGTCAGGAAGCAGGAGACAGAGTGGGGACTAGTGTGCCAGGCAGGGCTGCCTTTGAAGTGTGTGAAGCCCTATCTACATAAACAGGATCACCACAAAGAGTCTATCAGACACCAGTCTCCTGCCATCCCACAAAGGAAATACTGTTCTACTCAGTGGGAAAGATCCATGAAGCAGACCACCCTTGTACAGCCAGTGCTGGGTCATGGCATCCAGGACAACCCCGTAGGTGGGAGTTCTGAGCTTTTTTTGTGGGTGTAACCCATGTAGGGTAGAATGCCAGGGAGAGCCTCAAAAGGCAAAACAGGAAGTAAGACCCACATGGGTTTCTGTTCAGATCTCAGTTTAGCCTTGGGGTGCCTCACGACTGACCTTAGCTGGAAGGGGACTTAAGAACATACAAGGAAGGTGCACCTCGTGCATGGGATCCCTCAGAGGTACAAGGCTTTGCAAGGGCTCTTTTCCCAGGCCTCAGGATAATGCTGATATTTGTCTTGTATGCTGCTGAGAGCAATTTCAGGATGTTAAGTGGTACAGCATAATAAGCACTGGTTTGTGTTTCAGAGAGATGCATCTGGGAGCTGTTGGGAGGAGGGTAGACTGGGAGCAGGGAAGGTGTGATGAGGCTGTTGAGGAATACTATCAGAAAATGAAGGAAGATGAACCTGAGACTTTGGCAGAGAAGAGCAGGAGATTTAAGAAGTGTCATGAGGAAGGATCTATAAAATACAGTGTTGAATAGAGTAGAAGGGAGGAGCCTAGAATAATTCCCAGATTTCTGGTTCAAATGGTTGGATGAATAACACACCATCCACCCAAGTCCAGAATACAGGAGCAGGCCTTTGAGTGGGACTGAGGGGCTGGGGCTGTGGAGCTATGTTTCACACATGTTGAGTTTGATGTACTAATGAGTTATGAACCGGTAATAAATAGGTTGTTGGTTATATGTAAGCAGCACAGGCAAAGAGTACTTGAGCAAAATACTATTTGTTTTGTACTGCTACCTGCATACTTAGCAAAGTTACAGCATCTCTCCAAGTTTTTAAAAAGAAGATCAGAGCATAACTTTGATGGCTTCATAGCATGGTCCCTGGTACATATCAGGTGTTTACTAATTGGTTGTCTTAGTTACTTTTCTCTAGCTGCTGAGACAAAATACCTGACACCCAAAGTTAAATGGGGAAAGGTTTATTTAGATCACAGCTTATGGGGGTTTCAGTCCATAGCTGGCTGGCTCCAAGGCAGGGTGGTAGAGGAGAAACATTTCACGGTGGGAAGAAGCTAGCAAAACAAGGAAGCAAGAGGGCAAGGCAAGCTTCTTTCTGCCCCTTATATTGTATCCAGGCTACTGGGATTAGGCAATGCCAAACCAATCAGTGAACTGACTTAGTAATCAGCCACTCTTAATCCTAGCATCCTTAATCTTAGCATTGCACCATGAATCAAGTATGCAGTCTAGATTCAGCCACCTCTGAAAAAGCCCCACCTATTACTGTATGAGGCTTTGGGAAGACATCTACACACAAGCCATAACAGTGGTAATGAAGAAGAAAAAGAAAGAGGAAGAGAATATGTCTAGAAGTCATCAGAGAAGTCAGGGTAAGAAATATGGGTTTGGAAACTTTAGAAGAGGCAGTTGAAACTGAGGATGTAATGACAGTACTGAACAGAAATATGTGGGGTCAGGAAATCAGAGGTTACAATTGTTGCTCTTTACCTTAGAGCTTTGCTCTTTAGCTAAGGAAGATCACACTACTGGAGAGAAATGAATACAATTGCACTCCCACAGCACCACAAAGCCCTCCTTCCATATCATGCTGCTTTTAGCACTATCTTTGATGAAGACATGAGGACAGGATGTAGGGTTCCTGATCACCATGGTAAAGGGGAAACAGACGAACAAGAAAAAGCACACTGTATTAGTCAGCTTTTCTGTTGCTGGGACAAAACACCTGACACCCTCAGCTTGAAAGAGAGAAGGTTTATTTTAGCTGTCAATTTCAGAGGGCTCAGTCCATGGTCTTGAGGCAGAAACAGCACAGTGGAAGGGAACAGCGGAGGAAAGCTGCTCAACACACGGTGAGTAGGAAGCAGAGAGACAGCAAGAAAGCCAGACTAAGAGGAAAAGACCAGAAACAGATTATACCCTTACACACCCATCACCCTCCTTGTCTAGCAAGGCTCCATCTCCTCATAACACATTCAGCAAAGAAATCACCAATAGTCTCATCCAATGGGGACTTTCCTGCCTCCCAAAACCCCCTTTCTTTACCCATGAGCCTTTGGGGGGACATTTCAGATCTACACTATAACACCCACTGTTCCCAATGCCTAGCAAGCCACATCTAAAGGCAGGTGTTCTGAGCCCCAAACTGAGTGCTGCTGCTGCTGAGCAACGAAGGGGTCAGGATTTGTGGGGCCTGTAGTTCATAACTGGTAGTTCACAGTGATATTTCAGCTTGGGTTTCCATGCAAAGCAGCACCTGAGGGAAGCGCATATGGGCAGGTAGTGCCTTTGAGAGGTAATTCCAGAAAGCAGGATGAAGGACTAAGAGACCCGAAAGAAAGTGTGTGGTGGAGGTGACAACTGAAAATTACTGGGCTGTATTCCACCCAGGACTTTCTGAGGAGCATACTGAATGCCTCAGATTTGTCCATGAAAATCAACCGGAGAGAGGATCACCTATCTCTTCCATGTGGTTAATGGTTAAGGCTTTTCCCTAGGATGACGAACTTCTCTATACTTTGTGTTTTCTATGTGTGCATGAGGAGTGGGCTCCTTTTCCATCTGCAGTGACAGAGCCCCTGGGCAGAATGTAAAAATCCCATGCATTGTGTCTGAGGCCCTCATGTTCTTGGCACCCCCATGTCCTTTGCAGCTGTGGTTGAAATCAGTCAGTGGGTGTATGCGGGAGAAGGCACCAGAGACTGGGTATACAGACCATGCTTAGCACTTCTCACATCCTCTTGAGTCCTACAGTAATTCCATTCTGTCACCAGATTTTCAAGGTAGTGAACATCCATAGTCTATAGAAAGACAAAAGATAGCTAATGGATCCCCTGGTAGTCTCCACTGCTGTGACCAGTTCTAAGGTTGTGACTGGTACTCTAATCCTCCTCCACTCTGTTGCATTACTGTGTCCTCAGAGGCCCAGTCACAGCTTCAGCTGTGGAAGGTTGTTTGCTTTCTCGGGGTGACCATGGTCTCTATCCCCAAGAGGCATAAGCTCCTTACTTTTCAGGCTATAGTTTCTGCCCCTTCACATTCATTATGATTCATGAAAGCACTAAGAAACGGCCCATCAACCCTCCCAGGTTACATGTGTAATCCTCCCTGGTCCTAGTTTGTAACAACAACCCTGGCTCCTTCCAATAATCATGATTTGTTTTCTGCCTCTTGACCTCCTGCCATGAGCAGTCTGAAGTAACTAGGTGTACTCAGGGTTGCAGGGCTTGGAGCGACCCTTACTGTTCTCTGGTGGAAGTGTTCTCTTTTGTCCCCTCCCATTGGCTGGGACCCAGGAGCACTAGTGCTTCAACTTGGACTCATAGGAACACAGGCAGAAATTCTGCATGTGGGTCACAGGGAATGGTAGTGAGGGAACCGTGGTGGCCTACTTCTCAGTCCCTGAGCCTGTGTATTCCAGCCTTGAAGACACAGTCCATCTGTTAGCAGTTGGTTCTGTGTGTATACCTTATCCTATCACATGTCACCCCAGCCCAAGGGGTGCTGCCCTGAAGCTGGCACTTTACAAGGACCTTAATGGCCACTCCATTTTTCTACCTGGGTGGCTACTCCTGGTGATGAGTTATACAGTATATGGTGGTCACAGAGTCCATTATGTCGCTTTCTAATTTTGTCCAGTCCAAGCTGATGGAGTGGGAGCCAATGGGCTCTAGAATTGAAGGACATCAGTGTAGAAGAAACAGAAATCATTCAGGGGGCAGGGGATTTAGCTCAGCAGCACAGTGCCTGCCTGGCAAGCTCAAGGTTGTGAGTTCAATTCCTGGTACTGGAAAACAAAACAAAAAAACAGAAATCATTCAGAATTCAGATATTTTTTCAACAAGTTCCAAAACTATGAGCCATAGAAAGTTAAACTGTCACACAAACAGATGGACGAATCTCTGTTCCTATAGACACATCTGACTTGGTCTCATTTGGGCAATCCACAGAAGATACTACTGTACCCTGCACTTCTCTTTTATCGTTGTTAATATTCTGATATTATCTGTTCAAGGTCAGTGTAGCTTCAGCCTGGCAGTAAGTGTTCAGTATATAGTGTATTGACTGACTGAATGACTGATGAATGAATGGATGAATGAACTCTTCCATTTAAATGCCAGATCTTAGTCTAAGTCACTCCTCTTCCTCCCTCCTCATCTTTCCTCCCTCAGGAGTTACAAGGATGGCACGTGGAGGAAGGAGTTCCAGGAAGGTAGAATTCAGCCAGCACTGGCAGCCTGTTGTCCTCCCAGTCCTTCCCCTCCTCTCCAGGGCTCCATCTCACACTGCTTCTCCTGGAATCAATCTCTGTCTCTGTCTCTCTGTCTCTATCTCTCTTTCTTTGCCTCTGTCTCTGTCTCTGTCTCTCTCTTTCTCTCCCTCCATCCCTCCCTCCCTCCCTCCAAAGGCCCCAGACTCAAACTGCTGGGAAGTCTCTTCAAACAGCATTGAAATTGCTTTTAAATATTAGAGGATTAGGGGAAGACAAACAGACCTGGGAAGGTCTGTGTTTGGGGATTAGGGTTAGCTCTCCTCTGCTGTCCAGGCATTAGCAGAGGCCACACTGCCCGCCGCTGGGCTCTGTCCTCCAGAGCCTGGGAAGCTCCGGGTTAGGCCTCCATGCAGCCCACATCCTCAGGCTGATCTCTCTCTGCAGTGCTCTGTATGAGGCACTTGCAGGTGAAGCCTCAGCCACTTCTTATCCCTCGTCCTGCTCTCCAAAGAGCCAGGACACACAGAGTCAAGCTGAAATAAATCCTGTTTTCTACCTCTGCCTATGGCCTTAGCCAGTGGCACCAGGCACTGGCTGAGTCCCTTGCTGTGAACTAGGTGTGGATGGCAGAAGGAAGAGAACCTCTGTGGTTGGGCAACACGAGGTATCACAATACAAGACGCATGAAATGTGGGTGTATGCACACACGACCGTTTACACAAACAAGCATTCGAATATATCATGACGGATATAAAGCCTCCTGTTGGCTATCATTCAATATTTATTGAGTTAGTGTTTATTATTAATTAGAGTCTTAGATTCTTAGAGTTTGAATAAACCACAAAGGTCTCACTTAAGGAAGATATCCCCTATAGCATCCCTGGTGGATCTTAATATGGAACCTCCTGGGTGGATAGTCCAATTTGGTTATCCATTCTAAAATGTTGGAAAATACTATCTGTATAAAAAATGTGCCTCCTTGCAGCAGCAGACATCTTAGGTCCAATTCTATATAAGCACATATATACTGTATATGTATATGTATACTTTTAAACATGTATGTTATGTAAAGTATACATATATATGGATATAAACTTAAAATTTGGACTACATAGGGGAGAATTTCTTAAATAGGGCATAAAAAGAATTACAAATTAAAAGACTGATATATATGAGAACATTAAAACTGTGATTTTGCTCATCTAAAGAGTCCATTAAAAGGTAGAATGGAAACTCTATTCTAGGGTAAGATATTTGATTGGAACAGTCTGAAAAAGGACTTCAGTTCATAATAGATCAGTAATTCCTCCAAGCAATGAGAAGAAAGAAATTTGAAGAAAAAGTGGACAAAAGTTTCTTAAATGACCAATAAACATGGAAAAGGTGCTGAACCTCATTAATATTAGGTACATGCAAATTAAAACCTTGTCACAATATTGCTGTGTACTCATCAAATTGGCAAGAAATAAAAAGTCTAATAATAGCAGGTGTGGGAAAAGGTAAGGTGAAAAATTAAATTTCATCACAAAAAGTAGAATAGTAAATTGAAGAACCATTTTTAAAAGCCATGTGCAATGTCATTTAACATATGCAATCTCTAGGCCCAAGAAATTTCCCTCCTGGGTAGATGTCCCATAGTGCAGAAAGGAGACAGTTCACAACAACATTCTGAGTGTGATGGCCTCAGATTGGAAGCTTCAGATTGGCTGACTATTTACTAACATCAGTTTGGGTTAATAAAAAATGGTGTATTCATACAAGGGAAATATTATACACCAATCAAAACAATCAAGCCATTATAATAAACAACATGGCTGAATCTCAAAAAAAGCACAATGCTGAGCAAAGCAAGCTAGTACACCACGCTGCTCCATTTATGTAAAGTTCAAAATGGGGCTCAAATAAACCGTATTGTTGGGTTTACATATTTAGGTGACCAACTATAAACAAAGGCCTAAAACTATTATTATAGAAACAGAACAGTGGAATTGTGGTCCTCTTTGAGGCAGGAAATAGCATGTGGTAGTGAAGAGGCAAAAAAAGGGTGGGGTAAAGGTGGAGATGTGGAGATGTTATACGCCCTGCATAGGGCATAGTTATAAGGATTTCTTTTTACATGATTGGACAAGTTATGTATTTATTTTTCATATTTTTTTGTATGTGCCTTAGAATTCACAATTTTTTAAAAAAATTAAAATTGTAATTCTAATATTGACAGCTATCATATCCCATTTAAACTTTCCTTTTCCAGGCTATATACATCATTACTTCCTTCAATAAGCATGATTTCTAAAACCATTGCTACTCTAAACATCTGATTATTTCTATGTAACCCTCTATTATTTATTTATGCACCTATCTGTCCATCCATCCATCCATCCATCCATCCATCCATCCATCCATCCATTCATCCATCCATCCATGCATCTATGCCTCTATCTAATTTCCTATCTATCTATCTATCTATCTATCTGTCTGTCTATCTGGCTAGTTTCATATTATCTATCCATTTAAACAATGGTTGCTACCTTCACCAAGGGGCAGTAAGAAAATCAAAGGCAGTAGAAATGGGGAAATCTCAAATAAGGGCAAACATATTCTGATTTGTGATTTGCAATGTTCAAATGAGGACAGATGCCATCAATAAAATAAACAAACCATTAAATAATAAACAAACCATTAAATACACAAACCATTAGGATGAGAACAGAAGTGTCTACATGTTCATAATTTCTTAATTTCTTATCCTTGATGATAATTAGTCCACTGACAGACATTAGTCAGTACAAGCTGCAAACAGGTGCCAACATAGACAGAATCAACTGCAGGGATTCAGGCTGTAGTGACAAGAGCCTGTCAGGACAGGGAGAAGTGTGCCACCTCATCATCTTGCCAGATGTGGCCCCTGTATCCTTGGAGGCTTCTGTTTGGCAGCCTGGGGGAAGGAGAACTAGTTCCCTACCCCTGCTTGCTCAGGGGCTCTGACTGGGCTATTGGGTGAACTCTGGTATCAAGACAAGAGAAACCCCAGAGAAATCCCAGCCAGACCTTATTTAGGGGAAACCAATCCTAACATCCTCTCCCTTCCCAGCAGGATACCCCAGGGAAGGAATAAAGCCTGGGGAAGGGTGTGAGGTCTTGCTTGGTCACTTTCAAATGCTAATCAGCAAGGACTGCTTGATAGCCTCTAGTCCTCTCTGATTGCCTGGGTGATGAGAGAAATGCAAAGCACACAGGTGAGGAGTGGCAGCTGATAGCCCCTGGAAGTGGGAGCTACAATCCGATGCTTCCACCCCCACATGGGCACCAGCGACACACACCTGTGTCTAGTCAATCAAAACATCTGTCTACCTGCAGTGCAGCTTTGCTCCAGGTCTTTATTTACCATTATGAGTACATCAGACTCTGCAGTTTTCGTGGTATGTGTAGCCCTCCTGGGGTCTGAGGCTCCCAGTGAGCAAGCTTGCAGTCAGATGCAGGAGAAAGTCTACTTGTCCTGCTTCCTGGGGGTGACTGAGTCCTTTGACCTTGGCTATGAGCCTCACGAGGCACTGCCTCCGAGTCACACTAACAAAGTATAAATGGCAGGCTGGGAAATTTAATTCTGCTCTTTAATAAAACATAGAGAGCTTATTGATGCATATTCTAGGTGAGAAGTTTCATCTCAAATGAGAAAAATAAGGTATCTCTTGGTATTACAGTACCTTTTTTAAAATATCTCCCAAGGCAGTCCAGTCAGTACAATCACTGATGTTGAAATGAAGGCCACCACCCAATGTCTGGGCAAGCCTGGTCCTCTAGGGCCTTTACCTTCTCTCTCCTCTCTTGGCCCAGTTCCTGCAAAGGGATATTGGAGTCAGGCATATACTAATGTGGGGGGTCCTATGAGGTGGGTAAGTTGTTACCACGGTAAGGTAGAGTGGGAAGAGGGTCTACCTGTATCCCTGTGGGCTGAGAATCTGCACTGAGTGACAGCAGTGGGTCCCACAAGTGAAAGACTGTCTTGGTTACTTTTCTCTCATTGCTGAGACAAAATACTCAGTGTCCACAATTAAGGAAAGAAAAGTTTATTTAACTCACAGTTTGTGGAGATTTCAGTCCATACTCGGCTGCCTCCAAGGCAGAGTAGCACATGACAGAGGGCAACAGTTCACACGGTGGAGGACAGTAAAAGCAGCAAAGCAAAAAGGGGAGGGAAGAAAGCAACTTTTCCTTCTTTGTATTGTATGCAGCCTACCTGCCCTGAGGGAGGTGGGCCTTTACATCCATACCATCTCCAGCCCCTCCTCTTCCACAGGCTCAGGATGAATACAAACTAAGGACCCTGGATCCCTGCTGAGGCACATGGTTGACCTTCTAAATTTCTCAAGTTGACACAATGAACAGCATCCCATAGCAATAGGACATGTCCTTTTCACCCCAGGATGTAGAACTGCTGAGTCATTTAGTTAAGCTTCCAGACTCCTCAAGTTGACACGGTGCATCAACCATAACAGGGACCCGGAAGTTAGCATTGAAGTCTGACCTCATTCATGCAGCCAAGGTACACTGAATACCTAACTCAGGTCAGGGATCAAAGCTGAACCTCTCAGAACTGATTCACAGTGCAGGTTTTTGTCTCATGGAATTATAGAATTTTTAGGACAAAAAAATCTGATAAACTCATTTATCATTTTTATAACTACTGAGAGCCCACGGGAAATGAGTGCTGTTTAGCTTTAGAGCAGTAGGCTGGTACTTAGCAAATTAGGACTTAAACCCAAATCTCTGAACCCCAGATTTTTCATTCTTTCCCTTGCACTTGGGTTGAGCAGCTATCTTTGTGTAAACTTGAAATGTACAACTACAAAATCCCAAGCATCTGGCAGTAGGAATACCTGATAGGTAAAGTGAAGTGCTCAAGCTCACTCAATGGGTCGGGCAAGAAAAGATGGGAGTCTTTCATTCCCGGACTTCAGGCCAATCCCATCTCAGCCTGTTATTTACTTGGGCTAAAATTCTCTTTTTGTTCTCTTTTTCATTGTCTCCCTTTTGGATTTTACTATAAACTTCTCACACAGACAGCTCCAAGCCACACAATGGAAAATAACCACCCAGCCAGTAGAAGGACATGCTCATCTCCCTGTCCACCCACCCTGGGCTCCTGGCATCATGGCTAGGACAAATGTCTGCTTTGGAGATGGGATCTGGAGATGAGGAATAATAATAAATTGAGAGTCGAACAGGACTGAGCATTGCACACACCTCCCCATCTGCTCTGGTACAGGCTGCTGGATTTGCCTTAGATTAGGTCTCTGTTTCTGATCTGACAACAGATGCCCGAGCCATAAATAACTGTGTGTTTTTCCCTTGAACTTTCGCTGCCATCTCCCGATGTCTCATGTCACATTGCATTCCGGGGTGAGATGCAGTGAAGCATGCAGTCATCTCCTCCTCACTCTGTCCCTCTTTCTAAGTGTCACCACTCCAGTGAGCCCGACAGTGGGAGTGGGAAATTGAAGAGCCGCTGGCAGTGGCAGGCTTCCTGTGCAAGCCAGCGATCTGGGACTCGGGAGTCTTGGTCCCCCTCCCCTCTCACCCACCTCAACCCTGGCTTCTCTCAGGGACTCTGGAATTGTTGATCGGTGCATGGGCAGAGGTCACCTGCATGAGGTCATGGTAAAGGGTGAGCTTTGACTGGACATTTGTTTGACAGGTCAAGGGAGGTAAAAGGAGGATTTCCCAGGCAGCCAGGCTGCCCTGGAACACCAGGACAATGGATGCCTTAAAGTGACACTGAGGTCCTGACCCACGGAGTGACAGCAATGTGTAAAGAAATGTCCCCTCCAGCCCCGCAAGGTGTTACTAAACAACTCTGTTTCTCATTCTTAATGGCACAGTGTGCATCTTTCCCGCCCCACCTCGCGTCTCTTACTTTCACTAACTGCATTTGGCTCATTTAGAAATCCAGAGAAGGTAGTCTTGGTGCAGATCCGAACGGAATATTCTATAATCAACAAAACCCAAACCTTATTCCTCTCAGCTTGTCTTAAGTGAAGGATGAAAAATTGATAGCTGAATAGCAAGTTCCGATGTTGGCAAAGGTTCAAATTGAGGACCTATTCCATTTTATGCTGCTCCGACTCCATGTTGTATATTTTCTCTTCCCCTCTCTTTCTCCTTCCTCTCCCTTGACCTCTTTTTTTTCTCAGTATCCTCTCAGTCTCACAACATCTCTCTCAGTTTCTTCCCAATCTTCCCATCATTCTTGTTGTTTCCCTTCTTTATCAGACTCTCTGCTATCATTCTGTTCCTCTCCTTTTTGCCTCTTTCTGTTTCTCTCGTTTCTGCCTTTCTCTGCCTCTTTCTCTCTCTGTTTCTTTGCCTCCATCTTTGTTTCCCCTTCATGTGCACATCTGCCTGTTTTTCTCTTTCTTGTTGCCTTTCATTTTGTCTTCACTTTCTCACCTCCCCAGATTTGATGGGAGATGTTTGTCAGATAGCCATGCCCATGCCATGTTAGTGCCTGGCTAACCCCTCCCTTCTCCAAGTTGGGGGAAGGTCAAGGCAGAGGAACTCGCTGTCCTGCTTTTCTACTTGCTTGGCTTGGGGCAATCCTCTTGGTGATGGTCTCACCAGAGGATCAGCCCATGTCCCTGAGTAGAGCAGCCTAATCACCTTCCTCAGGTGTCATTTTTCCTAGCCACTGACTTTGTGTCTTTTCAGGGCCATATACACCTTGTCTTTCTCCTTCTAGTTCATCTCTGGCCTCTACTTCATCCTCCATTCTGGTCCTTTACCTTATTCTAGTTCCTCCCACTTTCATCTCCTTCTCCTCAATACTTCTTTCTCTTTGTCCTGTCTTATGACCTAACTTTGGCCTTGCTTTCTTCTCTTTAATATTTATTACTGTTATCTTTCATACTGAGCATGTCTTACTGTCTCATTCACTCCTACAGCCATGTTTTCTCTTTCTCATTGGAAATCAAGCCCCCTTGGACCCCTGTAGTACTAAGCATTGAACCCAGGACCTTCACACTTCACACTTCATACCCCAAGTCCTCTTTATTTTTTATTTGTAGACAAGGTCTCATTAAATTGCCCAAGCTGTGATCCAACTTTTGATCCTCCTTCCTCAACCTACCAAAGTCCTGGTATTACAAGTGTGTATCTCCATGCTTGGCTCAGCCCATCCTCTTGTAGAATAAGTAAAACTTCCTGGTGTTGGCATTTTGGACTCTTCCCTTGGTCTTTCCACAGCACAGAATCTCTGTCTACAAGGAGTGCTTCCTGCATCCTATTTTGCAAAAAACAAACAAACACCAGCACTATCCACTCATCCCTGAGGTGTTTGTTTCTGAGGGATGACTGATTGCTTCATGAGCAAGTGGAAAACCAGGAACAAGAGTGTACAAATAAGCAATGAAAAACATTCTTGCAGAAGATTTAGGGGTTAACTAGCATCAGGCAGGGAAATTAAATGAGAGCTGAGTAAAGTGTACAAGTAAATGCAGGGGTAGTGTATAGGCCAAGCATACAGGCCTGTTTTCCATCTTCACATGCAGTGGAAAATAAAGAATGATAAATGAAGCAGAAATCATATGGATCTAGCTAAGGGACCTAAGAGCAGCTGGGAGCAGTACCTAGGGAAGTTGTGGGGCTGCTCTCATATGGTTTTGGAAAAGGGTCAACTTATCCCAGTAGAGTGGTTTTGGTGCTATTTTTCTTTGTGGCAGATGATAGAAAAGGCAACCTCTAGTTCTCCTTGTTTTTTTCAGTTTAGACTTCTTGCTTCCTCCTCAACCACAGCAACATTCAGTCTCTGAGAATTTGTGACTGCAGATGCCTCATTAACCCCTGTAAATAGCGATGTAGGCTTGCTACGCGAGCCATCGCAGGCATGATTCATCATTTCGGTGCAGTGACTTGACACAACCCACTCTTGCCTCCGTGTCATTTCCTCCTGAAAAGTCTCCCTCCTTCCCCTTCCCCAGGGTAGCAGGTCCATCTTCATTATGGAATTCCTTATCTAAGTCCTGGCTGGATGACGTGGAGATCCTTAGGAACTTGGGGTTCTCAGGCCTAGGTCCCGCTTCCTTATTAGACACATGGCTTGATTCCATTCCTCCTTGGATAGTTCCCACCTCCGTTTTCAGTCGCACTCCAGCACAATCTGGGCAGCAAGTGTGACATGAAGTGAGGCAGCACAGCTGGCCAGCAGGACCATTCTGTGTGCCCAAGATTTGAGACAGAGTTGTCAAGGTCTGAAGACTGCCAAAGGGCATCTTATTGAGTGAGGCATGCATTTTTAATAAACTATATTTGACTTCCATGATGGGCAAGTTATTAAGTCGTTTGACAGCCAATGGCATGAGGAAATGAAAGAATACCTTAAAAGTAGACATTTCTTGGCAGATAAGGGAGAAATTCAGTGAGCTGGAGGCAATAGAAAAAGAAATGCAAATAAAGATATGATGCTTTTACCTATCTGCATATAGTGGAGAAGCCATTAATATAACAGTGAATAGTGGGATTTTTATCACTACTTGACTTGAATGTCTTGAAAAACTAGCTGAGCTTTGAAAGGATCAGTCTTTGTTAACTCTGGACCAAACCCCAGTCCTTTGTCTCTGTGTGGAGAAGATGAATTTGTTTTCTGATGTGTTTTTCTTCCCCTTTCAACATCCTTCTGAAATGTTAGGTTGGTTTTCCATCACTACCTGATTTAGAATTATTAAGGATAATGATAAGGAGTAAATGGGTCTTTCTCACCCAGAGGCACACTACTTAATTGATGGATGCAAATTTAGGCAGGCAGCCTCCTACCACTGCTGCATGTGCTTGAGTGGATGCTCTTCATCTTTGGGGACACCTTGAAAAGCACCCTCCCGTGGCTTTTTCTGGCCACCTCGTGACTCCACTGATCTTCCAATTTCTCCAGCTCCTACAGAATGACAGACCGTTTGGCCCACACATTGGGGTCCATCTTTCACTGGTCTGAAGTAGTAGTTCTCTTTGCAACTGTCATGTTTTGCACTTTTTCCAAGGTTTGTGGTTTTGTGTTTTTAACCACTTTCCACAGGAAAACATGACTTTAACCTGGGAAAGGTATACAGGAAACAGACAGTGAAACAGGATCTAGTCATTATAGCAGGGCTTTTGCTATCAAGCCAGTGCTGACCTGACCTTGAGAAGCCCAAGGCTTCCATTTTGGAAGAAGTAGCTTATCAGGGATTTTTCGGAGACATCCTTCAGGGTCCTCTCCTTTGGATAGGTCTACCATGATTTACCCAGGAGTTTTAGAGAAACCACTGTTTAGAGACTTCATGTGCTGTGACTGCTCAGAGAAAACAGGTGGGATAGACAAACAACTCATCTGATTGCCTTAAGACTCCTTCTTTATCTCCCACCCTATGAAGCTCACAGATTCTTTGTCCCTTATCATTTACAGTGCTAAGTCTTCTCCTGAGCCCTGTGGCACTGTGGTCTGTCTGTGACAAAATCTCCTGGGTCGTCAATCTCATACTTTAGCACTTCTTTGTCCTCTTGCTCTATCTGTGCCCAGATTTTCACTGGTGACTTTGTTTCTCACTGAAACATACTCAAGTATGGCTTTTTTTGTTCCTGTTTCCTTTTACTGCCAGGGTTGGGGCTTGGGTATGTGCTTTCCTAGGTCTTTAGTGCGGTGTCCAGTGTTATTTCATCTCTTCACTAAAACTACCCAACTCTTTGAAGTCATCAGACTATACCTCCTGTGCCTACTGAGCTTCAACATCTGATTGCCTGCTAGAAATCTCCTAATTCAATCACTGATTTCATAAACTCCAGACCCCAGGCCTGTTTTTCCACTCAATTTTATCTCAGTACATAGCACCTTTCATTCAGCTGCTTCAGCTGAAAGCCACATAATCATCGTTGATTTTTCTTTCTCATTCCCTACCTCTAATCCTTTAAATAAATCTTGTTGGATCTTCCTTCAAAATATGTTCTGTGACCACTTTTCACTACCTTCCTTATTACCTCTCAATCCAAGGCACAACCATCTCTTGTTCAGCCTACTGTACTCCTAACCAATCTTCCCGTTTCCTCCTTCCTATTTGTTTTAAATAGAGCAACCAGCATTATGCTGCAAAGACATAATATAGCGTGTCTTTTCTCTGCTCTACCCTTTAAAGACATCTCTCCCCATTTAGAACAAGATCCAAAGTCCTTATAAGCCTTAAAGGACTATTGATTACCTTGACCTGGTGATCTGATTAATGACCACACTTTCTTTTGCTTACTCCTTCCCACTGCCCTCTCTTCCTATCTGTTCATCAGCTGCACCAAGACTATTTTCTATCTTTGTTGCTTAGAACATCTTTCCACCAGCCGTTAGTCTTCCCCTTTACGTTGCTTTAATTCTCTCCTGAGCTCATAATATCACTTTCTAGATATTCTCTTACTGTGCTGTTTTTCTACATAAGGACTTACGATTGCTCGACAATATATTAACATATTTATTTGTCTAATTGCTTACTGTCAGTATCTCCCACTGGACTGGACTCACTGTGGTTTTTTTCCACAGTTATATTCCTAACTTCCAGACCAGGCATATGGTTGGTTTTCAGTGAATACTTGTTGAATGAACAAAAGATGATGGGAAGCAACAGCTGTAGGCCACAAGGGAGGACAGAGAAATCTCATGTGCTGTCCTGATACTAGCACCATAGGGAGGAAAGGAGAGAAAGATATTTACTTGGGGGCTCCCAGGGATGAACTGATTCAAATGGTAACCTTCTCCAAGCACAGAAGAGAGATATGCTACTATGGGACTCAGGAAAATGGAGAGGCGAAATCTCAGATGACAGATAATGGAAGACTCCTCCTGCCACTCAGGGAGGCCACACCTACCTGGGGAAAGGAAGGAAGGAAGGGCTCTTCTCTCCCTGGAAATTTCAATCATTGCCCTGGCCTTTTGCTTTACCAGTTCATGACGGGAGGAAATAATTTATTCCAGCCTCTTCTTACAGCAGAAGTATGTGCTAAGTACTAAACTCTCCAAATGGACTTCTTTAATAAGGTACATTGATCAAAGGAGGCCGGTAAGATAGCGTTGCCAATTGCCTCTAATTTTCTACTCTCAGTCTCAAGGCAGGTTACTCTATCTGGTGTCCTTTCTTGGCACAGATGTGACTGCAACAAATGTGCCTGTTAAGGAAGAAGTGGCCTTGGCTCTTAGGCATTATGTGAACCTACAGGATGTGTGTGGGAACAGCCTCATGCTGTGACCAGGGGCAGCTTCTGATGTTTTCCATTTCTTTCTATAGCAACTTAAAACCTGTTTCTCAGAGTTCATCTCTACTCCAATTGTTGGCTCAGAACTGGAGCTTACTTCTTATTGACCTGTTTACACAACACACTGGAAATAGGGACCAACCTGCTTCCTAAAACTTCTTTTAATAGCATCAGAAGAGGAAATAATTGTTGAGCTAAATACTATAGTTATCAAAGTCTCTACTCTGATTATAATTTGCCTATTGTCTTCGTGTTTTTGTCTCTAAGGTTATACAGTCATGAGCAGAACTTTGAAAAATCCCCATATACAAATCCACTTTCCTGGTCCCAAATGCTGCTTCTCCTAACACCAGTGTTCCCCTTTTGTTTGGTGAATCTCTGCAAAACAACCATGCTCCTCAGAAGCAGTTAGCTGCACCTGTAGGAACCCTCTTTCTTCCTCTACACTCCTGCAGGTTTCCCAAGTAGACTGTTCTGTGACAGCAGAGACCATGTTAGCCATGTTAGCCAAGAAACTTGTGCTATGCACTCAAGGAGTCGATGATGGTGGAAAAGACTGCCTCCCGCCCTCCTGGGTACCTCTACAGGCAGTAAAAAAAAGCATCTTCTCCATAACATACAGTGATGTGTATTGCCTTTCTCTTTCACTGATTTTCTCTAGAGACCACTAAGTACCAGAGATATAGCTCTGCTGTAGTAACCCCTCACCATTCACATGTGGGAGACCCGCTCTTCAGTGTACATACTGAGTACTGCTGAGAACTTTAAAAGGTAATAGTGTTATGAAGGCTATACCCTTGTGAAGGCATTGATGTAGTTCACACACGAGTGGATTAGTTACCTCAAGAGCACATTCTGCTTCCTCCGCTTCTGCTTTTTCTTCCTCCCTTCACACTATATGATCTCTTTGTGTGCACTTGCTTCCCCCTCCATCTTCCTGCCATGCGTGGAGGAGCATATGGCCCTCACCAACTGCAACCACCCAGCCTTTTTCTTCAATATATGCATCTCTTTCTTGATACTTGACATAAAAGCTCTAATAGTATCCATATTTTCAAAGTTGTGAGGAGCATAAATGATTTTTCCAAATAACTGCAGATAACTGTCATGGGATATGTTATTTTCTGTGACTTCTATTGGTGCTAAAGTCACTGGCAGAGCTGATGCCACTGTGGTATTTTTAATTTTTTTTAATTTTAAAGATAATAAAAAACAATAAAATAATACAGAATTTGAAAGCAGATGATAGGAAATTAACAATGACTATTATATTGCATAATGTTATCTTCAGAGTAGTTGCTCAGATTACCAGATATAGGCATGTAAGATTGATCAAACAATATAAACACTAACTGTGACTTTCAATGAACTAATAGAAATTAGTAGTACAATTATGTTAGCTATCGTGTGTGTGTGTGTATGTGTGTGTGTGTGTGTATATATATATATATTCTTCCTTCTTTTCTCCTTTCCCCCATGCCAATTTTTCTTTCCTTTTGAGCAGTTTCTTGCCCTTTCACAATATCTGTTGTACCCTTTGTATGTAACCACCCAATCTTGAACTTCACAGCCTGCTGAACCCTGAGGCTCCCCACCTACAAAATTTTTTAATTTATCATTTTATTATTTTTTATTAGTACCTGTTTGAAGTACATAATGTTTACATTCCTTGTGTGGAATTGGTGTAAATACATAACACATCTTAATTCATCTTTACATCCCTTACCCTCATCCTCCTCCATCTCTTGATCCCCTTCCCATATGAGAAAGATCTATCTCCTTACTTTTTATTACCTACCTTTTGTTTTGCTTTTTGTTTATAATTTGGGTTTATTATGAGACCATGGAGGAAAAGGAACCCTTCTACATTGTTGGTGGGAATATAAACTAGGACAATCACCTTGGAAATCAATATAGAGATTCCTCAAAAAGTTAAAACTCAGCTATTCCCCTTCTAGGCATCTTCCTTTAAAAGTTAAAGACATTTTACAGTGGTACATGAAAATTCTTCTTTTTTTAAAAATTTCCAAGTCTCAGATATTGTGTTATAGCAAAAGAAAACATACAAAGACAAGCTCCATTCTCTTTGGTTGTCCCCTAGTCCATTTATTCCATTGCTCTAGTACAATACCTACCCCATAATTTTCACTGCAACTGGTAACAAGAATAATGAATGCTACCCTGTGTAGGTCTTGTAGCAAGGATGTTATACACCTTACCTCACTTAATCTTCAGAACAACCCTAAAAATAAGGCATTAATACTAGCTCCACTTTATATATAAGAAGACCAAAGTTCAGGGAATTTAAGACACTTTACTTTCTCATGAGACCATAAGATCTCCAGAGTAGAGACTAGAATACAACTTTGCTTCCTTCCTGGTACATAGAAAACAAGAAGATTTTTTTTTAAAAGAATCATGTAAATCCACCAATTCCTGCCATAATTGTCAAGAACAGCAGAGTCTAAATAAAGATAATTAATGTTAAGGTCTAGCTTTCTGAGCCTTGGGAAAGAAAAAGAGATGTGGGTGACAGGTGCTATGTGTAGCAGATTTCATATCTGAGGAGCCAGAAAGGCAGGAAGATTTTCAGGCCCAGCATCTTTATCTGTAAAGCAGTGGAAAATCACTTCAGTGTGCTCTGTGAGGTTGTAGAGACCATCAATTAGCAGAAATGACTATGTCTGCTAAGTCCAGGTCTGAATGGCAACCAGCAGCCCCAGGAACATAGTAAGTGGCAGGATTTAATCTCCCATTTCACCAATGAGGAAGCTGGGGCTCAGAGACCCTGAAGACCGCTTATGATGGCAGGTGGGGGGTTGCATCCATTTTCTGAAGCATCCTACTTGCCTCTTACCATGATCTCTTCCTTGACTGATCCCTTAAAGAGAGGCTGGGAACCCAGCTAGGGGATGGCGGGCTTCCAAGTGTCTGAGCTCAGCCTGTTCTTTCCTACTACTGAGCTTGTCAGCTGCTCCAACCACACAAGGAGGCTTCTGATCCTCAGTATCTACTTATGGCAGGTTGAGTAAACTTGAGTTTATTGGATCTGTAAGAACTTCAGATCTTGAGCTGCGTGAATGTTGACATCAAATTGTGTGAGTTTCTCTATTAAAGGCATTTTTATGGAGACACATGACATATCAATACTCCAGCATATATTTGTGTATGTGCACAATTGAAAATTTCTACCTCACTCTTCTCATCTGTAAAGTGGGAATTATAGCAGCTGCTCTGACTAGTGTGTAGGGTATTAATGAGAATGCATGGGAAACCACTGTGTAAATTTGAAGTGCAAAACAAGCCATGGTCGTTAGCACTGATGGTCATAAATCCATTGGATCTAGAGTAGTGATTTTATAACTTGAGCTCAAAATTACCAGTCTGTATAACAAAAAAAGTTAAGTTAAAATATGATTTCTCGAAGGATTGAAAAACTGTATCATGTACTTTTTCAGGTTGGTGGGATAAAAGGAACAGTGGTACTTGGCCTGGAGTGCTGGGTCAGCTGCTCACCTAGATGTTGACTTGAGTGAGTACAGGACAGGAGGAGCAGCAGGCAGAGGGAACATCTTATGGGTCTTTCATCACGACATCATGTTGCCTCCCTTCCCCACACCAGCTTCTCCCCATTTAATCCTAGCAGTAAAGTGTAAAATAATGCTGTCCCCATCCCATTGCACAGCTGGTTTCTCACTTTTTGTGAAGAGACGGAGAATTCTTTCAGAGGCTGTTCTTGCTAAGATTGAATTGTGAGTTCTTTAGCTTACTGACTCCCTGAACAGAGGCAGAGCAGCTTGGTTTGTGCAGAACAGCCCTAGCTATGGAGCCTGCTCCTGTTCCCATGTGTCCTCGGCTGTGACTATCACTGCGCTTGCTGTTCTGAGCTCTGTGGGAAATGCGGAGATTCTCTCTTCACCATCTCCAGCTTCTCCAAAGAAGCCCTGCTCTCTCCCCTCCCTCAAGCTGAAAAACTGCATTTATCTCAATGTCATTTCTTCAAGATGTGAGCTGGAACAAATCTGGAGCAGCTGCTTCGTTTCTAAGTGTCCTTTAGGGACCCCCATGGCAGACACTTTGCCGAGTATAATGATGACATTCTAACGAGCACTAATGTACATGTTGTCATTTTTCTATATTTACTCTTCCCGCAGGAGGCATAGCTCTGAGAAGGGAACACAAAAGTTCTGTGGGCAAACCTCACCGCCAACCCATTGGCCGAGAACACCCACCGCTGAGGAGAGAAAATCTGGGAGGATCCACGGAGTTGGAATTTCTGAAAGTCAAAAGGATGGGAAAGGAGAGCAAGAGAGGGGAGAAGCCCGGGAGCCATAACAGGCAGAAACTGGGAAGAGATAAAGCTTTCAAAATTGACTGGGGCCTCAAGACAGTGTTAACAACATCATGCACATTGCCTTCATTTCATGACCCTGCTCGAATGTGTATTGTACCAATTCATTCATTCGTTCATTCACCCATTTAAGAGGTAGTGCCTGAACCCTCTGTATGCCACTGACATTGTTCTAGTTACCAACAGTGCAAGGATGAGTCAGAAGGACAAGGAAGTCTCTTAGACCCTAACTGATGGTGGATAGGTGAGATCTGTGAAAGCAGACATAATTACACCATGGACTTGTCTCAAGAGCTCTATGAGGGATAGGCTATTTCCCTCATTTTAGAGATACAGGCAAAATCTCAGGAAAGTTATATACATTCTCAGATATTCCATTGTGTGCATAGCCAAACCAAGGTTTCAACCCAGTTTAGCCCAGTGTTCAAAAATTTTTCGTCTTCATTATTACAGAGGAAATGTGGGAGGAGTGAAGTCTGAATTCCAGCTCTGTGGGTCCTAGGAGACCTGAGGGGCCTTGGGGATGTGTATTAGGAGCTGTCAGTCAAAATATATGGAACACCAGACAGCATTGGGCCTCCTTTTGCTTGGGGCTGCCCTAGGATATCTATCAACTGAGGTTGGAAGGAACCGTCTGGCTACTTACAGCCTGACTTTGTTTTCCCTTTGAGTGGGTTCTTCAAATATCTCATAATGTGTTTTCACCAATTAATAAATTGATCCATATTGCTTCAATGTTTGCAAAGCATCCACATTCAATAACTCTATGAGGTTGGCATGGGATGGGTTATCACCCCTAGTGGACATATCAGGGAGTAGGGCTCAGAGATGTCAACCTATTGAAAACTACAACTGGGAAGCAGCAAAGAGCAGAACTGCACCCTAGGTCTTCTGACTTTGCTATGCCTAAGATGTCTCAGCCCCCATGAACAATGGAAGCTGGATAGAGTTGTAAAGGTCCTCTTCCTCATTTTATAGATGAGGATGCTAGAAAGGCTAAGTTCCTAGGCCAAGGGCACCAGCTGGCCCATACCAACATTCTTTCCCCGACAAGGAGCCACCTCCCATTAATCTTGGGTAGGCCTGTTCTAACTGCTATTCAGGTCTCTGTCCCTAAGAAGCAAATCAGAATATTCATGAAACCTTTGGAAATCATTTCAAGGTCAAACACAAGGAGATATGTAAGTGGGTGTGGAGATCTCAGAGGAAGAAAGTGAAGTCTAAGCATAATCTCTGCAGGGTGAACGTCCTCAGGCTCTATAGGAAGCAGAGCCCTTACAAAGGACGGGAGGTTTCCTTGAACAACCAAAAGAGAAGATCTTTACTTTCCCAGAGACGAAGGATAAGGTCAAATTTCGTCCTCTGCTGCCCATAGATCTTATCTGGGTGGGATTGTATCAAATAAATAATGTATCAGAAGATTCCTCCCCTGTTACATTAGCCCCATCAGGAGCCAGAGCACAGCCTGGGTGTGTGATAAGTGGTAATAAATGGCAGTGCTTGTCGGTGGAAATTTTTCTGGCAAATTTCCGAACCAGATTAAAAAGTAAATTAGATTTCTTCTGAAGAGTTATTTTCAAGGGTTTTTATCCACTGACGTGTGTATGCAAGATTGCAGCTTTGCCAAAGGGGAGAGAACAAAGCTAGAAAAAAAATAAAAATAAAATAAAAATCAGCACGCAATTATCTGTCTGAACAAGGCTATTGCTGGGAAGGCACCTAATCAGAGATGTCTCAAATTTGCTTAAAATACAATGTGCAATATAAAATGTATTTATAATGTGCCTCTTATGCTCCAATAAAATTGTTACCAGGACCAGACAATTGCAGGAGACAGAGGTTGTAAAATGGAATGGATAGAATCAAATCAGTTATTAATAATAGCTGAATAAAATACAGCTTTGTGGATGGGAAATAGTGCATTGTTTTGTTGGGTGTTAGTTGCTTGACCAAGTCTCTTAAATTGTGTGTGTGTGTGTGTGTGTGTGTGTGTGTGTGTGTGTGCTCCCTTCGCCTGTGTCCTCTGTTTCTGCCCTCAGCAGTCCATTGTCCTCTCTCTCCTTTCACTATTTCCACAGCCTCTTGACTGGTCTTCTGCCTTACCAGCCCTTTCCATTCCACTTTCCATGTGAGTGCATTATGACCTCCTACTTAGCCAACTGGACCATGCCATCTCTCTGCTTAAAGGTCTTGTGATACCTCATTTTGTATAAGGCAGGGTCTAAACTCCTTAGCCATCCTCATAGGCATCTTTGTTACCTGCATCCAATGGGTTGTCCAGTCTCACTTTGGGTTCCACATTTCTTCACCTTGTCCATGTTTTCAGAGGACAAGAAACACTACAGATCTCTTATAGGTCCCACTGTACCCAGCACCTCAGTATGTAATCCATAAGTGAATGAATGGGAAGAGGGGTGGAGCCTCGGGAGCGTAGAAGGGAGTGTGTGCAGAAATAAGGAGCAATTTGACATCTCAAGATTATGGCCACCCTCCTTTCCCTGGCAAACCAACATTTTTGTTTAAATGGTGTTCCCTTTCTTAAAAGCTATCAGCAAAGGGCCAAATAACTAGATTCATTCTACATACCTGCTGAAATAAGTGTTGGGAAATTTTGAATTTCATTGGGAATCACGATTCTGTCTGGATTAAAGATGGTTCTGGACTTTGTTTCTCTCCCACCCTCACCCAGATATTGGCCATTTTAATGGTTAGAAGCACAAGCTAGACAGCTTCTGAAACTCAAGCCAGCTCTTTATACCTCCACTGGAGAGCTGGTTGGAGTAGATGGTGAAGGTTTTTTCTCTGGACTGAAATGAGCTTTAAATTCTCCATTTCCTTCCCTGCAGGTCTCTTTTCACCTACTAAGAAAAAAATTATATA
>NW_004955412.1:16411316-16439318 GCF_000276665.1 Chinchilla lanigera | reverse complement strand
GTGGGGGGGAGATCTATATTTATTTTCAGAAAAGACAGAGAACTCTGTAGAACTTTTCTAAGTTTTCTCTGCACCCTCTGCACACACGCTGTTCACCTCTGTCCCCAGCTAGAATCTTTCCATCCTGGGTGAGGTGACTCCTGGGAAGCCCAAGGACAGCTACCTAAGGATACAATTCTTTTTCTCTTTCCCGAAGAGTATGTATTTTCTCTCCATCTTGAGAAAAAGTAGAAAAGAGGAACACTGGGCTCTGGTAGTGGTACGTGTGAAGGTGAAGGCTGGCTAGAGAAGGCATCAGGGAGAAGATGCTGGGGACTAGGGCAGAGGCATGCAAATTAAGTGGGCTTTGGAATTAACTGAAGAGCCACTTATCTTAGTCCAACCCCAATAGCCTCCCTTGGGAAGCTGTGGATTGGAGGTGCAGACAGGCTTCCCTAATGATATTTACCTTTGCCTGGAGTGGTAGAGATCCATGTAGTACCTGCACTCAGAGAAGCCAGCCTCTGATGGCTCAGCGTGGAGTGAGTAGGCATGGGCAGCACATGCCAGCCCTGTCCAGGCTCTGGGGAGGCCTGGTGAGCTCCTGCACCCCCACACTTCCTGGGCAGCTCTCATTGCAGTGTGCAGGGGAACCTACCTGAGGACAGGTTAGCTGGACTGCCAGGTCTCTACACTGTACAATGTCTAAAATTAAGTGAGAAGCAGGTGTTTTGAGACTGTTAAATCCAAGAAAGATATAGTAAAGCCAGTTTAGGCCAGTTCAGTCTAGCTCATAAAGACTCCAGCCAGTGGTTTTCAGAGAGGTCTACCCAAGCAAGTCTCACTGGAGTCGGTAAGACAGCAGAAGGGTGGAAGGGGCTTCCTTGTGCTGTAAGTGACGACGGTCCATGCCAGTCAAGTCAGCCAGCAAAGGCATGTGGCAAGAAACCTCCCTTCCTCTGCTCTATGGTCTTGCTGTCACCTCAACTTACAGATGTTACAGATGTGGGTAGGCCCAGTGTGAAGCAAATCTCAGTACTTTGTGAGAATCGGGAGTGGGAAGGAGCCAGCCTCATCCAAGGCGCTGAGGGCTGTGATCCATTGCAACCCATTTCAGGTATTTGCAGTAGAGTGTCTGCAGCTCCCACAGGCTTCTTTTACTCTCTCTTCCTTTGTTTTGTTCTTGTTTTTGTTGTTTTCTTTCTGAGATACTGGTGATTGAACCCAGGGCTCTTGCACTGAGCTACAACCCTAGTCTTTTTTTTTTTTTAGACAAGGTATCACTAAATCGCTAAGTTGCCCAAGCTAAGCTCATTTGATCATCCTGCCTTGGCCTCTTAGAGTTCTGGGATGATAGTCACTTGCTGCCACACCCAGTTTCTCTCTTCCTTTTTAATCTCCTGTCAATTCTCTACCACTGTATTTTTTTTTCTTTCCTCTCCTGTTTCTTAATGATGTTATCTTGTGTTTCACTCGTTCCTTCTCTTCCTCTTTCTCATCCTCCCCCTCCTCCTCTCCTTGGATTCCTTTTCCTTCTTGTCTTCCTCTGCATTAATTCTCTGACCATAACCTGGCTGTCACTCTATAAGTAATGGTGGAACAGCATGTGTTTTTGACCCATAGTATAAGAGCCAGGGTATAAGGAAAACTGCACCAGATCCTGGCCATCAGAGAGCCCCATTGCTGCAGGAGACCAGAAGGAAGCGAATAGTCATGGAATAGTGAGTCATGTATGAACGTATGAGCAGGGCCCTGGTGTCCTCTGGAGACAACTTTAAGGACAAACTTTACCTGGAGGACTGCAGAAAGGCTCCCCAGAAGAGGAATATTTGAACAGTGCACAGTAGTTTCTGAGACAAGAGTCAAAGGCAAAAATGTGGAGGTAGAATCCCAGTGTCTTGTTTGGGGTTGGGTTACTGTGAATACAGGACAAGGGATGATGCCAGCAGATTCTGTAAGGCATTGTCCGGGCACAGGAGCTCAGCTTGTTCTTTGCAGGCCTTGGGAATTCTTAGAAGGTTTTTAAGAAGGGAAAGGGCAACACAGTCTTTCCTCCTCTCTTGCCTTTCCTCTTTTTTTTTTCTCCTTTTCTAAATCACCTTCTTCTTATCCTCTGTCTTAATCCATTTGTGCTGCTCTAACTGCATACCTGGGACCAGGTCAGTTATAAAAATAGACATTTGTTCATCTGAGAACTGTGTATTCATCTCAGATGCCTATTTTTGGACTAGGTCTTTGAATTTTGGGGGGTTGATTTTTTAAAATTCTGCTCAATAAGAAAGAACAACTGGAATGAGGGAAAGGATAAAAGAAAGAAATAAGGAAAGGAAACAATATATATGTATATATATATACACAAGATAGCTAAGATAATTGTACGACTAATTTCTATTGGTTTATTGAAAGGAACAGGTAATGGTTAATTGTTTGATCAATCTTGCACACCTATATCTGGTAATCTGAGCAACTACTGTGAAGATAGCAATAAGTAATACAACAACCAGGGTTGATTTCCTATCATCTTGTTTTGAAATTCTGTATCACTTTTATACTTTTTGTGTTGTTTTGTTTTTGTCTTTGTTTTTGTTCTTTTCTCTTTAAAATAAAAAAAAATAGAAGTTTGTTGGCTCAGGGTTCTGGAGGCTGGATGTCCGAGGACACGGCACTAGCATCTGGCCAGGGCCCTCCTGGTGCACCACTCCATGGCAAGAGTGGAAAGGAAAAGTGGGGATGTGAGGCAGAGTGGGTGGGGATTGAACTCTCCCCCTTTATAACAATCTGCTCCCATGATAACAGCCTTAATCAGTTCACTGGGGTGGTGCTTCGAGGACCTAATCATCTCTTAAAGGTCACATCTCCTGATCCTGTCACAGGGGAAATCATATTTCCAACCCATGAGTTTAGGGGACATGTTCAAACCATAGCATCCTCCCTCTTTCTCTTTTTCTCTTCCACCTCTTCTTCCCTTACCCTTTCCTTGCCTGCATGCTGCTCATTCCCAGCTGTGCTGTGCCCCAGACAACTTCACTCTTAGGTTTCAGGTCATCTGTGTGTACACATCAAATTTTGGAGGCAATGGTATCCTTGGCACAGGCATCAGACACCTGCCTGTCTCTGCCCTGGTCTCCTCCTGGCTGTCTTGATGCATTTTACTGCCTTCCTTGCCTTGTTCACCCCAAGTCTCGTCTCAGCTGCTTTTTGCTCTAGGCTAGACAGACTCACGCTCTCCTGCATGCGTTTAGAACACAGAAGCAGAATCAAAGTGGGTCTACCCTGCACTTTCCAGAATTTGAAGAACTGATTCGTCCAGCTACTGATCTTAGTCTTTACACATTGAAAGCTACCTTAGAGATAATGCTGATTCTAACAATCATACTCACAGAAAAACTAGCACTAATCTGATACCAATACTGATGCCAACACTAAGGGCAAGCTTTGTATAAGTCTTTCAGTTAAGAATAGTCCATTCCCCAGCAACGCTTCATTCAAAAAATCACAATGGAATCAATAAACATTTGCAGAACAGCTATTTGGCACCAGATATTGTGTTAAGTGTTCCATATATATGCTGGCTCCTTGAATGCTCAGAGAAACCTTGCGAGATATACATTTGTTATTTTCATTTTCTACATGAGCAAGTGGAGGCTCAGAGAAACCAAGTAACTTAACCAGAATTACACAGTGAATAGAGGAAGGTTTTAATGGAGATCTTCTGACTTCAAGAGCAAGGCTGCCCAGATAGGGACAACAGGGAAAAACAAACATGTTACATAACTCATTAGATAGAAATATAGCCTAAATAAGTTTATTTTAAGAAGATGAAGGCTCTCTCTCCAATACTGGGTATTTTTAGTATCCACACTGTAAAATTATGGAAATTCTATCCCTGAAGATTAAAGAACTCTAGCTCTGTCATAATACAGGTAAATAAATGGGTCCAATGGCCTTTTAATGTGAGTCATAAAACCAACATCCAAGTACATTCTTATGATGATATGATGCTTCCCTTTCTCTCAGTGGATGGTCTCCTGCTTCTCCCTCCGACCTTCTTCCCATCACAAATCCA
Source organism: Chinchilla lanigera (assembly GCF_000276665.1). Taxonomy (NCBI): domain Eukaryota; kingdom Metazoa; phylum Chordata; class Mammalia; order Rodentia; family Chinchillidae; genus Chinchilla; species Chinchilla lanigera. The sequence continues at coordinate 16,435,273 of NW_004955412.1, read as the reverse complement.
TGTCAAGGGGCAGACAGACCTGGACAAGGGTGGAGAGTGAAGGTCACTGGGGTGATGTAGTGGGGAAGGGGCCTTTGTGTCCATCTGTCACTGTGACAGCCCCATATGTCTCTTGATCAGAAAGCTCTCGCCTCCCCCAGAGCAGCTCATTATTCCTTCTGATGTTGTTGCCTGAGGAGCCGGAGGCCGGCTTCTCCCGTGCCGGTGACTGACGACCTGGTGTAGCAGTGGCGTCCACACGCAGCCCCTGGCAGCTGGAGAAAATAGGGGATGTGAACTAGCTGGCCACTGTTCTGACTGGGATTGACCTCTCCCTGGGTAGCTGCAGCTGCATGTCTCATTTTCTAATAAGCTGGACTTGCTCGGGAAGCTCAGCTCATATTTGGACATGTGTGAGGCTAAAGAAGGCACCGCTTCTGGGGAGAGGCAGCTCAGACTGAGTAACTTCTGCACGTGGATCAACACTGCCAGGTCTTGGGTTGAGGCAGGGATAGAAAGTAGTTTAAGGCAGAAAGCCCACCACCCACGAGCTTGTAGATGACACAGGAGAGGAGGAGGGAAGAAATGCCAGAGGATTATTCACAGCTTCGTTTACATGGTGTATCAGTCAGCGCTCACTACAGAAACAGATTTAATGCAAGATAAATAAATATATAAGGATTTACAAGGAAGGCTTACAAAGCTGCCTGCAGAGTCAGGTGTGGAAGAATGCCAAAGGGCTGTCTGGGTGCTGGAGATCAGAAGGATCCGGTCAAAGTTTGAAGATCTAGAGCTCACTGTAGTGTCCTGTGTGAGTCCATTGCAGGAGGCCAAAGGATCTGCACTGGAAGCCAGGAGACAACGTTCAAGGTGAAGGTGAAGACTGGAGCTCTTCTGAAGAAACAGAAGGAGCTGTCCTTCCTCATTTCCCTTTTAGTCTATTCAGGCTAACAAGCCTATTGGTTGGGGCTACTCACACCAAGGGTGGGCTTCCTGTCCTCAGTAAATCCCTTCACCCATACCCAGGACTATGCTAACCCCATTTAGTTGGGCATTTCTTACTCAAGTTGACACAATCAGTGAACTGTCATACATCGTGACTAGGAAGAATTATTTAAGAAACTTCTAAGATTCCATGAAGGTATGGTACGACTGGAAGAACATGGGAGGCCATGTATTGCGATCTGGCTGTGAGGCTTTGGGTAAGTTATGTGGCCTTTCTGAACTTTATTTTTCTCATCTGTAGAGTAGAGATGTTAATGACACCTACGCTAAAGGGTTTGGAGGAGGATGAAATAAGGTAAAGCGAATCCAGGACTTCTTCCCCTTTCCTGTTGCCCTGCAAGGCTTAGGAAGTGGCTGAGAGCTACCATGGCTGTTGGGACTCAGAGGAATCTGCCTCATATGCCACAACTGCCCTTTCTCCATAAATCACCTTGGGCAAGGATGTGCCTTCTTAGCCTCATCTGTAGGATTATATCTACCTATGGAGGTAGTTGGAAGCATCATAGGGCATAAAATTTATAAATTTCCTGGCACACAGTAGGAGCTCAATAAATGGTAAATTTTCTTAGGTGTCTGCAGGGGTAAGAGTTGGGTTAACCTCAGTGCTGACAGGAAATGAAATACTGTTGGATTTGAATGTCCTTCTGGAAATTAATTTCTTTTTACTTATTCTTGGCTATTACTTTAATGAAAATGAAATGTCTTACTTAAAGGCAAATGATTAGTTCTGCTAATAGAAAGGTAGAAAGAATCTTAATCTGTGAACTTTCTATTGTTCCTCCTGCCTGAGATATTGGCTGCAGTCATACGTTGTGAGACCCATGAGTGCGCTCCCTACAGGATTCTGGTTCACCTCCCCTAAACGCAGCTTTCCTCCGTGCACCTCCGCGGTGGGGGTGGGTCTCCATCCTGCGGCACCCCTGACAGGATGAGTAGCAGGCAACCCGTTCATCTTGCCAGAGGTATTTGCAGATTTGAAATAAGACTTTATTATTCCCACTTTCACCTCATGTCCTTTAATCCATTCTCCATTCTGCAGTCAAAGCGATCCTTGAGGAACACAAGCCTCATCATTTCCTGCCTCTGCTTAAAACACCTTAATGACTTCTCATTGCTCTTAGGATAGTGTCCAAATTTCTTATCAAGGTTTACAAGGCCTTCAATTATGATGCCTGGCTAAGCCTGTAGCACTATCTCTCCTTGCTAGTTCAGCCCAGCCCCTCACCCACCTCACACATTACTTCTCTTCCTGTAACATCTCAGGCTGCTTCCAGCAGTAAGGACTTTGCACACACCATACAGTTCTTTCTGACCAGAAGAATGCTTTCTCCTTAGTTAACCCCTACTCATCTTTCAAATCTCAGCTTTCAATGTCATGCTTGCTCCAGTAACATCAGTTAGAACAACCTAATCTCATCTCTGAGAATATAAAAATGTGTGGGCAGCATTGCTCACTTAAGATACCTTATGGACCATGTGGTAGATGGAGAGGAGGAGGGATGGTTCAGTATCCTCTTTCCTTTATCAGTGACCTTTGCAAAGTCTTTGTAGTTACTTCCATCAAAAAGTGTATTCTTTTTCTCCTCCTTGATTTTGGGTGGGCCCTTTGCATTTTTACTTAATAGAATGCAGAAGAAGTGAGGTATCAGTTCTGAGCCAGGACTTCAGAAGTTTCCACTCATGTTCTAGAAGTTCTGCCACATTACCCCAGGGAACAAGCCTGACCCTGAGAAGCTATGTTTTCTAGTCCACCCAGATGTCCGAAACAACATCCAACTCCCAGATGCCTTGCAGAGCAGCATCTGTCTGCAGACTCAAATGAGCCCACTGAAGACCAGAAGAATTGCCCAGCTGAGCCCAGTCCAATTCGCACACAATCGTGAACTAAACTAGCAGTTGCTGTGTTAAGCCAAAAGATTTGCAGTAGTTTGTTCACCCGCCGAAGCCAGCTGATACAGGCATTTTCTAGGATAGAGTAGAATAAATGTGTGAACAAACGGGCAACAGTACGAGGTAGTATGTTCTAAGTCTACCAGCACTGGACAGACAGACATAAAGTTCAAAGGAATGAAAGACCACTGGGACTGGAGTTATTCACAGAGGGTGATTAGTTCCCATACATTATTGTTATTATACATTTCCTGAGGACTTGGAATATGTCTCAATATTATTTGGCATTTTCCGTAATACCTAGTGCAGTATAAAAGGCAGCATTCATTCAAAGTGCACCAATTGGGTTATTTTGAAAAAGGATAGAAACCATATTTTTTTGTTCAACTCTATGTTCCCAGTACCTGAACAGTTCCTGGAATATAGGAGGCTCTCAGTAAGTACACATAAATAAGTGATTGACTTCATGAGTAAAATAATACATATGTATTTGTGTCTCTCCAGGGGACCATGGTAGTGTTCATAGGTATGACAGATGAGGAGAAAGGGCAGAAGTATCAGTAGTGGAAGCTGCACCTAAATTCATCCTATCATTTGTAGTTGCTCCAAAACACTCTGTTTTTTGGTTGGGTTTTTTTTGCGGGGGGGGGGGGGGGTTTCTGGTACCGGAATCAAACTCATGACCTCGTGCTTGCCAGGCACTGAGGTTTGTAGTTACTTCCATCCATGAGTGTGCCACTGAGATAAATCCCCAGCCCTCCAAAATACTCTGGATGAGACCTTTGTCCCTGCTCCTCTTCTGACTCTTCTTTGAGTGTCCCACCACTCCCTCAGCTTCCCAGAAACATGGAAAGTGGTGGCAACAGTTGGATCACAGGAAACAGCAAAAAGCATAGTGTGCTTCCTTCACAGAAAATGAGGACTACCTCACGGGAGAATGTTTTCCTTCAGTCACACAACTACTTCATGTACCTTTTCTTTACCCTAAAAGACCATAATAATCATTACATCAGAATAATTACCACTTACTACCATGTGTCAGGCATTGTGCTAAGCACTTTATATTAAATGTTTTGTCTAACCTAACCAACAGCCCTAAACAGTATTATTATTATTATTATTATTATTATTATTATTATTAATTATTACTATTTTCCATGTGGCAAACAGGATTCAAGGGACTAGGAGGTACCCAGCTATGCAGTCAGTGGGCCTGAAGCTGCTATCAGAACTTCAGTCTCTCCTGTTCAAAAATGTGGACACTCAAGTACTAAACCATGTGCTTTCAAGTATAAGAGTGCACAGGGCTTGCCCAGGGAGAAAGTTAAACACCTAATATCCCCTCCAGCCCACCTTCAGGAGTTCTCTGCTAGTGGCATATGGTGCTGTCAGGGTCTGCTTTTTTTCCCCTCCCAGTTCTTTGTAAATAGAATCTTGCTATGTGGTCTAGGCTGGCCTTGAATACACTATGTAACCAAGGCTGGCCTCAAACTTGTAATCATCCTGTCTTATTTCCCAAGTGCTGGAATTACAGGTGTGTGTCTACGCCCTGTTCAAGATTTTGCCTAAGAGCCACTCGCATGAATCCATAGCAGGTAGTTCACAGGCTGCACTCCCCACACCAGCTTCTCTCCCCTTGGGAAGCAGCTTAGAGTAACTCCCTCTGCAGGTTACTTGCAGGCACTGGGTTTCACCATGCTAGCATGTTAGATGCTGGCTGTGCCAAGATGTACCATTCATGGCTTGGCCTGTAGCCTGTCGTGGCCAGGATTTCAAGTGGCTCTGGCCACTTAGCATTCTTTTTATCACTTCTTTGCAGTCTTATTTTGGGTGGCCTGACTGGAAACATAAAAACCCTTTTCACCTTACTCCTTAAGGTATAATCCGATCTAAATATCCAACTCCATGCTTCTTTCTCCTGGGTTTCATGCTGTTCTCCCTCCTGCTCTCTGCAGTACCACCAAGGCAAAAAGCATTCCCAGTCCTCAGCACTATACGGCAAGCATGTAGACCTTCACAATGTCTTAACTTCTTCCCTGAAACAATTACCTCTTGGTTCTGAGAAGGATATTAGTGGGGAATTGGCACCATCACCCTATAATTTTCTTTTATTCTTACTAGAAATTAGAAAGGTTATTTGCAAGATTTCTATAGTGAAGCCTATCCTTTTGCTAATGTAATGAATTCAAGCAAGAGTGTTGCTGCCTTTCTTGCCCCAAGGGCTGTTGTCAATGAATTTTGGAAAAGTCCTGACTGTTCCATCACAAGGTTGCTTTCTCCATCCTTGCCTGTATATCCTCTGGGGACCGGAGAGATGGGTGGCTCATTCCCTAGCGGGGTTTTATGAATGTCTCTTTCAATATTAATGTGATGGCTGGCAGATGTAGTGCTCAGCAGCACAGGTTTGTTACAGCGCGAGAGTGGGGCACAGCTTCCTGTGAATAACAGGTACAAGGCATGGCGTAAAGTTAAGCTGGCACCAAAGAAGCATGTGTTTACTAAATGTGGGGACCTGCGCCCCTTCAGAAAGAACAGTCTTAATAGCAAATAATTCAACACCAGCCATGCATGGTGCAAAATTATAAACTTTTACTGGGACAGTGAGATATGTTATGTACTACAGTGGTGACTGCAAAATAGTATTTTGGGTGACTGGTTAGGGTTATCTCAAGTCACTTAATTTGCTTAAATATGCCAATGCACTGCAAGCCTCCGTATTTGAATGCCAAGGATGGAGAACTAGGCCCGATTCACAGTTCTACTGTCATCCATTTATCCATTCATTCAGAGATAGTTATTTCACTTCTAAAATGTAGTAGGCACTGTGCTAGACAGTAAGGCAAAGTGTGTGAGTAGGCCAGAGCTTCTGCTCATACGGAGTCTGGCAAGAGAGACAGAAAAGTTGCTACAAAATGTGCTGAGTACTGTTTTGAAAATGTGCACTGTGTTCTCTGAGAGCCCGGATGGAGAAAAGAGGTCCAGCTCCAGAAGGAAGGTGGAAGAAGGAGGAAGGGGGAAGGAGGAAGCGGTCAGTCAGAGTTTTCTGATGGAGACCCTGGGCGTGAGCTTTTGGAGACAGAGGGCATTTGGAGAGAAGGGGGTGGGAAGGTGCGCCGGGAGCAGAGCAGGATTAATGGCTCCATCTTCTCCGGTTGTCAGTCAATCCTTGCCAGTGTCCACCTGTCACCACCTGTCAACTGAAACTTAATGGAGAGAAATCTCTCATCAAGAGGTTAATTGTGACACCAATTCCTATATCCGGGGGGAAAATCCATCACCTGTGCAGGCTGCTTCTTTTTTGGCATCTGGAACAGTTCCTGTCTATTAGTAAAATGTAGATATTTGCAAATGAGTTATTTCCAGTCTCCAGGTTCTTCTTGAGCCTCATCTCTCCCTTAAAAATGGCCTCACTCTACACCTAAAGCCTCTTGGCTTTCCTTTCCAAATGGATTGAAGCTGTCTCCATCTCTTCTGGAGCCCCGTTTCCCTGGTCCCCCAGTAGTAAGATACTAAGTTGAAGATATTCTTAAGGACTTGCTCTCTCTTCTTTCTGGTGTGCACAGCAGAATTCTCAAACCAGAAACAGGAACTTCAGCAGGCAACCTGTGTGATCTCATGCCCCATTGCGGCGGCAGTGTTCTGTATTTCTCCAGTGCCAGGAAGCCATCAAGAAGTGTGCTGTCGGGGCTGGGGATTTAGCTCAGCGGCAAAAGCGCCTGCCTGGCAAGTGCAAGGTCGTGAGTTCGGTTCCCGGTACTGGAGAAAAACCAAAAAAAAAAAAAACAACAAACAAAGAAGTGTGCTGTCCCGTGTCCATCACCAGTACCACTTTCTCTGGCATCCCTCCAGTGTGCGGTCTTCACTTGGTTTGGTGCTCTCTTCCATCCCCAGTCTCTCCTCCTCCCCTCCCTAGTTCTGCTCCCTTCTGCTTTGCCCTTATCCTCATATGATATATGTACACGTGACCCTTGACTTTTGCAGTTCCATAGAGAAGGGGTCAGGCTGCCTGAGCCCAAAGAAAGAATGAACGGAGCTGGTTTCTAAATGGTTCCGAACTTAACATGGATTGTATTTCCTTTTATTTTAGAAGGATGAAAAAGTAAATGAATCAATAAAGAGCTTAGCAGAAAGCAGGTAAATCCAGGTACCTGCTAATTTTATGGGAATATATAAAAAACAGACCCAAAGCTGGGATCTTCTAGTGTAACCAGATAAGATTTCCTATTTGGTCTCTGGGTGTGACAGCAGGGACTTTTGTCTCAGGTTTTTATTGCACAGAGTTCTTAGTTTCATCTTTATTATATAAAACCTACAAAAGCTGATGAAAAAATCTGGTCCAGAATCCAAGAGAAGGCTTATCTGGAGCCCAGAGGGGCAGCCAGAGGCAGCTTGGGCAGGATATGGATCACTGAGACTGGAACTTTTAAAACAGAGCAAGGACCATGCATGGAGGCAGATGTCACTGGGAAATGAGGCTGTTAAGTCCACTCTAGGTTGTATGTGACTTTAGGGCAGCCCAGAAAATTACAGAGTACTTTCACTGAGGCTGCAAATAGTGTTGACAGTCTCCAACTGTGGGTACTTGGAAGTAGGACGTGCTGGGGCAGCTAAATTGGAGGAGCAAGGTCTACGGAGTCAGACAGACCAGTGCTCTACCCAGTTCTGCACCTACCCGCGGTGAAACCTCAGTCTGGCTTCCTAACTCCTCTCCACACTCAGTTTCTTCAAATGGAGCAGGAGCATAAAGGCTGCCCCGCAGGTCATCGTTTTACATGTGCCCTGGGCTGTCCACTAGCACTTACTCTAGACCTAAAAGTCTGCAGTTGAAAAATAAAGCCTAAAGCCGAAAAATAGAGCCAGGTGAAACATCAAAACAGGTTATAGAATGTGGAAACTGATGTGAATTTTATCAGATTTCAACATATTTACTAAATGACTACAGTCAGGTGCCATGTAATGACATTTTGGTCAACATTAGACCATTTATATGGGGGTAATCTCATAAGAGTATGTCACCTAGTGACCTTATGGCAGACTTAGTTTGTGTAAATTCACTCTGTGGGTTTGCACAGAGAGGAAATAACCTCAGGACTTCAGAATGTATCATTATCATTAACTAATGCATAACTGTAGTGTGCATCAGCCCCGTGCCTTGCTAGGGACACAAAAACCAGGAGAGCATGGGTTTTCTCAGGACGTTCTCAGAACTCTGTGTGTCATGTGGTGAATGCTGTAAAAGTGATGTGCACAGTGTATTTGGGAATGTGAGGACTGGTGAGGAAGTCAGGGAGCACACCATGGAGAAGTTAGCAACTGAATTGAACTGGGACCCCCAAGAATGTCTATGAGTGAGCTGTCAACCTGGGAATGTGGAGCAGGGGTATCAGGCTAACAGTGTCAGGGTAGAGATGACCCAATCTTTTTGCTTTAGGAAGGAATATCATCTTCCATATGGCATACTCATGTGGTTAGGATGATAACTTGCAGCTACTCCATGCTCACCTTTGTCTTTCATTGACAGATCCCTGGCAGCCCTTTCCACTGAGGTAAATACAGTGGGATCAAGTAATTAGGCTGACTACTTTTTCAGCCATGGGAGTTCTTCTAGGTTCTAATCTCCCTATGGTTCTTCATGCAAATTGCTTAGAACTGAGGGATAGAGGGTACTTGGAACCAAGTGTGTCTTAGTTACTTTTCTTGTTGCTGAGACAAAATATCTGACACCCATATTAAGAGAGGAAAGATTTATTTAGCTCAGTTTGTAGAGTTTTCAGTCCAAAGTGGGGTGGCTTCAAGGCAGGGTGGCATAGCAGATGGGTACCACAGAGGAGAAATACCTCAAGCATGACAGGCAGAAGGCATCAAACAGCAAGCAACAGCAACCTGCCTCTCTCTTCTGTCCCTTCTAGGCTACCTGTCTTTTGGGTGGGACCACCCACACCCAAGGTGGGGCTTCCCATTTTCCACACCCAGAATTATGTTTAACCAAGCAGTAGACCAATTTAGTAAATGTACACTCTTAATCCTAGCATCACATACCCTAGATTGAGCCTCCTCCAAAAAGCCCCACCTATGACCACATGAACTCTGAGGGGACATCAGGAGACAAGTCATAACAAAGAGAAAAACATGAACTGGAGAATGGACACCATTTGAGGAGTACAGGTGTGGCAGGTACTGTGCTCAGCTCTATTTGAGCGGATTATGACCCTTCCTCCTCAGGCCCACCTTGGCCAGTTTACTGGTCATCCGTTGACTAATTTGCTTCGTATCTTGTACATTTTCTGGTGTGAATACTAATAAGTACACAAGACATCTATTTTCTCCCCGAGAAATTCCAAAGGATGGCCTCTATTAGATAATTTCTCCTCCTCTACATCTTGGTTTATTCATCTTTCAAATAGAGAATTGTGTAATGACAAATCTCTCTAGATTTGTCCAGCTCTAATGCCCAGGTCTACGTGGACTTGAGTTTCTGAGAGCTCAGATCCAAGGGGAACACACGTTTCAGGTGGAAGACGAAGAGTGGAAGGGAGAAATGATGTGTGGTTCTGGCACTAGGGGAGCCACTGAGCAACACATCATCCAGCTCAGAGAGAAAGGCTGTCCTTCCAGTGTCCTGCTTTCTGCTTTACACAGGCACCCTGCGGTTTAGTGACAGCCCTGGGAGCAATAGCTATTTCTCAGAACTACTGGGTGCTTCTTTGACCCTCAGCCTGGATTTGATCCTTCTTACTCATTTCTATGTCCCAGTCCCAGTTCCTGGCACAGCGCTTGGCATGAATTCTATTTTTTTAATGTTATAAATACAGTATTAATCCTCTTTTTTGGTCTTTTTTTGAGATAGGATCTCTCTATGCAGTTCAGGCTGGACTTGAGCTCACTTTGTAGCCCAGAAGGGCCTCAGACTCTCAATGATCCTCCTGCCTCAGCCTTCTGAGTGCTAGGATTACAAGTGTGCACCACCACACCCAGCAACTAATCTTTTAAATATTAATTTTACTGGTACACTTTAGATATGCATAATGATCACATTCATCATAGAGAATTTGCACCTGTACATGATATATCTTGATTCTTCGTTTTCCCCCAAACCCCTCATGTTTATTCTATTGGCTGAACGGAGCACCCACACCTTCCAGGAAGTCAGGGGAAGGAACACTAAATAGGGACAGAGGATAATTCATGATTTACTCCTGGATTTCTTTGTCATAACTACTTGTAGCCGTTACAGTTGATTCTTTCCAGTTTTTTCCTCAGAGGTTAAACTTGTTTTCAGTCCTGTGGCCTCCTTCCTTTCCCCCAATCCTTGACAATTATCCTATTGGTTTGGAGTGGAGGCCATTTTCCTCTCACCACCCTCTGCCTGCCCTGCAGCGGGCAGCGTAGAGGGTATTCACAGCACACTCGCTTGGCAGTATTTGCCTTCATCTATTACCAAGTCTCCTACATTTATGTGGGCAAGGCTCCACAGCTATGGAAGCTATTGGGTGGTTGACAAATGTATTCACAAGAGGAGACACAAAAGTCAGTGTGGATCAGGCTCTCTGAGGAGGTTAACCTATCTGCTTCTAGGAAGGACATTCCTCTTTCCTGAGCTGTGAAATGCAGAAATAAAAATCTCTCTCAACGTGAGAGACAGAAAGCAAGTGGCCAAAACACTTCATTGGGGAACATCAATTCGGAACACATCCAAGATGACAGCTCGATCCAAACAGCACTGATGACCATGGAACTCTCTCATTTGAAAAATCCCTAACCTCTAATGCACTGAAGTATCATTTGGTAAAATTCCACATAAAATATACACCAAACTACATTCGTAAGACAGCCAACTACAATTGTTATTGCTATTGTTCACTGAAAAGAAAGGTTTATGCATATTTTGTTGGATCAATTTTTCATGCTTATACCTTTTAATATGAGCAACTACTTTGAAGATAACAATACACAATGTACTAACCATCGTTACTCTAGTACAATCTTGTTTTGAAATTTCATGATTTTTTTTTCTTTTCTTTAAAATAGAAAAAGGCATGGAATTTGAAGACATAAATTTAAATTTTGGCTCTGTTATTTCTTGACTCTGAGTTTATTCCCTTATGTATCATGTAGAAATATCTTCCTCAAAGTGATCACATGGATTAAGAAAGAGTATTCATTTATTAATTCAACAAACAGTTATTAAACACTGCATTTAGTAAACAAGACAAGTAACTCTCACTGCCTCCATAAGTAAAGCTCTCAGTCTTGGAGATGCAGCACAACCAAAGTCTGAAAATACCGATGTGGGTTGATCAAGTTCACCTCCATCCAGTGACTCAGGAACCCAGCCTTCTCCCAGCTGGTAACAGTCCCCTCCTGTCACATACTTGCCAAGGTTGCTGTGGTAAGGAGAAGGAGATGCATAAAGTACATGTCTCTTCCATACCTCAGACCACACACACTTCTATTCTTGTTCCTACTTGCCAAACTTTGTCATGTGCTTCCACTTTAGCTCCAAGGGAGGCTGGGAAGTGTTTCTGTGTCAGAGTACTGAAAGAGGAAGTAGTGTGGAGAGCAAATGGCATCATCTCTCTCAGGGGCATCTTCTGTGTGTCAGGAACTGTTGTCAATGACAGAAACCCAGAGATGAAAACGACAAAGTCACTGTCCTTGAGGAGTGCACAACACAGAGATAAATGAGCAAACACTATTAGCTCTTGGAGTCAATCAATTCCCTTTTAATTCCCTAATTTTTCCCTGCTATCAGTCATTTTCATACTCTAAATATTCTGTGATCCTTATACTTTATTTTGTGCCTATCATTTTCACATGAGGCACACTTGCCTCCTTGTATGATGCTAAGTTCCCAGGTCAGGGTCTGCCTCTTGGTCACCTGTCAGTCTCCCACCTGGTACTGGGCAACTGGCAGAATTCCTTTTTCCCCAGAATTTTCGTTAAATTCGAGTTTTACATTTATGTCTACTCATAAGTGAAATAAATCAGACCTGCATGTAAACGTCGTATTGTCTCCCTAGTGTAAGAACATGAAAGAGTAAATAAAATTTAAAAGGTACAATAGATATTGTGAAAGTGAAAGAAACTGCTCAAAGGGAAGAAACAAGTGGGATGAGGGAAAGGAGAAATAAAGAAAGAAAGAAGGAAGGGAAAAAATATATATAAAAAGAAAGAAAGAAGGAAGGGAAAAATATATAAAAAATATATACAAGAATAGCTGGGCTAATTGCACTGCTGATTTTTATTGGTTTATGGAAAGGAGCAGTTAATGCTTAAAATTTTTTCTTTTTAATTTTTTTGATCAATTTTGCATGCTTATATCTGGTAATATGAACAACTAATTTGAAGACAACAATATGCAATATAAAAACACTGGTGAATTCCTATTGTCTTCTTTAGTGAAATTTTGTATTGTTTCTAATCTTTTAAATTATTTGTTATTGTCTTTAAAAATAAAAGATGAAAGAAAGAAGATATAAGCTATATTTCTCTTCTCTCTTTGCCCATAGCTTTGCCAAGGCCCCCATCTTCCCTAGATAAAATGCCACAGGCTAAAAGAGGGTGCACTCCCCCCCACCCCACCCCCCACCCCACCCCCGTCCTTCCTCTGACATCTCAGGACTTGGCTGTAATTATCAGGGTAGAAGGGAGATGAGTCACACTCATCCTTCCTCCCTCTTTCTCTCCCTGATAGACCCTCTCTCCCAGACTAAGCATAAGTTTGTCCCTGGGAGAACTGTTTGGTCTTTAGGGAAAAGGTGCTGTCCACGGAGTTGACCTACAGAAACCTGGGAAGCTAAGAATAAACAAGTCAGAGGTTGACATGAGGAACACTGACAGAGATTGGTCACTCCAGGGACCTGCTTTAACCATCTCTCTGGGCTCCTTTGTCTGCAGTGGCCTCAGACACCCCTCCTTCCACCCTGCTGTCCCAGGATGGAGGTAAGCAGGGCCCAGCACCTGGATGTGCTTCCTTCCTCTCTGACAGCGTGGGTCCCAGCCAGTGTGAAAACCCATGAGGTTATCACCCCAGCAGCCAGGTCCCACCATGTTGGTGAACAATAACAGATTCAGCCTCCCGTGTTCATCATTACCCTGTACCTTTAATCAGGAGTGTTATCCACAGCTCCTGCCCAGGCCTCATTTAGATTTCTTGTTTGTAGCAATAATACCCTTTTAATATGCTAAATGAGCGAGCAAATGAGCCTTCCTCCACTTGTGAGGTTTTTAAAAACATCCCTTCTTTAGTGGATGAAGGTCATTCTTTTGGCAGATTAATACTTAACTAGGAGGCCCTGTTTATTGTCTGGGGTCACTCCAGCGGCTGTCACAGCATATTAAAGATAGCAGGATTGCCTGTGCCAGAACAATGCTGCTAGGTGGGGGACACGGGAGGGGCCGCCCCTTGCCCGATTCCCTTCCGTGGCTCTCATTTAAACTCCGCAGCCGTTATTAATACTTTAATTTGTAGTGCATTAATGAATTCTAATCCCCATTATGTGTTGAGCAAATGGGCCTTCAACAGGCTCTAGGCAACCCAAGCGAGTCCTGGCTGCAGGTTAGGCTGCCGTACTAATGGCATTAGCAAGGGGTAGGGTGTTCTTTTGAAGGACCCAGGGGAAGCAGCAGAGACACGGGCAGCAGAGGGGAAAAGTGACAGGGGAAGAGAGAATCTTAGTGGCATTGTCTGAAACCTTGGTCTCCCTGTTCCAGCTCTACCCTTGAACTTCCCAGATGTGCGAACTTATTTTTCCCATTCCTGCTTTAACATTTTCTTCATCTGTAAAATGTAGATAATTATAGTAGCTACCTCAAAGGATGAGCATGCATATTAAATGAGGTGATGTATGTACATAGATTAGGGCACACAGAAAACAAGAAGTGTTGGTTGTCATTGCTGTTCCCTGACCAAGTCTCACCAGCCCCTTTCTGCATCAGTACTAGCTGGAGAGAGGGGTTGCTTCCCTTTTCTGCCCTTGCACGTCAGACGTGCTGTGAGCACACTTCTAAAGGTTCTTGCTTAGGAGTCTGGCTTCCCTAATAGAGTACATCGACTCAAGGCAGGAATATGTCACCCTCGTCTTTACCCTCTCCCCAACACCAGCCTCATTAAAATACTGATTGTCAACCAAGGGGCCGCCTTCGTGGAGGATGTATAAGCAATTGAATAAATGCAACGTGGGGACTTGACTCTCCTCTCCCTGTTTCAGGACCTCAGTCTTCCCACCTGTCTTGGAGAGATGGATTACTGAGGCCACAAAGCTTTCTTCTTGGTGCAGGTAGCTCTTACTTACCCTAAGCACTGGGATTGAAATATCTTCTGGGTAGACTTCCTGGCTTACTCCAGCCTACCCTCCCTCCTTTAAATTCTAGTTTTTATTTGCTGGGCCACCTTGCAGTATCAGTTTGGTGGTGCCCTTAGGGTGACATTGTGAGCCCTAAGATAGGTGCTAGGATTCACCTTTTACTCATGCATTACTTTGTATACAACTGCTTAAAGCTTATGGATTTTAGCATGGCCTGGAAAGACATGTTTATATCCAAGGGCCTGTGTTCTTTCTAGATTATAAGCAACATGAGGGCAGAACCTATGTGTATCATAGGAGGTATGATAGAAAAATAGAATAAAAATTGAAAGTTTAAAACATTTATTACAATAAAAGACACATTGACAATAATCCCCCTCCAGATTCTCCCCCTCACTTCAGACACATGTATCTCTCATTCTTGGAACTTTCAGAAACAGTTCTGGAAGTTTGCTTTCATATCCTTAATTGTGCTGTTGGGGCTGCCTTGATGTCCTGAATCCATTTGAAATGTTTACCTTTTGTGGTCATTTTGACTTCAGGGATGGACCAGGAACCACAGATCCAGGGAATAAGGCCGGTGAGGACACCCCATAATGTTTCCACAGGTGCGTTGTCTGAAGACGGAACTCAGCGGGGCATTCACTGTATTTTTTAATCACACCTCTTAAAGAGCTTCTTCTCTCTCTGCCCTCCATCGTGTGCAGACAAAGCAAGAAGGTGCCAGCTACAAACCAGAAACAGAGCTCTCTCCAGGCAGGGAATCTGCCAGCACTTTGATCTTGGGTTTTCCGATCTCCAGAACTAAGATAAAAACTAAAGGTTATTTAGAACAAACCCTTGTGTTTTCAGGCGAGGTACCTGTCAATCAGCAGTGTCACTGCTAATCTGTGACCTAGCCAGTCCCAAAGCCAAGCTCTTTCCCTATCACACCCTAAATACTCACCTAAGCTGAGTTCCTGGCTTATTTTTATGGTTTGGATCTTAAATGTTCCTCAAAGGGTGTGTGTTTAAGGCTTGGTCCTCAACTTGTATTGGTGCTATTATGAGGTGGTAGAACTTTGAGGGGGTGGAGCCTAATGAAAGGTAGTTAAGTCATGGGTGGGGGCATGCCCTTGAAGAAGATAACTGAGAGTTTGTTTGGCCCATATTCTTCTCTTTTTCTCTTTGCTGTCTGGCCACCATGAGATGAGCAACTTCCTCTCCATGTACCGCCACCATGATGTGCTACTTAGCCACAGGCTCAAAGCAGCAAGTGACCACGACAAAAAATTGACATCTCTGAAGTCTAACTGTCTTTCCTGAGCAAAGTTGCTTGCCTCAGGTATTATGTCATAGCAATGGAAAGTTGAATCACACACCCATCTACCATGCTAAAGCAAAGAGTAGAGCAGACAGAGCTTGAGGTTGATACTGCCTTCTAGGTGGAAGGGCCTAGACAGCAAGTGACAACCCCACCACCACACACACACACATCTCAGGGCCATGAGGATTTGAGCTGAACCAGATTTCTCTGCTCTCTGGACTCTCTGATGATCTCATTTATAAAACATCAATAAGGCCTCAGATTAATCTTGCAAGTGCTTCCTGCTCTGGAGTGTGGGGAGCCTCCAGGTAAAAGAACAAGCCCAACTTCAACCTTCTGTGAGTTCTTGACACACACTATAGAGACTGGGCCAATAAGGCTGACCCTCTAGTGGAGGCCCTTGAGGTTGCTGACCATACTGCCCTTAACTCGTTTGTGATTGCAGGTCAACCCCACTGTCAAGGTCTCCCAGAGGACCCCTTCCTAAAACTCCATCACATATCCTTGTCCCTTCCCTTGTTGTATTCTCAGGAACCAGGGTACTGCTGTTTGGAAAAGAAGCAAATACTTCCCACTGTCTCCTACTCTTGATGCATTCTACCCAAACTTCCAACCTGTGAAAACTGTGTGGCAATTTTGTTTGACTCAGAATTTTCCACTGATAACAAATAAACAGCTTCCTTGGTCCTCTGCCACCCAGCCCACTCAATCCACATATCTCATTGGTTTTACTGGCAGAGATATAATGGATCTAAAGTTCAGTGAATCAGAAATCAAAAGACAAAAGAGGAGATAATGATTGATTAGGGCATTGCTGAAGGAAATAGGCTCTCTGGCCAAGCTTGTGCTTTGCTTTTTCCTAATGCATCAGTCTGAGGTCACCCAGGCAGCCCTGGCCTCCACCTCTTAAGGTGCTCTCAGACTCAAAGGGCAACCTTCCCTGTCGGGGAGTGCCAAGCACTGCCTCATGTCTGTGTGTGGGTGAGTAGGTGCACATAAGCATATGTGAGTTCTCTGTGTAGGGGACAGGAGGAGAGTATGTGTGAGTCCATATGAACAAAACACAGTGAATGTACATACATGATCAACAACTACAGTGAACATTTAAATTTAAAAATTTATGACAGTAAAAGACACACTGACATTAATCTGCTTCCAAACACTTTCCCTCACTTTGAATACACTGATCCTATTGTTCTTGCCACTTTCTGAAGCAGTTCTGGAAGATTTTTTCATGAATGTCTTTAGTTGCTTTGTCGAAGCTCTTTCAATATCCTGAACTGATTCAAAATGTTTACCTTCCATGGTCATTTTCACTTTGGAGAAGAGCCAAAGGTCACACAGTACCAGGTCCAGTGAATAAAGTGGATAAATCTACACCATAATGTTTTCATGAGCCTGCCTTTCCAATGTATGGCCCTTGGCAACAGCATTCACTGTATTTTTAATCATACTTTATGAAGACACTCATGAAAGAGGACTTCCAGAATGACTTCATGAAGAGGCAAGTATGATATAATATAAGAGTGTTTTCAAGCAAGCAGGAGTATCTTGAATGTGATTAATGGCAATGTATCTTTCACTGCAATAAATTTTTTAAAATTTATGCACTCACTGCATAAATTATGTATGTATGAATGGAGATTAGTTGAATATATTTATTAATGGGGAGGGTACAGGAAAATTGTGGACAGTTGAACATGTGCATAAGGAATGCACCCTGAGCATTGTATGAGTACTTGAATGTATTTGAATTACGTGGATACGTGTATTGACCCATTTAAGAATTTTGGTATGAGTATGAATAGGATGTTGGTGTGTGTGTTTGATTGACTAGGGACTATATGGGAATGCCTGTGTATATGAACAAGAATGTTATAACTGGGATGTAAGTTATGCTTGTATTTATAAGTTTGGGATTGGATGAGTCTGAGGTTATCCATGAGCTGAGTTTGTCAGTGTTTACACAATGTAGCAATGTGTGTTACATATCAAGGGTATATACAAATGACTGTGCCTGCAGAGGAACAGATACCAGTGTTACAGTTATGTGTATGGGCAAAGGAGTTAGTAAAGGATATGATCATGAGTAAAGGCACAAGGACATTGTTGAATATACAGAAAATACCTCAAGAGTTTGGTGTGTCTACAAACATGAAGGAGTAGGCAGTGTTGGGATGGAGCTGGTGTGAATTAATCTATAATAGCCTATTGTTAAATTTGAAAAATTTAGTTGGTAAATGCAGCCATTACTAAAAAATAGATTGCCTATACTCAGAGTTAAGTAAGTTATATAAAAATAAAGGTAATAAATAATTAGGAAAAGGGGCTGGGGATTTAACTCAGTGGCACAGTGCCTGGTTGTGCAAGGTTGTACCTGCCCGGCAAGTGCGAGGTTGTGAGTTCGGTTCCTGGTACTGGAAAAAAAAAATTAGGAATGACCATATATGCACTATATAAGTATATATCCTAGGCAAGTCCAAGGAATCCTTTTCCTGAGATCCACGAATCTCTGGCATGTTGAGGGAAAGAGGTCAGAGGGTCTGTGAACTTAAACAGGGAAAGAAAAACTACATTTTTATTTCCACTAACTTCCAAGTGAAATGTAGTATTTCTTCCAGTATGAATACAGGCAACAATACACAGTAGTGTGAATGGTGTCTGTGGTTTTATTGTCAATAGAATGGAAGAAACAGATTTTGAAATATTTTTAGACATTTCAAAATGTCATTTATAGTCATTTATCACATTAGTTTATAAGATCTATCATTAGATAGTGGAATTCTTCTAATAGAAACACATATTTTAATTACCAGAGCCAAACTTATTTTAAAGATATTTTGAAAACTGAATTTCACTATGATCATTTTCCTCCATAATTTTGCCTATTTCATTTTATGCATTTAAAAACAGTTTTCTGGGGATGGGGATTTAGCTCAGCGGCAAAGCGCCTGCCTGGCAAGCGCAAGGTCGTGAGTTCGGTTCCCGGTACCGGAGAAAAACAAAAAACAAAACAAAACAAAAAATAAATGAATAAAAACAGTTTTCTGAGCAGTATCTTGGGTGCAAAAAGAGTGCTTATGGATGTTTATGTAAGTGAGGTCACCAGAGCAATGAGTGGGAGAGTGTGTGCATGTGTGGCTGGGGTAGAATACGGGCGCGTGAGTGACTTATACCTATTGGACTTGGTGCGTGAATGAGAACGGTGATGTTTATGATTCAATCCTAAAACCAATTTCCTCCTTTTCCCCCCACGGAGTTCCAGGGAGCCTGTAACCCTACAGCGAGAGGGCGAGGAGTTTTCCAACAAACAGGGCTCTTAGCTGCATTCTAAACCTTTCACTTTTAAGATAGTCTCACTCCAAAGTTCTTTTTATACGATTCTTGTTAGTAGAAAATAAAAATTTACTTTTCTACTGAAAGAAAAGTAATCTGGCTGCTTTGTTGAGCCTGACTGGAGTGGCATTTCTGTCCTGTTTCGAACACAGCTTTGCCCTGACCCTACACAGAGCATGGGATCTCTGTGGACATGGACACTTTCTTCTCTCCACCAACTTGGTCTTTTGTTTGACTTTCTCCAGACACACGAAAATCCACCCTGCTTATTGTACTTCACTCATTCGGCTTGTCTAAATGAACTTCGCTTTCTTCCCCGTGGCCTTGCCTGTGCAGTCAGACATTCCTCCAAGTGACATCAACTCCATTTATGTCCACCACTCCACCTCCTGGTTGAAGTGTTCACCAACTTGATTCAGCCAGGCAACAGCCTTAAGGGTTTTCCCAGGTAATAGGTTTGCCAGCAATGGGTAGAAAAAGGAGAAGATGACAAGGGAAGAGAAGAGGTGAGGCTGGGATCTCATTTCTAGGCTTCCTGCTCAGAGAATCCCAAAGTGATTCGCCTTCATTGATATAAAAGAAATTTAATTTCCTGCATCCTTTGGGATTTCATACTCACATTTATTTGTCATCGGCCTCCATGGCTAAAGGGAGACCCAGAGCTGTTCTCCCCCTTGGACTTCCAACCCACCTTTCTTCCATGTGAGAGGCTCTCAAGTTCTTGAAAGGGCAGCCAGTACACATGCCTCTAAGTCTCTGGACATGATACAGTGCTTCATCCCTTTAAAATCAGGTCTCACAAGCCTTCCTCAAAAGTTGTTCTAATCTTAAATCCCTCCCTCTTCATCCCACTTCGAGGAGATAAAGCAGAGCTCTGTGGTCTTTGGATACCGGGAGGCAGCAGCCAGTCTGTTTTGACACAGGCTAGGATGCCATACTGCCCAGGAGGGGCACAGGGCATGACCTTGAGAGGCTTCCAGAGCCTGCTGTGTGCCTGCTTGGGGGTAGGAGGGGTGTTATTTCCCAGGGAACTCACAGTTCAGCTGCAATCATCTTGCCTTGGTATTTGCACCTTTGTAAGAATGGCTCTCAGTTGACTCCAGGACTTTGAGTCCTATGAACCAGCTTGGGTGAGGATCACAGAGATGGTGAAGCACACCATAAGGCTTCACAGTTCTTGATATAATTTTTATATTGGATTAATACTCAGAAATAAAATCCCAAAAGGACTTCATGCAGACACTACCAGGACCAAGGAGTCACATTATTTTTTATAGCATACAAAACGTCATGCAGACTGGTACTGTTTCTAGTCTTTATGAATCTTGGAGACGAGAACTATGACCAAGTCTTGTCTTCTAAGTCTGCTCAGGCAGCAGCCTGGGGTGGTTGCAGAAGATGCCCTGGTCTGAATGACACAGGCTGTCAGTCCATGGCATCCACAGGAAGCTGATAAACTATGACTTAGTCATTTGAAACCAAGCCTATGTCCTGAATTTGTGTATTTAACTCAGGGATGAGATGGGAAATGCCTGGCTTTTTCTAATAATTCCTTCATCTTCCTTAGGTGTTGTTGGTTAGAAAGTCTTCTCTATACTGGTCTTCTCTATACCCTTCTGAAAAATTCCATTTAGAATACTTGCAGACTCTGACTTGGGATTGGGAGAAGAAAATCTAGCTGAGTAGTACTCATTAATACTTTGATGTATCGTAAAAGAGAAGATAAGGCTCTCCAGGTTCTGAGAGTTCTTTGGATAGATGGAAACAGGGAGCAGGTAGGTAGAAAAGTCACATTGCTGCAGGATGGGCTTTGGCTGCCTGGAGCTGTGGTACAGATGCCTTGTGATTAATTTCGTGCCCACATCAGAGGTGCGTTTACATGTGTGTTCTTCTCACTTACTAAGACAAACTACAATGTTGTGTTTTGATTATGACATTCCCCAAGCATTCACCCATCTCTCCTTTTCAGGACTAAGTAGCTTCCTGAGTCTCTTAAAAATGAGCTGCAGCTGTCCCTTGCTAGTCGCATTCCTCAATTCAGAGGAGGCAAAAGCTGGCTAGAAGTTACAAGTGGAGAGTGAAGTTCTTCCCATCATGGATTTCTCCAGGTCTTCAACTCTACTGTGAGGCTGGAATCAAGTCAGCTCCATGGCCAAGGAAAGAAGAGGTTATCTCTCTACCATCTTTATGCTGTCCCACTTGGGCTTACAAAGTAGACATGCCTCTTAATTCAAAAGATAGGTTTTTGCCTTTCTGACACCCACATCATCACTTATTACTTGTATCACTTTGGAAAATTACCTAAGCTTTCCAACCTTAGCAACCTCTTTTTCTACTATACGGATAATGATAATACCTTTGTCATGTAGCTATAACAAAAATTGTGATAATCCATGTAGCACAATCAGAGCCCTGAGTCCATACATATTTGTATTCTGTATACTTTTTTAGTGGTGTTCTTGCCGTTCCCCTTTCTCTTAGATCTCAATCCTTTGTCTTACTGAGTTCCCTGTGTTTTGCCCCCTTTTCTAAATCTACACTCTTCACATGGAAATGTATAGAAATAGTAGTAGTCAGGAATAGCTTTCCACTTGGTGTTCTGTGGAAATGAGTAACGGTGTACCCAGAAATACTTACTCTGCCAGCACTTGGGGTGGTTGGGAAGCTGAGCACGGGCCCTCACGTCTGAGGAGCTTCTTGGGCACCCCCTGGAAAATGTCAGCCCATTGACACCTACCATGAAGAAGGCTGAGAAGAATCTGAGTTAGAGAGTACAGACCATGAAGATATTTGCACCAGGAGAAAGGCATGGTCCATGCAGACTGAGCAAAGTTAAGAGCCTTAGAAGAGGGACCTTTAGTAGTTTCCTGGAAAGGTAAGCTCATAGGTATAACTGTAATTATGGGAATGGAAGAGAAGGAAAGGGTAGAGCTGCTGAAGATATTGCTCCCCTCTTGAAAATTGCCATTTTTCACTGGCCAGAGTACCTTTACATCAGGTATTTATTTCCTTGCCTGGATTCTTGCAAGGTCTCCCTTTAAGCTATTTTACATCCTTCATATTCCACCAAACTCTCTTGTAGATAAATTATCTTTTCTTGGTGGTTAAAAAGGGGAGAATCCCTGATTCTAAGAAGCTTATGTTCTCTCAGATTACTTTCCAGCCCTTCCGAATGGCCCTGGGTTCCTGAGAAACTGCTCTTACTACAAACCTCTTTAGGATCCTGTGAGAACATCTAATGCCTACACAACGCCTGCCCAGTGTTTGTGACCTCATCTGAAAACAGATGTCAAACAAATCCCATCCTAGCTGCACATTATTTGATGGGGTGAAGAATATCCACAAAATAATACCCTGCTTTGAGCTGGTGGATGTCTGTCTCAACACACAAGGCTAGCTTTGGTGGGATATGGTCAGGGCTCCCAATCTATCCCTCCTGCATCTCAGACCTCCTACATGGAGTGTTCCTAGGAAATGTCTTAGGGTGGTATGAAGCTTGACTCAACAAAGAGCCTCTCCAAATCTCTGATTCACAACCATTAGAAAATAGTATTGTATAGGTTAAAAATAATAATAAAGTCCAAACCTATGAGCAAAGAGAAACCAGTCAGGATGTAAGAACTAATCACCTAACTGGGTTGAAGAGGAAAGGAGCCTGAAGCTTCAAAGAAGTAATTATGTGTTTAAAGAAAGCAGTATTTTACACAGCCAGAGAGAACCTTTTGGAGTTCCTTATCTCATGGGTTGGCTCGAACTGAAAATGCAAACGATACTGCAGAAGAGAAGTCAATGAACTTTACAAGGTCATTAAGCAGAGATTTTTTTTTAAACCTACATTTATTTAACATCTAATACTACATGTTGGGCACTTTAGTAGAATATTATTTAATGGTTTTTGTTTGATTTCATTTTCACAACTCTATTAGTTAGAAGCAGCTGTTATTTCCTTTTTATTGCTGAGGTTCACATAGATAGGGAACATATCTAATGAAGATACAGACCTGGGAAGGAACGTTTTATCTGTCCAGCTCCAAAGCCTATGATCCATCAACTATTTTACAGTACTTTTCTAAGGCAGAGGAAAATACAGGGAGTGATTGCTTAGCTTGCCTTTATGGGTTGGTATTAACTGAAAAGGCAAGATTCCCATTCATTTATTCCTTTTTGTATGCTTGTATTTATTCCCTTGACAAGTATTTACGGAGTGACTACTCTGTTAGTCATATGGTCACCAGACATCCCTTGGGTCTATGGCTTAACCTGGGCCAATAGATTAAATGCCTTGTACAAGGAAAACCTTTGGTTCCATGACTCCCATCAAGACAGCAGCAAGAGATGGATACAAGGAACCATAAAGGTTGGTTAGTGGTTTCCATGTGTCAAGACTTATTTCTATCTACTAAGTTATTTCAAGGTGCATCACCAGTGTATTTTCTAATCTGTGGTGCCACCTGGACTTCTCCATGGGACTCAAGTGCATTTGGAATGGTTTTTCAGTGGGCAATGATTGCTTACAGTTATCTGCCTCAAAGCCCCCTATGAATTCATGAACTTTACCCTTTGTCTAGGAAGGAGTACGAGCTGTCTATGACCCTAGCAAGGCCAATAGCTCCATCCACACACTGCCACCCTTCCCCTGGCTGCATTTCTCTTCCTCCATCCCTCTGGAAGCAATACCCTTCTTTCCCTTTCTTCTGTATCATTTTTGCCAGGGTTCATACATACTATGATTCCTCCTTATTAAAAATAACTTCCTTTATCTCCACTTCTCTTGCAGTCACTTCCATTTCTTCTTTCCCTATACAATAAAATCATGAATTCTTGAATTTCTCTCTTCAATACTCTATTTAGCCCATTCCAATCAAAGTCTCTCTTTTTTTCTCCTACCATAACACAATACCACTTATCATCATCCCTCCAAACCTAATTGTCATTTCCTGCTCCTCATATTTGGCCCTCCAACAGCAACATCTGGGGGCTGGGGACTTAGCTCAGCAGCACAGTGTCTGCCTGGAAAGCTCAAGGTCATGAGTTTGATTCCCGGAAAAAAAAAACCAAAGCAGCAACATCTGATCCATTCCATCACTCCTCCTTGAAACATTTTTGTTACTTGATTCCCAGGATTCCAGATTCAC
>NW_004955412.1:16402389-16411211 GCF_000276665.1 Chinchilla lanigera | reverse complement strand
AAAAACCAAAGCAGCAACATCTGATCCATTCCATCACTCCTCCTTGAAACATTTTTGTTACTTGATTCCCAGGATTCCAGATTCACTGGTTTTCCATTAAACTTTCTGGGTATTTTGTCTAAAGTAACTTTTGCTGATTTCTCTTCATCTATTCAATCTCTAAATGTTGGGGTACATTAGAGCTCAGCCCTTAGAGTTCTTTTTTTTTTCCAGCCTCACATTCAGTCCTGTGGCTTTAAATATCATCCCTGGTGTCTATTCTGCCTTCTGAGCCAGATCTATATAGTCGTAGACACGTATGTGCCCTCCTGGGCCTATGACAGGGGTCACAGAGCAACATGTCCAAGCACGAGTTCTTGACCTTCTCTCCCAAACCAGCCTCTCCTGCACTTTTTGCACCTTAGTTCTTGGCAACTCTACTTTTCAGGTTGTTCTAGTTTAGTCTTGGTGTTGTCTTTGGCTCTCCTTTCATTCATCACAATTAAGCTAAAACAAAACAAAATAACAACAACAAAAATCCTCTGTGTCTTACTTTTGAAACATATCCAGAATTCAACCACTTTTCAGTCCCTCCACTGCCATACCCTGGTTAGAGCCACCACCACCTCCCGCCTGTGTTATTACAATAACCTCCTACTTCTTTACCCTACCTAGACTGCTCTTCTCCCACATGCTATTTTCAGTCCCAAAGTCAGTGCAATCCTGGTTAAAACCTTCTAGTGCTTCCTGGGTCCCTCAGGGTAAAAGTTCAGCTCCTCACCGTAGCCCACAGGCCTGGCCTGTTGTGACTTTCCGTTTAATCTAGGACCTCACCTCCCACTACTCTCTATCAGCTGTGTCCCAGTCATATTCTCTCCATGTTGTTCTTTAAACACTCTAAGCACATTTCTGCTTCAGGACCTTTGCACTTGCTTTTCTCTCCAGCCAAGTATCCATAAGCCCACCTCCCTCACTTTCTCTTACTCCAGTATCACTTCTTCAGTAAGATATCTTTCAGACCAGCATCTCTGGTTTTATCCCCCACCTCTGCAATTTCCTAATCTCATTCTCTCCCTCATTTTTCCCTCCAAAATAAATTAGAACTACCTCATACTGTACATTTTACATATTTGTCTTTCACTACCTGCTTACTCATTTATCCGTAGTTCATCTCCCCCAGTAGATTATAAACCAAATGAGGGCAAGAAGGTTTAGTGAGTCTATTTATTACTGTGGCTTCAGCACGTACAAGTATGCTTGGTGTACCATACATATTCAAAAAGTATTGAATGAATGCATTGGGTGCTAAGCAGGGGAATAAAAACCTAGGCCAGAAAATTTGCCTGCCTCATAAAAGTAGCCTGAAAAGCATCTAAGTATATAAAAAGCCCAAAGCCTAACACTGGGAAATGACTAAATGCTAGGTTCTATACTTCAAAATCTTGTCTGTAAAGTGCTTAATAAAGTAAAATATTTGCTATTCTCTTCTGGGCGCTGGAAGGAAAAAAGTTGCAAGTATCGCAAAAATAGAAGGTGAAGGCCAATGATAAATTAAGTAGGATATTGCTTATCGTGCTTTAATATTTGCAATAATAAAACACAATACAAGCTTTGAGTCAAGTGCCGTTATGGGGCTTTCATCAACCCAGGCTTTTTCTGGAGGCAGCTTAGTTCTGCTTCCTGGCCCATGAAACACTTGGGTAAGTGCTCAGGTGCTAAACACTTCTTTGCAACTTACACAGGAAGCCGTCTGTGGGATTGCATGTTGAATGAAGGTGATAAAGCATGAGTTTGCACCCAGTATGAGAACTGATTTCTCCTCTTACGGGTGAGTTGCACATGAAATAGTAGGTCTGTTTGCCCAGTGGATCTGAGAAATGGGTGCTAATTGTGAGGACTTCCTAGGTCAGCAGTATGGGAGGTCTTCTGTGGGGAGGTATGAATGGTGAGAAAAAAGTAATAATAGTAGATGCACAGGTAAGTGGTTACAAGATACAGAAGGCCCCTATCTCCCACACTTTGTACCTTAAACCACCTCTACCCAATTCCACACTTTGTAGTTGATCATCAACAAAGGCAGGACATGTAATTTAGGACCCTTACCAGCCACTGTCCACACCTGCTATATCACTCTTCTGTTCATACTGGTGTTGGTGGCCTCTGATTCTTACCTTCAGCCTATCATCTTCCATCTTGACCTTGTGTTTTCTGGTTATCCTTGATTTCCCTATTTTCACTGAGTTGTTAAGCATCTGGGACCAGGCTTTCTATCTGGAGGTTCCTCCTCCTGCCCCGAAAGCAGAGGACACCCCATCTATCTCCAGCCCCCAAACCCAAATTCCCATAAAAGAAAAGATAAAAATGCCCAAGGCAGGTGATTTTCTAGCAGGGCTCTCCATGTGCACCTTTGGCAGAGGGAGTATGTAAGTCAGGCAGCCAGGGTCACCTCATTTTACCGGCATCTCCTTGTTCTTTGTCTAATTCAACAAACTCCATGGCAACGCAAGGCCTGCTCAGCTTACCTGACCTTCCCTGACCTCCCTGTTAACAACCCTCTCACTTAGCTCAGTGTAGTGTGAGCCTCCTGCCTCTTAGTAGCCAGCTTTGACATCTGTGTTACAGTACAGGGGTAGGGATAGAGAGGGGCGGTTCCAGCCTGAGGGGTGGAGCTGGGGGTGGAAAGCCAGTCTCTGCTCTAACCAGAGCCCTGTTCTAGAAGTCTATGGTCCAAGCAAAACCAGTGACAGGTTGTTGATGCTTTCATTCCATGAGAATCTGATATCATGCATAACATGTGTGTTTCAAGATTTTTTTTATCACAGGGCAACCAGCACAGTGGATTGATGTTCATGTCACTCAGAACACCTCCAGCTTTGTGTGAGAACACTGCCTCTGTCTTTCCTGATCCACAACCCAGATGAACACTTAATGTGTAGATCTGGGAGCATCCCCCAAAAAACTCAGCCTCTTCTGGGTATAACAAATCCCCATAATGTGCCAAATGGAAAACAATAATTGGTCATTTTATAGGCATACTGCTTTATGCTGCACTTACTATCATTTTTGTTACATTGAAAGTTCTTTTAATTGTTGCATTGTCCTTGTCATTTTGAAAATTGTTTTATTGTTCATTTTTACTTTACATGTAGCATGTTAGATAATTTGGAAAGCATTTTCTCATATACTGTGCATTCAACTCTCACTGAGCCCTTTAAGGAAGGCAGCAAAGGTGTTCTCAGGGATGTTTTCTTCTTAAGACAATTACCCCAGATGCTAAGAATGTCAAAGACCTGGATTGTGTCAGGATATGGACTCAGGTCCTCTGGATCCAAGTCCAAGGTTTTCTACCAGCCAGTGCTGTCTCCTGATTGCATTTAGGAGGCGTGTGACCTGCAGGATGTGCATGTGTGTACAATAATGAGACAAATGATACAGGGCTCTGCAGTACTATGCATGCTGCCCAACTGATGTCAAGGAGTATTGGTATCATCCCATCCCTGCTCCTTTCTCTCCAACAACCTCCCCTAGACAGAATCAATCTCTCTCACCTCTGTTCTTCTGTACCATGTAATTCAAAAGTGCTAGGAAAACACTTATATGATTGTAGTACAGATTGGTGTAAAAGGGTGGCTTGGCTGAGACTAGAATATGACAACTTTGAGGTTAAGCAACACTCCCCTGGAGGCCTTCTCTGTGCTCTGGACAGAGAAAATCACACTACTGTCTTGAAATATTCTGTTACAGGTGTCAAGAAACATCCTGTGATTTCCCTGGGGCCCAGGAGCTCCATGGGAAATAATCTGAACTTTACTCTATTTAGAATTCAGAGCTTCCTAGATGTATCTGATAGACTGAACAGGGAGGAGTCCTCCTAGAAAAAGGAAGGAGAATGGAAACGTGTAGAAAGAAATCTCTAAAGGTGAATAATGAGTCTGACAGAGAAAGCTGGACTCAGCCACAGGGTCTGAGGGTTGTGAGGACAGGGCATCCTGTTGCTGAGTGAAGCTGTACTGGAAGCAATTTGTACCTTGTCACCTCTTACATCCTCTAGTGAAGCTATGTATCTGTGGGAGAGAGAGGGAGGCAGGAGTCTTGTGTGAAAATGCATCCCAGCCTCTCTGGTACAGGCCCCCTCTGAAGGGTCTGGCCCCTGAAAGTGTATCATTTTTCCCCATAAACTGTAGAGAATAGTGACCAGCAGTTTGGCAGGCAGCAACATTAAGGAAACTCCTAACTGCACCGCTGGAGACAGTGCGATTGGCCAGAGGCCATCCATGCTGTTTGCAATTCACAAAATCATTCCTTGGGCCTTCCTGTCAAGCACTGCTAAAGGCACCCAAGTTCCAGAGATCTACAGAGAAGAAAGGGAGGGACTGCTTGAGCCAACAGAGTCACCAAGTGGCTTATACGTGACGTGCTCCTGTCTTTTGGGATCAGCCTATGGAGACACCAGGCTGAGGAAGACTGAGACCTTGGTGGGCACAAGGAAAACTCATAGCTTGGTGAACCAAGGACTTCCAGGCTAAGGTTACCTTTCTAATGTGGTTTCTCCCTCCTGAACTATCGGGCCTCCAAGACAAGAAGCAGATCTTATTTGTCTTTCTGAGGGGAGGATCCTTAATTGCAGATATGGTGTCCATAGTTGAGATCCTCTTCCTTGCTTCTGTGTTGTTTTTTGAAGATTAATTTTTAAGTTATGGTAAAATATGCATAATTTAAAATAACTATCTTTAAGAGTACCTTTCAGTGGCATTAAGTACACACGTATTTTGCAACCACCACCGCTACCCATCTCCAGAACATTTCCATCTTCCAAAATGGAAATTCTCTACTTGTCAAACACTAACCCCTCACTCCTCCCTCCTTCTGGTCCTGGAAACTATCCTAACTAGCTTTTCTTTTTCTTTCTTTCTTTCTTTCTTTCTTTCTTTCTTTCTTTCTTTCTTTCTTTCTTTCTTTCTTTCTTTCTGCCTTTCTTGCCTTTCTTTCTTTCTTTCTATCTATCTTTCTTTCTTTCCTTCTTTCTCTCTTCCTTCCTTCCTTCCTTTCTTTTCTTTTCTTTTCTTTTCTTTTCTTTTCTTTCTTCTCCTTCTTTCTTTTCTTTTTAAACTTTTTTTTTCAGTGCTGCACATCAAACTCAGGGCCTTATGCACTCCAAGCAAGCCTTCTACTGCTGAGCAACACCGCCATGGCCACCTTTTCTTCTTTCTCTCTCTATGAATTTGACTATTTTGGGTTCCTCACAGAGGTGGAATCTTATAGTTTGTCCTTGTGTACTTCATATAATGTCCACAAGATTATTCTCTGTTGTTACATATATCAAAATTTCCTTCCTGTTTCAGGCTAAATAATATTTCACAGTGCATGTATGCCACATTGTGTTTATACATTCGTCTGTCAGAAAGGGGGCTGGGGATTTAGCTCAGCGGCAAAACACCTGCCTGGCAAGGACAAGTTCATGAGCTCCATTCCTGGTACCAGAAGAAAAACAAAACAAACAAAAAAGACATCTATCAGAAGAGTTGCTTTCCTCTTTTTTGCCTACTATGAAGAATGCTGCTATGAACATGAGTGTGTAAATATCTTCCTCTGTATTGTCTTGCACATCAGTTTTTGCTCCTCCACCCCATGACCTTCTTGATCCTATAGACAAACATATTTTCCACTACTAGGTGCTCCCATAGCTTCCACAACACAGTTCATTTGGATTGCCTATATGTCTCTCCTCCTTACCTGTAAGCTTCCTATCAAAGGGGCCCTACCTGTTCAGCTCACCATCATATACAATGAACTAGTGCGGTACTTAGACAATAAAATCCAAGGTCATTCTTGAATGTAAGAACACATTCAGCAAGCCAAGCAAGGATGAAATGTGCAATGTCTACGTCCTTGAGGGCTTCCCTGGCGTGTGGCTCGTCTTCCCACTTGATGGTCCCTTTTGCAACTATGGTATTTGTAGAGTGCTTTTTCCATGCTACACTCAGCCTTAAGGATGTAAGGAAGCTTTGTGTTCCCTGGATTTGGGGACCAAGATGAGGCAGAAGGTGGCAACGTAGCAAAATGAGTGGCAGAAGCTGAAAAGGGATAGTGAATTAATTGCGTTAGCTTCATGGGGTGGTACAACGTTGATCACAGACTTAGCCACTTCATACAACTTAAACTTCTCCTACATTTCTGGATGTCAGAAGTCCAAAAAGCAAGGGAGAGCACAGCTGCACTCCTCCTGGAGGCTTCAGGTGCATCCATTTCTTTGCCTTATCCAGGGCCAGAGGCTGCTGCAGTCCTTACCTGTGACTCTTTCCTCCCCCTTCAAAGCATATCACTCCAATCTCTGGCTCTCTGACCCCAGCTCATTTTTCTGACCCCAACCCTCATGCTCTGCTATCAGAATCACATTGGACCCATCTGGATAATTCAGGGCAATCTCCCCATCTCAAGATACTTAATCATACCTTCAGGTCCCTTTTGCCAAGAAAGGTCACATATTCACAGGTTCCAGGGCATGTTTTTCTTTACTCTTTTTTTTTTTTTTTTTTGTCTTTTTGAGACAAGGTCTCACTATGCAGTTCAGGCTGGCCTTGAGCTCACTTTGTAGCCCAGGCTGGTCTCAAACTCACAAAGATCCTCCTGTCTCAGCCTTCCGAGGGCTGGAATTACAGGCGTACGCCACCACACCCTGCTCCAGGACATCTTTAGGGGCTGTTTTCTGTCTACCACAGGAACTTAAGGCCAGCTGGTGAGGCCAGAGTGTGCTGAGGGCAGGCCTTAAGAGCACATGTCAAGTGAGTTCCATGAACTGGGAAAACAATCAGGTACAAAGTGAGTGAGAGCTAGGGGTAGAGAACTGAAGCCATGGTTGGTTGGGAGGAAAAGTTTTTGGTGAGGGAGGTGTATGAGGCAATGTTGGGAGGTGTTCTGGATCTTTGTCAGATTTCCAAAGGCCCTAATGCTGAGCAGACCCGTTTGGCCTTGCTCTGACCAGTCATAAATACCCCTCGGCAATTTCCATGTAGGAAGTCTGCACTTTCTCAGCTGGGTCTGCTTTGGATCACCTCCCAGAATCCTTTTTTTTTTTTTTTTTTAATGCTTTTTAACAAGTGCTTAGATGGAAGCAGAATAAATCTCTTCAGATCCTGACGTGAGCATTTTAGCTGTCAGTCCCTGGCATCTGTCAGTAACAGAAAGTAAATAAAGTGAAACCCACAAGCTGGAGGGCCTTGGTTCAGAGAGGGGCTCGCCCCTGGTTTGGTGGCCAGCACAGGCCGACTCCCACAAGAAGCTGCACAGCCAGCTGTTTCTAGAGAGCCCGGGAGACAACAGAAGGCATCTTGCTTCCCCAAGGAGGTATCTCTGTGTTCCTGTGCCCATCAGCATGTGAGAGAACAAGACCTGGCTGCGGGGGTGGAGTGGGGGAGTGGAATCTTATTTTTGCTCTGATTTCCTTTTCCCTTGTCCTCAGCCTACAGATAGGGCCAGTGGGGATACAGCAGCTGTTGGAGCTGTGGTGAAGGTCTCAGCGCTTTTTGTTGCCAGAATCTCAGCCCCTGTACCACCTGGCTAGGGGCTTTGGGGCGGATAAGAAGTAGGGGCAGTAAAGCCCTGGGCTAAGGGATTGTGGTACCCACTAGCTCCCCTCCTCCCTCCCCACCTCCTTTAAGCAGCAGCCAGATGCCTAGGGCCTGCCCGCTGGTCTGTCTGCTCTGATCCTCCAGCCCTGTTTATGGTTCACTCCGCCTAGATTTCTGTACCCAGTTGCTGACAACTGATCTTTGTTGGTTCCAACCCTCAAACTACTTCCCAGCTAAGAGCTTTCCTACTTCCTGCAGTCGAAATATGGACTGTTAACTGTATCATGGATCTGACATATTTCTTGCTTCTATCACAGGTCCGACCATCCAAGTCAAAGCCATCAACATTTTTTACTCTAACAATCGCCTCCTAATTGCTCTCACTGCTTCCACCCATGGTCCTCTCCAATTTTCACATAGCAGAATTAAAGTATATATCAGAGCACAGCATTTCTCTGTTCAGACCCCCCAGTGGCTTATTCTCTCCCTCAGAACAGAATCCAGCTTTCTCGTTATAGCTCACTATGACCCATACCATCTGTCCCCACACCCTCACCCCCCCCTACCATTCTCTCATTCCCCTTCCAATCATCCTTCAGCCTTCATTCTTGGCACCATCTCTGCCAGCACTAGTTCTCCTTCAAATCTCATAATAGCTCTCTCTTGCTTCACATTGGTCTCTGCTTAAATGTGACCATTTCCCAGATGCCTTTGCAGGCACCCACATCTGAAATAGAACTTCCCATCATTCATCTTCAGGGCATTCAATGACATGTGACTTTCTATGACAGTATATCTATCTGTACTTTCTCTCCCCCTCCTCAAGAAGGTAAACTCCATAGAGGCTGGGCTTTACCTCATCCACTACTATGCTTAGAGAGTAACTGGCCCACAACAGATATTTAATAAATAATTGATTTTTTATTTTAAGAAATAAAAGAAGGGAAACATATTAACAAACAGACATCCATTTACAAAATAGCATCAGAACAATACAAAAAAACAGTTACAGAAAAGTTGTAGGAAATTAACAATTGTTGTTGTATTACATATTGATATCTTCAAAGTGGTTTCTCAAGAAAACAAATAGAGACATACAAGATTGATCAAACAGATAATCATTAACTGTGCCTTTCTGTAGAGCAATTTCCCCTTCTTTCCCTTTTCTTTTTCCACAGCCCAGTTGCCTTTAACTTTTGAGCATTTTACTTTCATTTCACAATATCTATCATACCTCATAGTTTTTATTCACTCTTTCAGGTCTTACACTAGTGA
>NW_004955412.1:16399887-16401824 GCF_000276665.1 Chinchilla lanigera | reverse complement strand
CTTAATGCTAGCCATTCTTACTGGGGTGAGATGACATCTCAGTGTTTTAATTTGCATTTCTCAAATGACTAATAATGTTGAACACTTTCTCATATGTTTATTTGCCATTTCTATTTCTTTATCTGAGAAGTGTGTATTCATCTCAGCTGCCCACTTTTGGATTGGGTCTTTGAATTTGAGGGGGCTGGTGTTTTTATATGTTCTAGACAGAAGGCCTTTGTCCCAGAGACAGTTAGCTAAAATTTCTCCCCAATTTGTGGGTTTTCTTTTTACTCTGCTGGTGATTTCTTAAGATGTGCAGAAACTTTTCAGTAGGATGAGATCCCAGTTGTTGATTCTTTGAATTATTTCACAGGTAGTTCGGCTTTTGTTCATGCACTCTCTGCCTACCGTTGTGTCTTCCAGGTTTTTACCTACTTTCTCTTCCAATAGATTTAGTGTTTCTGTTTTACTGTTGAGATCTGTGATCCATTTTGACTTGAGTTTGGTGCATGATGATAGACTTGTGTCTATTTTCAGTCTTTGGCAGGTGGCAAGCCAATTTTTCCAGCACCACTTATTAAAGAGGCTATCATTTTTCCACTGAGTTTGTTTGGCCCCTTTATCAAAATGAGGTGGCTGAGTCTGTTTGTGGTTGTGGCTGTTTCTTCCAGTTTGTTCCACTGATCCTCAGTTCTGTTTTTTAGCTAGTACCAGGTTGATTTTATTACAGTAGCTTTGTAGTATGTTTCAGGTGAGGGATTGTGATCCACCTGACTTGTCCTTGTTGCCCAGGATTGCTTTTGCTATTCTGGGTCTCTTCTGGCACCAGATGAATTTCAGGAATGTTTTCTCTAGATCTGTGAGGTATGCTAATGGTAGTTTAATGGGAATTGCATTGAATCTGTACAGCAGTTTTGGGAATATGGCATTTTCACAATGTTGATTCTTCCTATCCATGAGCAAGGGATATTTTTCCATTCATTGAAATCCTCTTCAATCTCTTTTCTTCAGAGTACTGTAGTTTTCATTGAATAGATCCTTTACATCGTTTGTTAGATTGATTCCTAAATACTTCAGTTTCTTGGATGTTATTGTGAAAGGTATGGTTTCCTTAATTGCTCTCTCAGTCTGCTTGTTGTTTGTGTA
The DNA here is from genome assembly GCF_000276665.1 of Chinchilla lanigera. Lineage (NCBI taxonomy): Eukaryota > Metazoa > Chordata > Mammalia > Rodentia > Chinchillidae > Chinchilla > Chinchilla lanigera. The sequence continues at coordinate 16,400,696 of NW_004955412.1, read as the reverse complement.
TAGGAATGCTATTGATTTTTGAGTGCTGACTTTGTATCCAGCTACACTGCTGAATTTGTTGATTAATTCAAGGAGTCTTCTTGTGGAGTTTTTGGGGTCTTCCAAGTAAAGTATCATGTCATCTGCAAATAGTGATAGTTTTACTTCTTCGTTTCCTATCCTTATTCCTTTTATTTCTCTCTCTTGCCTAATTACTGTGGCTAATGGTTCTAGAACTATGTTGAACAGGAGTGGTGACAGTGGATGTCCTTGTCCTGTTCCTGATTTTAAAGTAAAATCTTTCAGTTTTTGTCCATTTAGTATGATGTTGGCTGTTGGTGTGTCATAGATGGCTTTGATGAAGTTGAGGTAAAGACCATCTATTCCTATTTTCTGTAGAGCTTTTATCGTGAATGTATGTTGGACTTTGTTGAAAGCATTTTCTGCATCTATTGAGATGATCAAATGGTTTTGGCTTTGGTTCTATTGATATGGTATATAACATTAATTGATTTGTGAATATTGAACCAGCCTTGCATTCCTGGAATGAATCCAACTCGGTTGGTCTATGATTTTCTTGATAATTTGCTGCATTCTATTTGCTAGTATTTTATTGAATATCTTTGCATCTGTATTCGTTAGGGAGATTGATCTGTAGTTCTCTTTTTTGGTTGGGTCTTTCTCTGGTTTTGGTATCAGTATGATGCTTGCCTCCAGAAATGAGTTAGGGAGAATTGCTTCCTTTTCAATTTCATTAAAGAGTTTGTGGAGTGTTGGTATTAAATCTTCTCTGAATTTCTTGTGAAATTCTGCTATGAATCCATCAGGGC
>NW_004955412.1:16266603-16399275 GCF_000276665.1 Chinchilla lanigera | reverse complement strand
TTCAGGAGGTTGTTGTTTAATTTCCAAGTGTTTATGGGATTTTAGAGGTTCCTTTTGTCATTAATTTCCAATTTCATTGCACTGTGGTCAGATAATATGCATGGGATAATTTCAATTCTTTTGCATTTAGGTAGGTGTGCTCTATGGGCTAGAATGTGATCTATTTTAGAGAAAGTCCCATGTACAGCTGAGAAAAATGTGTATGCTGATGTGGTGGGGTGGAACACTTTATATACATCTACTAAGTCCATTTCTTTGCAGATTTGGTTCAGATCTGTTATTTCTTTTCTGATTTTTTTTGTCCAGTTGACCTATCTCTTTGTGTCAAAGGGGTGTTGAGGTCCCCTATTGCAATAGTATTATTAATTATATGGGTTTTCACTTCTGTTAAGATTTGTCTTATATAGTTTGGTGCTCCGATATTTGGTGCATACATGTTTATGGTTGTTATTTCATCCTCTTGCACTTTTCCCCTGACTAGTACGTAGTGACCTTCTTTATCTCTTTTCATTGTTGTCAGTTTGAAGTTTACATTGTCTGCAAACGGAATAGCTACACCTGCTTTTTTCTGGGTTCCTGTTGCATGGAGGATTGTTTTCCATCCTTTTCCTTTCAGTCTATGGGTTTCCTTTTGACTAAAATGCATTTCCCTTATACAGCATATTGTTGGATTTTGTTTCTTAATCCATTCTGCCAGTCTGTTTCTTTTGATTGGTGAACTGAGGCCATTTCCATTAATGGTTCTAACCAATATGTGTTCACTTATCATTGTCATGTTATTTACTTACTGTTGGTTTCCTACTTTTTCTACCTGTTTACTTGCTTACTCTGCTTAAGGGTTCCTTTCTATTCCTGAAATTGTAGTCATGTTTTTCTCTGTCTAGAATATCTTTTAGTACTCTTTGCAATAATGGTTTGGCACTCCTGAAATTCTTTAGTTGTTCTTTGACATGGAAATATTTTATTTCTCCATTGAATTTGAAGGACAGTGTGGCAGGGTACATCAATCTTGGTTAGAAGTTGTTTTGTCTCAGGACCTGTAATACTTCACTCCAAGCTCTTCTCGATTGGATGGTTTGTGTTGAGAAGTCTGCTGTGATTCTGATGGGCTTTCCTTTATAGGTAATCTGTTTCTTTTCTCTAGCAGCTTTTAGTATTCTGTTCTTTTGCTGGATATCTAAGATCTTGATTATTATGTGTCTGGGTGTGGTTTTATTTTGATTATGGCTAGTTGGGGTTCTATATGCCTCATTTAGCTGTACTTCAGAATCTCTTTCCAAGCTTGGGAAGTTTTTTGCTATTATTTCTGCAAATATTCTTTTTATGTCTTTTGTGTTGCCTCTTGCTGTTTCATTGACTCCTATTAGTCTTACATTATTTCTCTTTGCCTCATCTTGCAGCTGTTGGATTCATTTTTCCTGGATCCTTGTTGATCTGAAGAGATCCTTCCTTTCATGATCATTAGCTGCCATACTGTCTTCAGTATCTGATATTCTGTCTTCAGCCTCATTCAGGTGGTTTTGCCAGCTTTCAATGGAAGTTTTGATTTCCTGGATATCTCTTTGAATCTGTTTCATGCATTTGAGTTCTGACCTGTATTGTTCATTTAAAGTTTCCATTGTTTTCCTATGCTCATCTATTTTTTGTATATGTCTTCTTTAGATGTGCTGAGCAGTTCTTTTATTACTGATGTCATTTCTTTTTTTATCTGGGTGATTATTTCTGATCTGATTTCTTCTATGGCCTGTTGGAGTTGTTTCTTTACTTCAGTTGTGATCATTTCAGAGATTTCAAGTATGTGACTTCCAAGTTCTCCTATGTCAGTGTCTCCTGGACTTGTTCTGGGTGGAGCTGAGTTCTGAGATTGTATTTTGCTCCTACGTCTTGTCCTTTTGGATGTCATATGGAAATTGCTGAGCCAAATGCTCCCCAGGCAGCTTGCTGAAGGTCTCTGGTGACCTTAGGTTACCTGGATATCACACTTATCTCAAGGTGATAGAGGGCAGTGGACCACTGGGCCCAGAAACCCCAGGCAATTGGTGGGGTGCCTGGCTCAAACCACAACTTCAATAGTAGGGGAATGCTGACCTTCAGTACCAGCGTCTCCAGATCATCAGTGGAAAATGTGTGGGCCTCAGCCATGAACCCAGTGGTGGCCAGTCAGGGGTTGCTGCTCTGGGTTCCTCAGGTGGCTGGTTAAGGGAGGGCAAGCCTCACCTCCCAAATGAGAGGTCCACAGAGACAGGGCTGCTCCTGTCTTGCTTCCCTGTCCCAAAGGAGCAGGGCGGGGCATCTGCACAAGCCTCACCCACCAAGGGAGAGGTCCACAGAGATGGGACAGCTCCCATGTTGCTTCCCTGTCCAATAATTGTTGAATGAATAAATACAGGAGTCAATTGCTTCTTAGAAAGTGAGTAAGGCTATTCTATGGTAAGCACTGTGATAGGTGGACAATGCTTGTTCCTTGCTCCAGAAGCTCACAGCCTCCTGAACAAAGATAAGAAAATATATATGGCTTTTATAGAGTATGATAAATGCCATAAATGAGGTATGCACAGAGTAGCATGGAAATGCAAGTGAAATATTAACTTTTCTTCAAGGTCTAAGGAAATATTAGAGAAAAGAGATGGATTTGAACTTGAGTTGAGCAGCCTACACATCAGTTGGAGGTCTTTGAATTGTCTTTATTGCTAATTGGTTGCTGTTATGTCCTGTGCATGCTTGTAGTCATCATGGGTAAATCTGCCCAGAGTTCTCAAATATATCCACTCTCTAAAAGTTTGCTGGGAAGGTAGTATGGTCTAATACTTGTTCCTAGAGGCTTCTCTTTGTGAAACCAGTGGCCTCCCCAGGCCCTAGTCTGGTCCCTGGGTAAGTGATCACTGTTCTGAAGACCTCATTAGGGCGGAGCTCTCATGGAGCCACGTTTTATGGGTTGCCAAATCTTTAACACTCACTACTAAAGCTCCCAGTGCTCACCTTGTGGTGGCTGACACTGACCCAGGGGGCTGCCTCTATGACACAAAGAATTGCCTCAGCTCTACCAGTATGGGTGGTGGAGGCTGTAGTGAGGGGTGCCAGAGAAGGCTCTCTGCCTGGTGAGTGGCTCTGGGAGGCTTCTCCAGGCTACATACAACTCTTTGAAGAGCCAGTAAGAGTACTGTTGTGCAAACCCTGCAGGTAGTGTCAGTTCTCTAGCATCAGAGAAGCCCCTACCTGATAGCACTGTGACAGCTGCCCTAGCAGCAGTGCTTGTGTAGGGGGCAGCAACACTGAGGCAGGTGCACTCATGGTGCTTAGAAGGAGAATGGAAAAAGCATCACAGCCACCTCTACCTGCATAGCAAGGCTCAGGACATAGAAGGTCTCTGAACATAGAACATAGAAGGGTGCATTCATATTTGCAGCTCCTTTTCCCAGAGGTTTTTACTCGTGTTATAGAATTTGATTCTCACAGCTGTCTGAAGAAGTAGAAGAGTTATGTATTTTATTGTGGTTTTATTAGTATTGATTTTTAAAACAGTCTATTATGGAAATCCTGGAATACATCAAAAGACACAATGAACAAAATAAACACCACATGTAACCTCACCAAGTTGTCTTTGATGGTATATCTCCATCAGATGCCCCAAGGCATAAATACATAAACAGACACCCAAATATGGATCATTTTGTCCTTAAAAATATCCAACTAAGAATGATTTAAATTCCTATACTATGACTCATGGAAGTACGTCTGAAAATTCCTAGAAGGGTTTATAGATTCCCTCCTCTATCCCAGAATATTTTGGAGTTGCAAGCCAGAGACAAATTCAGGCAAAAAAATGAAAGTTGTCAGGAAACAGGGAGTATCTCACTGAATTGAGAAAGTAATCTAAACATAATCACAGAAAGAGAGAAAACAAAGCATCATAAAATAATGAATGATTGAGAATCTACTGCCTTTTGAATGATTTGGGATATTTTTTTCATCCAACCAAGATTCAAATTCCACAGACACCATCTGATTGGTCCAGATGGTTTCATCTCCTTGCAATAGGGCCATGGAAAAGCAGAGCCCCAATTCCCAGCAAGGCTGTATCAGTGGCAGATAACTAGCTTCCCAAGACCAAGTGGGACTTCTATGAATTACCAGTAAGTGGGAGAACAGAAATTGGACCCTAGATTCATTTGTCTCAAAAATCTATCTTTTAACTGACAATGGGGGGAGTCTTTGCATATGCCTTTTCTTTCCATGGCATACTCGTTTAATTCCCTAAGCTTACTTGATAAAGTCTCAACAATTTGCTCTTTAGGTCAGGTTCATATTGTACTTTCACATTCTGAGACATCTTCCATGACCTCCAATCAAAATATGGGCCATGTATCTCTGTTTTGTGTTCCCAGAGTCCCACACTAGTCTTTATGTATTTATTTATTTATTTATTGGTTTTTTCCTGGTACCGAGAATCGAACTCACAAGCTTGTGCTTGCCAGACAGGCACTGTGCTGCTGAGCTAAATCCCCAGATCCCCCACACTAGTCTTATATAAACTATGAGTTCCTTGATGACTTAAATACTGGTTGGGAACTTGGATGCAGAAGGAGCGCCCAAAATGTTGTGGATGGGCTCATCTGACATGGAAAAGAACAGTGTTCTTGGATTATTTGCCAGGAGAAAAGAAAAGAAAGCAAAAATGAACTAGATTTAATCTGAAGGGAAAAGTACATGATTGAGGAGAGGGGAGAAACTGCCCCCAGTAGGAATATTATTCACACAAAAGAAACATGCCTGCTCAGCCTGCCCAAAAGCTCAAAGGACAAGACAATTGGCAAGAATGTTACAGGTAACTGTAGCTTAAAGCAACGGGCCAAACTGCCTGTCCTGTGGATTCCAGGAGAGTGGGCTGCTGGGAAGCTCTCAGCAAGAGAGCTTCATAGTTGGATAGAAGATTGGAATGAGGCTTTTGCTTTCTTTTCCATCGTCTGAAGAAATCCAGGAATGTGGCACACACAGAGGAGTGCATGGGCTCTGCTGGTGTTCAATATAACCAAGTTACAGTTTGGGAGGTTCTGCGATTAATTTTGTATTCTGATTGATTTTGTTCCTGTAGTGCTCACAAAATATGTGAAAGATCACCACCTACACTAAGGTGGTAGGTCTTCTCAGGTAAAATAATAAAAGCTAACAGTGTGGAGTGCTCCTCATGTGCCAGACACTGTGCTAAAACATTTTTCATAAATAATCTCACTTAAATCTGGTAGGGGCACATACTGGATAGTCTGACTTGATCAGTGGCTCTTGTACACCTTCTAGAATCATTTCCCAGCTTGCAGTGGCTGGCTAAAACCCACATTTCCCAGAATGCTTTGCATTTTTTGGTCATGATTTTGGTTCATCCGATCAGGAGTCAAGACCTGTGCTCCTCAGTGAAATAAGTAGGGAAATAAGAAATAGTAAGTGAGCCATCCATTTTCCTAATGCACAACCAGGTGGTCTAACAATTTGATCTCAGAGTTGGAAGTTATGATAACAACTTCCAGGGAAAATAAAAAAGTGAGAAAAAAAAAAGAATAAAATGGAAACAAATTTTGTAAATAAGGAGGGAAAGAGAGGTTGAAGAGAGGGAAGGGAATGGGAAAAAAACAGAGGAACTAAGATATATCATATACAGGTGCAAATTCCCTATGAGGAATGTGATCCTTATGCATATCTGAATTGTATCATAAACTTAATTATAAAAACAAAGAAGATAAGTTCCAGAGTGCCACATTTCAGGTATTCTTGAAGCAAACAGTTCTGTTGGTTTACTGATTCTTGGATTATGTCTAAGGCAATGTAATCCTGAACTCAGAAGTTCAGGCAGTAACCTCCTTTTTTCCAGGCATTCTGAAGTGGGAGTATTTTGGAACTTGTTTGTAAGGGCTGAAGTTACAGCCTGTTCCTCCTATCATTCAATAATATTGTCAACACTTGGTTCCCTATATTTAATCATTTTATGCTTAAAATACCTGGAATGTTTTATGCTATCTATAGCGGAACCCTGATTAAGCCACTAGTATTTTCTCCATTTCTCAGATGATAAGAAAACTGAGGCAGAGAATAATTATATACATCATCTAAGATCCCAGAACCAGTAAATATGAAACAGGGTTTTGAATTCAGGAAGCTTGCCTGAGTTTGACAACTGTTCACCTTAGTATTCATTTGTGTTTTCATTCCACAATTATTTATTGACACCTTTTATGTTCCTTGCAATATGTTAATCTCTGGGGATATTATTGTAAAAAACAAAGTGAAGTTCTTTATTCTAGTTCTCCTGACTTGTAATAGAAAGTCAGGTAATTATATGTACATTTAAATAGTGATATATTTTGCTACAGGCTTGCATTGGAAAGAGGCATGTAGCATTTAAAAGCAGACAGTCGATATCAAAAGCAGGTTGTAAAAGAGCTGGCTGCTACAGGGCTTCAATTCAAATTTTGGTTTACACATAATTCTGTGAAAATATTGATAAGAATGAAAGGAGGAAGCGAGGAAGCCGGGAAGGAAAGAGTGAGCAAGTGAATAGGCTGCATCCCTTTTGAAGCTCTTTGATCTGTCTCCTGGCTCCTCACAATCCCCAGACCAGCAGCATTAAGTGACTTTAGCACTTCCATTCCCATTTGGGATTCTGCCCTATGGATAAAGAAGAAGGTAAGTTATGAGGAGGGAACTTGAAAGGAGATAGCTTTCCCCTCTGGAAATACCTTTCCAGTGCTGAGACAGGAAGAACTTGGTAGTCAGGCCATGTGAGAGACATCTGATCACTGCTGACTGGGGAAGAGAGCTCTTGAGAAGTGAAAGATCCTCCCCATAGAAGCTTAGTCTGCTGCTGGCAGAAGAAAGACTCCAGAGACATTAATACATGGTGAAGCCACAAAAACACTGGAGACATAAATATGCCCTGGGAAAGAATTTTGACTCCAAGTTTCAAGATTGAGAGTGACTTGAAAGAAATGTACTCAAGGTTAGGGATAAAACCAGGCTGAGATAATCAATAATAATGAATAATTAGAGAGAGAGACCCAGAATTTCCTGGGGGATTGGGTTTTATTTTCTTAAAAGACTTGCACTTTTGGACTATCAGCACCTCTCTTCGACATTTATTTATTTGAAGAATCATCTTCTCAAGAGCAAGGAGCTATATCTACTAAGTGCCCAGATGTGCAGCCCACATGTTTATCCCTTAGGTAATGTGAAGACATCCTAACTGCTGTCCATGATGAGGGAGCAAATAAAGAATTTTGAGTGTGCTGGACCTGTGGATCTATACATAAAAATGGCAGCTACATCATAGATTTTGCAGGAAACTAGTAAAAAAAAAAAATACTCCAAAAGGAAATCTCAAGGCAAATGTGTGCTTGGAAGATACTCACATGAAGCATATATGCCAAGGAGATGGCTTCATTTGTTTTAAGAAACAGGAATCTATGATCCTTTGCTGTCAGTTCATCGGTTGACATTTTCAGACACTTGCAGTATATCACCAAGAAATTTCTCCTTCAATCACTCAACTCAACTCAAAATGTAGAGACATAATGAACACCTACTATCCATCAATGAAATATGTATTCCCTTCCTACTACGTGCTAGATTCCGAGGGATACCAAAGATATGTCACTCATATGACTGACATGAGACAGCAAACAAACATGAAACATTTACAAGATAACTTTCCTCTCTCCTCTTCCTAAGGAGTAATAATAATGATGATGATATTTTTTTATTATTATTATTATTATTATTATTATTATTATTATAGCCGCATGGCACTCAAACTCTGCCTCATGATTCTGTCCAGGGATGTGTAAAGGGAAACAGTTCGTGGCACTTGCAGTCAGAAGTTTTAAGAGCCGGTTCTTGCTTTACCATGACTTTGCTTCCCTTTGCTGTGAGAACTGGCAGTGTCACAGTGAGAACTCCTTTGTCACCTTAGTTTCTGGAGTGGAGCAATATGGAATTTACTCCTAAGTGTATCATGAGAGGCTTTAGCAAGAGTGAGAAATAGCCCTGTGGTTCTGCTAAAAAGGGATGTTTGAGGTCACTTCTTACCCTAGCATAACTTAGCCTAAATCTGACCTATACAACACAGCTCCATAAAACTAACGTTTACCGAGTGCTTACTATATCCTGAGTATTGTGCTGAGGGCTTTATATGCATTATCCCATTGGCACCTCATAAAAGCACTGTGAGATATATAGCATGCTACTTTACTTTATAGGTGTTTAAGTAAGCCCCAGAGCTAAGTTCAGACCATGCTGTTATTTAGTACTGGAGCAGAATTTCAAAATCTGGTTTGCCTGGATACAGTCCATGAATTTGACTACTGTCTTAGCTCATTTTGTGTTGCTAGAACCAAATGCCTGATGCCTGATAATGTAAAAAGAGAAGAAGATTATTTGATTCACAATTGTAGCAGCTGGAAAGTCCAAACAGTATGGTGCTGGTGTCTTGCCAAGACTTCTGGGCTGCATCACAACTTGGCAGATAGCTCAGGTAGCGGGAGACAAAGCATGAGGCCAAGGGAGGGCTAGACTCATTCTTTTTTAACAATCTAGTTTTGAGGGAACAAATCCATTTCTGCAAGATCTAACTCACTCTGTGAGACCACCAGTAATCCTTCACCAGGATTCACAGGGGTGGTGTCACTTCCCACTATGCCTCTCCTCTTAAATGTCCTTCCATCTTTCAGTGCCATTATACTGGGGACCAAACCTTGACACAAGACCCTTTGGGGGAGAAACCATATTCAAGCCATAACAACTGCAATGTCATATAAGTACCAGTCAAAAGGAATTTTTGGAGTAGACTATAAGTGCTCTGAGCAGTTTAGAAGGTGTGTGTTCTATGTATTTTAGAATTTCTTGTGAAGAGATTTATGGAGGAAATGAGAAGTAAAAAATGGACAGGCTGTACATAGGAGAAGAAAGCTGCAATATTCTCTGACCCTTTTGGAATAGGGAGAGAGAGGAAAGGGACCTCATCTGTCTAGGTGAAATAAGGCAATACAATGGATATGCCAAACCTGGAAATTGGTTTAGTCTACCCTTAAGAACTTCACAGTCAGAGAGGGGCGATAAGGCTTTTACCCAAATTACTATCATAATTCAGGCAAGCTCCATTAGAGTTCTCTGTAAAGTACGTTAAGATGTATCAAGCCAAGACTAAGCAGAAACCTCTTCAGCAGTACGGGATGGGGACTTGGAAAAAGAGGTCTGCTGCAGAGAAGGCAGCCCAACGACTCAGATAGAGCACTACCAAGCATACAGCAATCTCCACCCCAAATTCAGAAGGTGACTGTATAGAAAGAATCCAGCTAGACTGGTGCAAGTTGTCAGGAGAAGTAATCCTCATATTACCCATGACAATTATTGAGCACACCAGACTACAACAAGTAGGGGTCACCAAGGATGTTTCTGTACATCCCACTTCTGTGCTATCATCACAGGATGAGACCAAGTGCTATGTTTATACATAACGTTCCCCCCAAAGCTTCATGAGCTCATAGGTGAGGCTTTTGAGAGGTGATTAAATTATGGGGGTTTGATATTCATCAGTGGATTTGTCCGCTGATGAGTTTAGAGTTAAATGTGATTTGGGAGGTGAAGCCTGGTAGGAGGAGGTGAGGCATTGGGGACACGGCCTGGAAGGGTCTATCTCCCTCTGTTATGGCTTTTTTTTAGATGTTCCCTCAAAGCCTCATGTGGTCATAGGTGGGGCTTTTTCAGAGGTGGCTGAATCTAGAGTGTGTGATTGATTCCTGGTGCGATGTTAGGATTAAGGGTGCTGCGATTAAGGGTGTGAATGTGCTCTGCCCAAAGGCCAGGTAGCCTTGATGCAATATAAAGGACAGAAAAAGGATTGTTGCTAGTTACTTGTAGTTGGTTGGTTTCTTGCTTTGGTATCTTCTGCTGGCCAAGAACTGTTTCTCCTCTGTGAAGCTGCCCTGCTACACAGCCCTGCCTTGGAGCTAGCTGACTGTGAACAGAAATCTCTATAAACAGAGAGCCAGAATAAACCTTTCCATCTTTAAATTATGGATGTCAGAAATTGTCTCTCAGCAAGGAGAAACTAAGGCACCAAGGCTGCATGGGATCCCTAACAAGGGCAGCATATAGAGAAGTTTCTTTTGGTCCCTCATCACCTCTACAGGTTCTATTCAGAAGACCTGGAGTAGCACCCCAGAATCTCATTTTTTTATCAAGCACTCATGTGATTCCAGTGCTGATCATCTTTAAGCTTCATTTAGAAAATCATTCAACAATAATACCATCAAATAAAACATTTCTGGAAGTTAAGGAAGACCTGCTTTAAAACTGACTGTGATACAAGGTATAATGTGAAAATTTCCTTAAAAGAGATACATAATGCTTTAAGAATTCGATGTTGAAAAGAATTCAGTGATGGGCAAAAGAAAATTGGAAGAAGGTGGTCCATGAACCTCTGAAACTGCATCCAAATGTTGTGTTTGCTCATTTCCATCTTTACTGAAGAAAATCTATATTTTCATTAGATTCTCAAAGAAGCTATAACTCAAAATGGTTAAGAATCATTAAGTCAGAAGAACTGCACTCCCCTTTAACTTTCAGAAGAAGCTGAAATTTGAGCAGCCTGAAGTGGCAGTCACAGCAATAGAAATGGTCTAAGGAAGGACACCTGGTTGTTGTACAACCAGTAGAGTTTGAGACTCTCATTGATCAGTTGTGGCAAGCAATGCTGGGAAGGCAGGCAAAGACACACTCATGGGCAGCCTTGAATGCCAGTTATTTCTAATACAGTAAGAAGCAATGGAAGGTTTGGAAGCAGAAAAATGATGTGTTCAATCCATGCTTCAGAAAGCTAAGACCATCAGGTATGTGGGGTAGGTTGGAGAATAGGTAGAATGGTAGAGATAACAGACATAAAGTTGTAACTGGCTCTAAAAAGAAGGTTGGGTAAGTAAAGTGCAGGAAATAGAAGCAAATATTACTAAAGAACTGAAAGTAGAGTTGGTTCTGCATACCTTTGTGTCCTACCTCTTCAGATTTAGCCAGTCATAGATTGGGGTCAGCTACTTACATTAAACTCACATTATATTAGATACTATAAATAATCTAGTTAGGATATAAAGCATATAAGAAGATGTGCATAGGTTACAGGAAGACACTGTCATTCATATAAGGGAACTGGGTATCCTTGGATCATCATATCCACAAGAGGTTCTGGAACCAAAAGGGGACACTGGTAGTTGACAATTAATTCAAGTTAGGGCAGAATTCATGATGACAAACTAAGGCTGACTAACAAAGACAGTGAATATATTATTTAAGGGGAAAGGAAGTCAGGTATGATAGCACCTAACATTTGCTGAACCAAAACTATGTTCCAGGCACTGAGCATGACACGTGGATGCATTACTTCTTTAAATATTCTCAAGAAGTCTGTGAAGCAGGTATTTTACTTTCCCATTTTACAGACAAGGAGATGGAGGCACACATGGGAATTTCTTAGGGTCATATAGTGAAGACAGGGAGAAGCTAAGCCTGGAACTGAGGCCTATACAACTTGGAAAGCCATGTTAACTGCCAGACTATTCTGTTTGGGCTGATGTGAGCATTAATTCAGATTTAGACCTATTTGTGTATGCCATTTGAATGTCTGCAATATGTCCTGGGAAAGTAGAAATGGAACTTGGGACCATTTTCAGAAAGGGAGTTTGAGTGTGGATAATTGTGGTGGAAGCACAGGAGGGTTATTTGTAGGACTTTGTAACCACCACAGCTGGGGAAAGGGAGGAGAGGAATAGTAGTGACAAAGGGGGCAGGAAAAGGAACCACCAAAGCAAAGTAATGCTCAGGGTGAGGCACTGTCCTGAAAGGTAAGGGAAGTGATAGTTACAAGGAGTGGCCCATTCTACACTACAGAGAGGACAAAGAAGATGAGGAGATGAGAAGGCGCCTTTGAAGTTGTCACCTCAGAACAGTTCAATAGTGTAGAGAGTAATTTGAGTTAATTATTGGGAATAAGAGCCAGAAGACGTTCAAAGGTGACAGGATTCATTTGGAGTAGATGGAGCAAGAAGTTCAGAGATGTAGCAGGGTTCAAGAACAGCTTCTGCTTGTTTTTGTTTCCTAGCACATGAAGGACTTGAACACGCATGTTAACAGTTCTAAAGGGAAAGAGATAGAGTTGCGGGTGTTTGCTGATACAAGAAACAGTGGGGAAAATTGATAGAGTAAACGTGAGGAAACACAGGAGAAGGGCTTGCCTTGGACAGGGAATAAAATGTTCTGTCCTCCAAGAGAGAGGAGAAATAATAGAGGGTGCATGAAGATAGGAGGAAGGAAGAATGAAGAATGGATACGGCTTGGAGGCAGAGAGTGAGGGAGGCAGAACAGAATGATGATGATTTGAAAGAACTGCTCTGGGTCTTCCAGCAGAGTGTCTGCAAAGTCAAGGTAATGCTCACAGCCACTACAGTACACTCTACTCTAAGGAGTTATTAGATTTTTCTGAGATTAAAAGCATGAACTATGAGATTATTCTTACAAACTGTCATCATTAGTGTAATTGTTAGTATAACAATAATGACAATAATAGTCCAGGGTTTGCGAACAGGATCTCCATAATTAATCTAGGAGCATATCTTTAAAAACTCAAAACCAAAATACCCAAGGACCAAAGCCCAAATTCCATCCTATACCTGTTTTTACAAATAAAAATATTGGAACACCCATACGTCATTTCATCTCTGTTCGCTTTTGTGCTACAATGGCAGAAATTAAACATTTGGGACAGAGATCAAATAACCCATAGCACCTAAATATTTTACAATCTGGCCTTTCCAGAAAAAATCTGGCAGCTCCTTCCTAGATGGAAAATACTCACTGAGGCCCTTGAGTATGGAAGATACTAGAAAGGACTCATAGCACAGCACACTGGGGAGGAGAGTGCTCCAGCAAAAGCACCTCTTTAGTTCAAGGCAACACAGTGATTTTTGTTCTCAGTACTTCATTTGCCACTAGTATGCCCCAAGCCTCTCCTGAGGTTTGTACTGGGCCCCTGGTGGTAAGATTACTGGCTAGTGGAGGCATGAGCAGGACAGAGGAGGAGGGGAACAAGGACTTCACAGGGCAGTGACTTCAGAGTCTAATTTCTTCAGTTCCCAGGAGCAGCGTTCCTTGTTTCTGTCCCTCTGTTTCTCCATATCATGTATAAAATAGATCATTGCATCTCTTGTCTGTAGCCTGGACACTCCAGAAGATCTCATGGATACCTCATACTTCTCAGATAATTTTTAGAGGAAGGGGATTGTAACAGCCCGGGACATATTTTCATGGTTTCAAAAGAACAGGTGTGTTGGTATTTATTCAGTGACTACGGTATGTCTCCTGTGAGGCACAGAAAAATGTAGTTTCTGCATTAGCTTTCTCTGTACTTTCTCCATTCTTCTGAACACAGTTATACTTTTTGTAAGGGTCTCACTGCATTAGAGGAACTGGACAGAAGGAAGGCATGCATCAGTCATCAGAAACCTCCTCACTCCTAACATCATTTGTATTTTTAAAAAATATTTATTTTGCACATAGACTACGGAAGGAATAACAACAAAATAGTCCCCACCTTCTCAGGAACTCTGATTCCAGTAGAAAAGCCCAAACAAATGCACAGGGAACAGGTAAGTAAAAAGAGAAGGCAGAACACGATAAAAGTGTCGGTGTGAGGGAAAAAGTTGATTAGTGTGACGGGAGGAGTTTGTAGAAAGAAAAAGACAGATATGATGTAGAAGCACACACAACAGTTTGGGTAATGCCTTGGGGGAAAGGACATTGGATGTAGTGTTGAGGATTTAGTCACATTTAGCTTAGGAGAATAAGAATGGAATGCATTTGTGATGGAAGGAAAAAATGTGTTAAAACTTGGAATTATAATTTTAAATGACAGTCCATAAAATGAAAGATTAATACCATTGTGAAGTTAGGATACTAAGTTGTGCATCTAAAGTTTGCAAAACTATAGAGAGACAATCATGCCAATAACAGTCTTCTTATGGATGTAAGGTCAGTTCATCACTAATCAAATACACACGAGATGGAAAACAATGATATAATGCAATGTATTCTATCAGTATCTTCCATGACCAGGTCCTTCTTCGGGATGGCAGTGGTTCTCTGATGAAATATTATTTTTTAAAAGTCAGTTGCATTTTGCTGATTATTCCTTCTGCTTGCTTCCATCCAAGGAAGAAAGGGTGGATGAGTGTAGTGTACATTAACTGTTAACAGATTCGGAAACCTAGACCTTCCCCTATAGTCTTTCATGAGTTTTTTCTCTGTGGAGCTGCTTTGTCCAGACTACAGACTCTGTTCTGAATCCAGAATAGACAGGAATGATGTCTTGGACTCAGTTCAAAATTATTTTTATTTGAATTAGCAGTAAATTAGTAAAAAGAATGAAAATAAGATAAGCATGAAGATGAGTGTGTGCTGGTCTCCATTGTCACTCTTGATAGCAAATGTGTAGCCAGTGTTTAATCGATTTGGCAGTGCAGTGAAATGAGATGTGCTCCACATTACAGGGAAATAAAGCTGTGGACTCACTGTCTTCTTAATCC
The DNA here is from genome assembly GCF_000276665.1 of Chinchilla lanigera. Classification (NCBI taxonomy): domain Eukaryota; kingdom Metazoa; phylum Chordata; class Mammalia; order Rodentia; family Chinchillidae; genus Chinchilla; species Chinchilla lanigera. The sequence goes on along the minus strand of NW_004955412.1, from coordinate 16,384,660 downwards.
ATAACCACAGTGGCACCTCAAAACAATAAATACTAAATATTTTGCTAAAAACAAAACAAAACAGAAGCAAGTCTCATTACCCGGAGGTAGCACTTGACCCTCTTGCTTAACCAAGAATTGTCTATCCATTGGAAGCATCTGGAACCATCTTCCTTTATGAGCACCTGTATTATACAGCATAAATATTCATTTATGTCCACTTTGGGCATTCTGTGGAGATGCCTATCTTTGGCCTATCATATAAGTTTCATCAACATTGTATCACACTCACGTAAGTCATGGCAGGGTTATAATTCTCTGTGTATAAGCCATATAAAGAGAAGAGGGTTGCATGAGTTAGAGTTGCAGTTTTGTCTAATTTGGAAGATGTCCTCCAGAAGAGTTTCTTTGATTCTGGGTTTATTCCTGCTCAGTAATCTCATTGGACACTGCTAGCTTTTACTTTGCTAGACAGTGCCAATTACATATCCCAAAGGTAAATGTAGAAATATTTTGCCACCCCACATGCTCTTTTATAAGATGACCATTTGCCTTCCCCATCAAGAGGTAACCAACAGGGTATGATGAAGTGGGTTCCTCAGAAGTGAGGTATGCCAGCAGCATCCACCTGGTTCCCTTGGAAAGCTCATTTTGGGGGCACTCCATCTTGAAACCCAGATGCTGTGCCGTGAGAAACCCAAACCACACAGAAAGCTGTGTGGGGATGCTTCAACTGACATTACAGGAAACATCCAGACTCCAACACCCAGGGCTTCCATCACTCAAGTACTGGAGAGCTCTCAGCTTGAGGACCCAGGCATGGTACAGCACACCTATCTATGCCCCTTGGCTCTGGCAAATTTCTGACTCACAGTGCCTGTTCTAATAAAATGTTATGTTTTACCCACTAAGTTTAGGGTGGCTTGTCACACCCCAAGAATAGAATAGAACATAGATCCAGCCATAGTTTTGGACTAAAAACGCCATCCCTGCGCTGCCTTCTTTTCACGTTTGTTCAAAGTCTAGTTTATTCTCAAGGTTTTCCAACTCTTTCCTTGAATATCTTAGTGAGTTATTTTCACTTTTTAGGAGCTCTTTCACTTCTTTACACTAGAGTTTTGTGTGTCTGTACCTAGTGTTAGTTTCTTGTTCACTGAAGAAGAAACTCATAGAAAACGAGCACTTTTTAAAGCAATTTGGCATAATCTAGTCTAGCGTTTCCCTAATGGAATTACTGGGAATGCTATGTATGCTTTCAGGGACAAGCTACAAGAATATGTATATCTTGGGATGTGTGCAACAGAGAGTGACAGAAATGTTTGGGGGCTTTACATTTTGTTACAATATAATGAAAAAAGTAAGGATAGTTCAGATTGGAGGAAAAAAAATAAACTGTTCAGGAGGTGGGGGCTGAGTGGTGAATTGGATACCACTATTATTACATGTGAGAGCCAAAGAAAAGTGAAGAGTATTATTTTCTTTAGGCTGCAAGGGCAAAACCAGGATCCATAGACAGAATGACAGACAGATTTTATATCAGTGTAAAGACTTTCCTAATGCTAGAAATGTCTCAAGATAAAATGGACAGTTGTAAAAAGCAGCAAATTTCCCATCACTGGAAGTTTTAAAGCAATGTCTTGATGTCTGCTCGATAAGAACTTTGTAGAGAAAATTCACACTCTGAACATAAGGAGCAGAAGGTGGGGAGTACTGGAAGAAAAGTATCTTTATGGTCCCTTCTATGAACACTTGATTTTATTTTAGGTTCCATGGGAAAATGGCAGTGATTATTTACAGAGCAACTGATGTCAACAGTGATATCTGCCAAAGGTGTCTTTGTAAACTGGTCAATCTACTGGTCAGTTCACTGGGTCAAGGACCCACTGATCAGAATAAAGACAAGCGGGAAGTAATTAAATGAGATGTGCATCATTAGGAGGGTTGCCAAGTGTAACTAAGATAAATTCTGGTTGTGACCAGAAAATGGGAAGAATGTGACCACGGGGCTTTCAGCTGAGGCACTCTGAAACAAGAAAAATATGGTGGAAGGGGAATGGAAAGAGAATCTGTGAGTCAACTCAAATGCTCTGACCCGGAAGTGATACTAGGGCCTGCTTGGGGTGACTATAGACTTGAGCTCAATAACAGAACTAAATAGTTAAAAGTGATTCTGGCCAGGCATAGTGGTTTATGCCTGTGATCCTAGCACTTGGGATGTTGAGGTAGGAGGATCACCAGAAGTTTGGGGCCAGCCTGAGTTAGAGTTTAAGACCAGCTTGAATTAGAGCAATACCCTGTCTCAAAAAACCTTTGAAAAAGTGATTCTGGCTTTGATGTAAATAAACAGATGGTTAAAATACCTATAAGGGAATCCATTATTGCACAAGGCAAAAAGCAGCAGTACCCACCGGAACAGAGCCTGAGAGACAGAGGAAGTTTGAGTGCTAGTATCCCAGAACTCTTGTAGCAAGATTCCAGTGAACTGGATGGCCTAAAATGCCAAGAATTTACTATGTCAACTTCTGTAGGCCAAAGTCAGAAATCCAGGTCTGGGCAGGGCCATACTCCCTCCAAAGGCTTCAGGAAAGAATCCTCCCTCCCCGTTCCTGGCTTTTGATGGTTGCCAGCAATCCTTTCTGTCCTTTGAGTTGTAGCTGCATCATTCCACTTTCTGCCTCCAATGTCACCTGCTTTTCTTTCCTGTGTGTCTTCTCCACTCATGGCCTGTTTGTAAGAGACCAGTCACTGCAGTGGGTACACCTGAGTCCAGTAGGACTTTGTCTTAACAATGACATCTATAACAACTCTACTTCCAAAGATGGTTACATTCTGCGTTTCTGGCTGGGTGTGACTTTTGGGGAGACATTATTCAGCCCAGGACAGTTGGGTTGTCCAAAATTTTGTTAAAACTTTCAGCACCAGGGGCTGGGGATTTAGCTCAGCGGCAAAGCGCCTGCCTGGCAAGCGCAAGGTCGTGAGTTCGGTTCCCGGTACCGGAGAAAAACCAAAACCAAAAAAAAAAAAAAAACTTTCAGCACCTGAGACCAGCTGAAAATAACAGGGACACAGGGGCATCAAACTGTGCCTGTGTGTTATTCTTTCAAAAAACATTTTTGTTATCATTTTCCTCTTTTCATCACAACTGCTAGTATTTATTGAATATTTTCTTTGTACCTCATATTGAATGAAATTATTAATGAATTTTTTAATCTTTATGAAGTGGGTGCAATTATTAGCCACATTTCGTAGAAGAAGTAACAGAGACTGAAATGATAAAAAATCTACTTCTGTCCCTTCAGTAGTCACTGCCGTGAGGTCTCAAGGCAAGATCTGTGTGACTGAAAGTTTGATAGGAACATATACGTGATTACTGATTAATACATATTTATATTGTTATCTTCCTGAAGTCATGTTTATATTAACATCATAATTGTGTGGAATATACACATTAGTAACAAGATCCGCAGGTATCTCTGCTCGGGAATGGACTTACTCATTTAAACATTGCAACCCAGCCACCTCATAGTTACTATGTTAAACTGGAGGATCATTGCCTTGGAGGGACCGACAAGATTATGCTATGGGAAAAAGCCTCAGTTTCTGCAGAATGACACTATTTTCAAAGCATCTGCACTTATATTCAGCATCTGAAATTGACCCTTGTATTCAGTTGAAAGGGAAATTCTAGTTGGCCAGGAGGCAGTTTCTTGCATATGGCTATCATTACTATTACTAAATTTTATCAGTATTATTTAGGACATTAATTCCCAAGCAGGAGGATTTTTAGCCCCTAGGGGAATTTGGCAATATTTATTGTCACAGTTATGGGGAAGGTTGCTATTGTATCTAGTGGAAGTCAAGGATACTGCTAAATATCTTAGCTGATCAAAGCACAGGCAGTTCTCTGCAACAGAGAATTATCGGCCCTGCATGTCAACAATGCCGAGGATGAGAAGCCCTTGTTTAACAGCTGGTGGGGAAAGGAGGTGCGCCTTAAGGGTTTCACTGCTGAACATAAAGCTTTGCTGTTTCTCTCTGTATCTCCGGCACTTAGTAGTATTTTTTATGATCTCCAAACTAGTGACTACTCTGTCAATGGTGATGATAATTGATAGTGATGGTCAATACTTTTTCAACTCTTAATCTGTGCCGGGCACTGTTCTAAGTGTTTTTCATGCACTGACTCCATTTATTTTCATGGTGACTCTTTTAATAGAGTTCCATTATCATTGCCGTTGTACAGTGAAGAAAGTAAGGCACAAAAAGCTTAAAAAAACTTGCCCACTGCCACAAACCCAGTGTGGGGCATGGTCAGGATGCTTCCACCCCAATCTTCATTTCCATCTCCTTCCACTAGCAGTAAAGCAGGCTGAGTGCCTAGACCTACAATTTGAGGAACAATACCCTGTTTTGGAGCGTGACATCCATTTAACAGACAGGGAATTTAAGTGCATTAGTAACAGAAGGAAACTGGAGCACTACAATAAGCAAAATCTCTCTCACAGAATGCTCAACTCATTTGAGCATTTACTTCTTTCTGACTTGCAGTGCTGTAGATGGATTTGTTCCCTTCCCAAGAAGTCTCATGTGAGTGAGATGTGCCCAGGAGAATCAGAGTAATTCTAATATTGTCAAATACTACATTGTTGGTAGGATGGATAGATAGATGGATGGATGGATGGATGGATGGATGGGATGAATGGATGGATGGATTGACAGATGGATGGATGGGTGGATGGATGGATGGACAGATGGAAGGATGGATGAATGGAAGGATGGATGGATGGATGGATGGAAGGATGGATGGATGGTTGGATGGATGGCCAAATATTAAGAAAACTTCAGGAATTGAACACTGGGGGACAAAGGGTCCATTCCTGAGATGGCAACTCTGATCAGTGACCCCAGGTTCTCAAAGGTGGCAACAAATCAGAAAGTCAGCAGAGTTGGAAGGATCAGAAACCAGAGAGAGAACCAAGACCTGCAGGGTTACTGAGTACATATAAGGCCTTTGTTCTGCACAGTCTGAAAGGGAGTCACCTTTTAATGTGTTTGTGTTTTACTTCTCCCAAACAAAGGTTTCACAGGGTTTCTTAACCTCAGCACTATTGGATCCAATAATTCTGCCTGAGGGGTTTTCCACGTACTGTAGAATGTTCAGCAGTCTCCTTGTCCTCTACCCAGCAAGTTCTGATAGTACCCATCTCAAGCCATGACAATGAAAAGTGTTTCCAGCCATTGCCAGCTGTCTCTTGGACAGGCAAAATTAACCTCCAGGTGAGAAAAAATTGCTCTAGATATGAGTCCCTTTAGGCCAAGTCTTGGGTTTCTTCATCTCATTTTCTATTTTACAGAATTTGCAAAGAGTGAAAATTTCATAAAAGTTTGTAGACTGCTGGGTTGCTCATCTTCTTTGACAGAAAAAAAAAAGATATCAGGGCAAAAATGCAGGAACAATAAAGGAGGGAGGAAAGGAGAGAAGGGAAAAGGGAGGCAGTGGGACGCAGGGAACTTGCTGGCAGACTCTAGCAATACCCACCCATAGCCCTTCCTGCGCCGGTGCTCAGCATCAGTAGGAAGAGAACTCTTAAATGCTGCAAGGGCCTTCAGGTGACTTCACCTCTGTTTGAACCACAAAACTCACACTGTTTCTTGAATTCATGCTGTTTAGAGGGGCCCGGGGTTACCTTTTCATGTACATGGATGTGTGTGTGTATGTATGAAAGTATAATTACCCATCACTGATTAATCTTCAGACTGAGTCAAGCATTCATTGCAAATCCTTGAAACAAACAAGTCTATTTATATTTTAATTATTTTTTTGGATTTCAAGTTGATTTGTCTTTCTTGTGCATATTTATGAAGTTGTTGATCCTAGGGTAACCTTACCCTTACCTCTTGAGGAGAAAAAAGACAGTGGGAGAAAAACAGAAATGGAGCAACTGGCTTTGCCTCTTCCCTTCCTTTCCCAGATGCCACAGTACTCCCTACAGCTCTAGAGGGCAGTGAGGACAATACGAGAACAGAGACGATTTTTCTAATTAAGGTGTAATGAATTAATTGGGAGCACCCCTGCTCGTGGCTGTCATTCTTACTTAAGGTGACCTCAGCTCTTGTTGAAATCTGATTTTGGCCCTGGTTATTTTTGTCTCTGTTCCCATTATCCTCAGCCCTCCACATCTTTGTTATACTTGTATTTCCCAAAAGTTCCAAATTTCTTCTTGTATAGTACAGAGTTTTATATCAAATTTGATGGATGAATTTTGAGTTATTAGAGAAGGTGTGTGGTTTTCCTTGCATAACAGACCACAATTTACAGACATAAGGAAATGCAAACATGAGATCAGGAGTAAAGCATTCTCCAAATTGGCCACAGGATCTACTGCCCCATCTCCACTAACCTCCGTGAAAATGATAGCACAGTTAAGTGTCTGGATCCATTGGTTGGGACTGTTTCAGACACTGCTTAGCTAATGCTTTAACTTCAGTAGTGGATCATTTTTCAACAAGCATTTACTTCTATTTAGGAATATACTTCCCTGATCCATTGATGTTGAGCTTGACCATTGGACTTGCTTTGGCCTTAGGGCGAGAGGAGTTCCTTTTTGTCTCTTGCTATGGCAGACAGGATCTCAGCAGGGAGGATGGACACAGAGGCTTGGGTCCATGTGCTCCTGGTTAGCACTGTGAAAAAGTATGCTATGGGAGGTTCCTGATACAAGTTCTATGGACCAGACCCACAGCCTGTAGCTGAGCCCACCTGAACCTATTTTACATCATCTGTAAGTAAAAAACTAATGCTTGTAGTTTTATGCCACTGAATTTGACATGTACCTTCAAAGCTTGATGGGCCCTACATACCCAGCTATGGAAAAATGCCTTTAAGTTGTGTGATTGTCTGTTAGAGGCAGATCTTGAGAGATCAAACCACATACTTCACAGCCCTGCCCCACTGGCTTATCAAGGTTTATCAAGCTACTGTGTAGTATTTTTCCAAACAAGTATTGTTCGCCTTAAACTATGTGACTTGCAAAATACATTGGCAAACTTTGCTATCATCCAATACGTCAGAGCTATTAAATTATATCATTTTCATCCTCACTATATGAGTGAGAAAACTGACATTCAGAAGACTGGGTCTGAGTTAAATGATTTGATGAAGATGACTCAGTCTGTGTAGGGAAGATCCTGGATCTAAGTCTTCTCCTTTCAGGTTTCACTCTTTTACCACACTGTATTATTAAGAGGCAAAGTGGTTTTCAGCCCTGCCTGCTCCAGCCCTCTTCTGCCCTGGGAACATGGGGTGGACACAGTGTATCTGGTTCTCCCTGGACCTGCTCTCAGATTGAGAAGACAGAATTATGACAGGCCACTGTCCATCTTGCCCTCCTCCTCCTGCTCTGCCTGCTAAGAGGTCTTGGTTTCTACTCTGGAAAGTCAGTCCCACTCAGGATGTTTTAACATCCAATGATTTTAAGAGATGATACCAGAATCCAATAAACCTTCTCTCCAAAAGGCCACATAAGTACGCTTGTAGGCCTGGAGGGCCAGGCTCCATCATGGCTACTCAACTATGCGGGGTTGTGTGAAAGTAGCTATGGACAAATGTAAGTGTATGGGCCAACAATACCTTTTTTATGAAAGCAGAAGGTGGGCAGGATTTAGCCCATCACCTGCAGTTCGTCCACCTTAGCTTATGGACTGATAGAGCCTGGGACACAAGTGACAACATCAGTCCTCACCTCAGCTTTGAAGTTATGTCTTATAGTAAGATAGTGAGAATGCTTTCCTCTTTCTCTTCTCTTTCTTTATTTCTTATTCTTTCTTTTCTTTATTACTTCTAATCATTTTTCCTTCCTCCTTTGGTTCATCTCTTTTATGTCTGTTTTTTCTTTCTTTTCTATTTTATTTTTAGTTTTTCTTCTATTCTACCAGCAATATTTACTGAGCATCTACTTTTCATCAGGCATTGGCACATGAAGGTCAGGAACCCTGGACTTCGTCCAGAGCTTTGCTGGCTTCTCCGCCTCTGCCATCCCTAGGAGCTGGGGAGGAGGGCCAGAAGGGAAAGACCGGGTCAGGGTGAGAGAGAGGACAACACAGTAGTGAAAAGGGGTGGCTGCAGGGTGCTCACCCTCAGCAGGAAACAGAAAGGTGCGGTCTGCCTGCTCCCCAGCCTCCATTTCAGCTTTCCTTTCATCTGGAGTAAGACTCTTTAATTTGTAAACATTAATAACCATTATTATTATTAAAAAGGAAAGAAAGTGAGTAGCCCTGTAACTAATTACTTTAAGTGTTCTCAACAAGGCACAGTTCAACTCCTTTATAAAGCCTCCTGCTGTGAAGACCAGATTGTCATTATGATCAGATCCTTCCTTAGACCTATTAATTTTACCCAGAATAACAGCAGAACAGATGCAAGAAGAAGGCTAGTCTGATTAACATAATTCTTTTCAAAGACCATTTCCTCCCTAAGGGCCACCGTACTCAGTCTTCTATCTTGTCTCAGATCTAATTACATTCAGGAGAATTCAGACACTGACGGGCGATCTCAGCAGATGTCACTTCTCAGATTTGAAGCACACTTCAGGATATGAAACCTTATCAGAAAATCAATTGAAATTAACAATTCCCTCTCTCTTTCTCTTCATCTTTTCTCTCAGCCAATGCTCCCCTCTCCCTGTGTCTTTTCCTCCCCTCTTTCTCTTTTCTTTGGCCAGATTAAAGTTGTTTCCAAACACTAACCTTTCTCCGGAGGAGAGACAGCATTTCCAGGAATTCAATAAACCTGAAACTCAAGCCTGTGCTTACCTTTTGAAGTGCTTCTCTGCTTCTCCCTGTCTCAGCATAATGAGGCGGTGTGTGTGAGTGTGTGTGTGTGTGTGTGTGTGTGTGTATTATGAGCAGCAGTTCTTGAGGGGCTCTATAGGGTATAAAAATAAGGCAAAAACAGGCGAAACTGAGGGACTTTCTGCTGCACATTGAAAAGATACACACCACAAGCTACCTCTCAAGTATCTGATCTCTGATTGAAACCAGAACTGATTTGGAACCCAGTGTCTGATCTTTGATGGGCAAGAGCTGTAAGTTTACAATGGAGTCTCTTGCTGCTTTTAATGAAGTATTTGACTTTTCGCCTGCTGCTTTCAATTGAGCCGTGGGAGCTTTGGTAGAAGCTCTTGGGAGAGCAGCAAATGGATGGGGGCTGGGGTTTTGGTGCCTGGTCCCTAGGTCAAGATAATACAGCAGCACCACAGCCTCCTATCCACCTCAGCTTCACCCTGAACTCCAGCACCTTTGGTTTGGAGAGCTCAGAGTGTAGGACATTTGACCTAACAACCAATTACCTGAAAACCAAACACACTTTTTCATGCTGCCACGCTCAAGCTCCATTTTAGCAGACACCGCTTTGACTCTCGAAAGTTGCCTGGGTATGGGAAAATAGGGCCATAGACAAGCGTATCGGAGGACATGACCATAGGCAGAAACCCTGGAGGAGCTATCTATTTTACAAATCCTAGTAGAATGATGAAGAAGGACTGAGAAGGTAGAAGAGTGCAGTTCTGCATTATGCACTGGCTTTCTGTGCCCTGCAGATGCTGTTCAGTGCCTTGCTGACACCAAGCACAAGGCATGCCCCTCCCCAAAGTCCCATTGCAACAGCTGCTCTTGCCCAGCTGGGCCTGGCTCTGCCTCTGTGGTGGTGTTCTCAGGGGTGGCCAGCTGGGTGTTTTCCCCAGGTAGCCCGTGGCCTTGGCACAAGCCCTCTGGGAAGCTGCCAAAGCAACTGTATTGGAGCAGGACGGGTACCAGGCATTTCTGTGCAGGAACACTGAAAAACTTCCCAGTCTTCGCATGGGTGAGGTGAGAGCTGCAAAAGGAAAACCCCAACAGAGGGGAGAAGTGGTGGAGAGAATTATGGAAACCAGGGCATCTTTGTCATTTTCCAGTCCGTGTTGTACATCTTGCCTACTACCCCATTGAGAGTCTGGAAGAATTTGACTTTTAAATACCTGTCTATGGTATATGGCCTTTCCATGGTCTGGCCCTGAGAATGACACCAGCATGTACATAATTAATGAGTGAGGAGCCTCCTGGCTCCAGAGAAATTGCTCTGTCTCAGGCCTTACACTCTGAGGATTTCTAAGAGGGTATAGACTTATGCAGTGATTAGGACAATAAAACAAGAGGAAACCAACCTCTATTCTTTCCCAGAGTTTGCTGAGTAAAACATCATCATTACAGTCTGCTCCTGTGGGGGTGAGAGAAAGCTCATTATGGGGGAAGGCAGGCCCATGGTATGGCTGGGGGTCCTTAGCAGTGGGTGGCTTCTCATACCATCTGTGCTGTCACAAAGCCTGTAGGCAAACAAATGCATTGAGGTTGGTGCCACTTGAGCCTGCTTGGGTCGTTAGGGGCTCCCACTGTGCTCAGCTTGCTGCTGCTGCTGCTGCTGCTGCTACTGCTGCTGCTGAAAAGGAGCCTATCCAAGGCTCAAGAGGAAGGGATGGAAGTGAGTCTCCTAAGTCCAGCCTGCTCTTTGACTTCTTGGAGTGCCGTGCTTTGGATCTTGAGTGCCTCCTAAAGGCCTATATGCAAAAGATCGGTCCTTGGGCAACAACTGGGAGATGATGGAACCTCTGGATGTGGGGCCTTGTGGGAATTCCTTAGGTCCCTGGGGTGTGAGGTAGTTCTTAGACGACCCCTTGAGTTCTGGTGAAAGGATTATTATAAATGGAATAAACCTGGCCCTACCCACTCTTCCTCTTTTCTGCTCTGGTTGAGGATGTGAACCTTTGCTCCTTCACATGCACGCATCGTAAAGTTTCACCATCTGCTGAGAACCTCCAAAGCCGTGAGCTACATGAACCTCTCTACTTCATAAGTAGCCCAAGTCAGGCACAGACAGCTGCCTAACACACTGGGTTTAACATGAAAAGTAAGCTCTGTCTGGTAAAATGTGTTGGTTCGTAATTGTCACACCTTTATGGGAAGTCTAAAGTAGAACCCAATGAGGAAATGCTTCCTGAATGTCTTAATGTATAAAAGCTTTCAGGTACTTTGTATTTATTTAGCATTTACTATGTGCAGAACAATGAAATAGATACTTGGGAGAAGTACTAAAAAATAAATCAGACACATCCTCTGAGACTAAAATAATTTACAGTATAGTGAATACATGCGCACCCCCCCACACACATAGTACACACACACACACACAAAAAAAAAAAAACCAGAAGGGAAATGTTAATAGGCGTAACCAGTTTCAAGACCTCAACAGGAATGATAATTTTTATGGGGTATAGGTGCTGCCCTTATTTTAAAACAATATTTTTCCTTAAAAAATAAAATACACATTTAGCAGGAAAGATGTGGGGGTAAAAGAAAATTTTTCCTAATCTTACTTACTACCCAGAAATAATGGTTATTAATGGTAATATTTGGATATCTCATATACATCTCAAGCATTACAAACTTACATCTGAACTCTTAATTCTATACACACACACAGAGACGCACAAGGCTCAAACAAAACTGGCACCATCTGCTCTGTTCTCATAGCTTGGCACCCCCTCAATGACGCCATAATTCACATAAATGTCTAAAGTGGAAACTAGGGGTCATCCTAGATAATCCCGCTCTTCCTCTAACATACAATGCTCTCCAAGTCCTTTCTATTCTAAGCTAGGAAACATAGCTTAATCTGTCTCTGCTTCTTCACTGTCACACTGTAGCTCAAACCACCTTCTCACCTAGATAACTCAGTAGGCTTTTATCAAGCCTCTGACTTTACTCTTGCCTCCCCCACTATGTTATCCACATTGCATGTTGATTTTTTAAAGCAAACATTAATTGGATTAAGTCATTCTTCTGCCTAATAGCTTCAGTGGTTTCCAACTGCTCTTAGGATAGACTTCTGTTTCTGAGAATAAGGCAGGCTTAGTTACTTGGACAACCTTACGTTAAAAACATGTACAAATGATGAATAATTTTTAAAAGCAGTAAAATGCTGCCTATGATGAAGAATGATTATGTCAAAGTCTATGGGAAATTAGGAATTGAGAACATCAAGGACTGAGTTTTTGCTTCTACAGCATTTGCTGAACTAGAGAAACTGATCACAGCTTCAAGGGACAATGGAGACAAAAATCAAATCTCAGCCTTCCTAAAATGGGGCATGTGTATGGGATCTAGGTGGATAAAGCTGGAGCATCAAGAAACAGGTTTTAGTAACTCCATCTCAGGGATTTAAAAGATTTCCTTAGCCCATAGCAGATCAGGAAGAGAAAATTCTTCCTTAGACGTTTTAAGTATCATATTGTCTTCTATTAAATCTGCAAACTAAATTCTTATTAACTGAAAGGCACATAAAAAGCTGTGAATTTGGTTTGCTGTGGCCAAACTCTGAAAGTACACTCAGGCAACAGTAAAACAAAATAAACACAAATTGTCTTTGTAGGAAGTGGTTCTAGGCTTCAAAGAAATCCCAGAGACAATTTTCCTAGGGCAATGAATAAAACACAGTAGAAAATACCAAGATATAAAGCAAAAAACATTACAAGGGAAAGTCAGCATAAATAACAGATGGCAAAAACAGACCCACAAACATTTTATATAGTATTAACAGTTGTATTTTATAATATACATGCTTATTTAGAAGAAAAAGATAAACTTAAAAATATCTTCATGGAAACTTATAAAGAAATGGTCAACAATATTTGAAATATAAACAAATAGTTTTTCTAGAAATGAAAAATACAGTAGTAGAAACTCAATTAATGGGTTTAACAGCTGACATGCTAGTAAAAGAAAAGCATTGGTGAACAAGAAGATAACTCAAACAGAACAGAAGATAACTCAAAGCAGTACAGATCAAGAAATGAAAATATAGACTTAGGTGAAATGCCAACTCTTCAACGAAATCACCTTTGACCATCCAGCGTAGAGTAATTCTTATTGCTCTCTTTCTAGAACAACTCTTATTTTCTTTTTTCTTTCTTTATTTTGCCTACCTCCCGCTAGACTATGCTCCATAACACCGCAACTATTTTGTCTACTGATCTAGGCCTAGCATCCTGAAGAATTTCTCACGTACAGTAAGAATTTACTAAATATTTGTGAAAAAAATTTTGATATGTATACTTCTTGTCTTTTCCTAGGAACATTTATTTATATGGTTACATGTCATTTTACTTTTTATTTTTACATATATAGCAACAATCCATTGTTCTAGTACATATTTTAGATTTATGAATATGATGTAAACTATTTTCCCTATATGTATAAAAGTTACTCTACAACTTGATTGCTGAAGCTGCATAATAGCCCATTATGGAGATATCATAATTTATTGAGCCAAACCAATATTCTTGGACCTTTTGATGGTTTCTGTAATATGATGTGAATAAGTCATTTTTCTTATTTCCTTATCAATAGTACCTGAGCTAAAATACATAGGGGGCAAAATATATGTGCTGGAAAATATCATATTTCTGTATCCAACCCACTTAGTTTCCCTACATGGGAACAATAACTGTTACCTCATTTGATATACATTACAATTTTGACTTGTAAAAACTGGCAATGCCATCAAATTTTTCTTTTCCTTCCCACAGACTATACCTTAAAGAACCTAATTTACACATATTGTTTTTATTGTTTGCTTGCTTTTTAGGGTTTTTTTTAGTATTTACCTTGAGTACTGTTCTATATCAGTACATAAAGGCTAGTCACATTCTTCTTAGATATTACAAGAAATTGTACTGCATTATGTTTATAACGTCTTTATAATGTTTTAGTTGGTGTCCTATTATTACATACATCTAAAATAATCTCAGATGTAAAAGTACCTATTTAACTTGTATTGAACTTGGCAAAAGGCTCTCTTTAGAAATTGTTCTGTAATATTTGCCTATGAGAAACATGCAAGTGTGTTTCTTCACGCTTCCAACACCAACTACCATCAGACTTTCAAATGTTTAGCCACCCAATGTGTGAAAATGGTGCCTTGTACATTTATCTTCCATTTTTTTAGTAAAGGGGTTGATAACCCTTCTTTTAATCTCAAACTCATTTGTGTTTCCATTTCCGTGAACTGTTTATGTACTTTTCCATTTTCGAATGGGTTGGGGTTTTTTTCTTTATTGATTTGTAGCCACTCTTTGAATATAAGCACTCATTCTCTTATCCACAACACTCCAAAACTAAAAGTTTACAAAAATTCAATACCAAAAATTATTTGGTATGAAACTTGACCTGGACTACTGTGAGACTGCATTCATCTCATGCGGTGTGACTATTCACTTGTTTGCTGCACAAATAAAAACATATCTGATTACAGAGTGTGGCCCCATATGCTATGGGGGAGTGTTCCAAAACGTACAATATATACACAGTATTATCCTTCTGAAAAATTAAAAACCCAATGGTTTCTGATAGGAAATTGAGGGAAATATTGAGGAAAACACTGTTTTATTTTGTTTTTCCCGATTAGCACTTCTCTGTGCCACCCTCCCCACATTCCAAGATAGAAAACCCAGGAAAGGACAAAGTGAAAGTTCCTTTGCATCCGGGATCTAATCCACTGTGCACCACAGGGTCAGAATCTTCCCCCATATTATGGGCATTTTTCTCTGTGGAACCAAAACAGTCCACTGAAACTTTTTTACTTACAAATCTGAAGTTGGCAGATGAATTTGTTTGCAGAAATATTAGTCACAGTTATCACAAATGTGGGCTGTCTTCCACACAGCAATATTTTTGGTGCCTTTTACCACTTAACAAATCACATATTTATGGAAACAAATTTTAAGACATCTTAGTAGAAAGTTTTTACTCACCCTGACATTATAAATTATTGTTCCCAAGCTTCCTCATCACACTTTTATGAATTCCTTTTTCACAGTTGTATATTTTATCCTCCTGAAATTTATCTTGGCATAAGCAATGGCATAAGGATCCAACTTAATATTTTATCAGATGGCTACCCAGTTGTCCCAATTAAATTCATTGATAATTCATCTGTACTCCATTAACTTGAAATGTCATCTTCATCATACCAAATTCTATGTGCATTTGAGTCTATTTCTGGGTTTTCTCTTCTGTCCCTTTAATAGATCTATTTAGTAAAAAGGATCATCTACTGATTCACACTGTCATATTGCCCTCTGAAAATGTTCTACCATTTTATACATTCAGGAACAGCATATGAGGATCTATAGATATTTATGTATTTTTCCCCGTATGTCTAAGGGAACATTTAGCTTTCTCTTGATGCTAAGGGCATCCTTTGAAATCTTTCCTTGAGATGAGGTTGATGTAAAGAACTGACATTAACAGACTATAATGGGACAAGAGACCATGCAATAGCATATCTATAGGTAAAGAGTCTTTCAGATGAGAATGGGGCAGGAGATAGGTAATAACAATACCTGCCTGGGTCTGAATGTTTGTATCCTTCAAAATTCATATGTTGAAGTCAAATCCCCAGTGTGATGGTATTTGAAGATGGGCTTTTCAGAAGCAATTTTTGGTCAAAAGCATGAAACTCTGAATGGGATTAGTGCCCTTTCAAAAGAGACCCTGAGGGACCTGCTTATTTTCTCTCTGATCTCTCCCAAAGGAGACACAGCAAAAAGAAGGCCAAATGAAAATCAGGAAGAAGGCTCCCACCAAAACCTTGACCATGCTGGCACCCTGATCTTGGACTTCCTCATCTCCAGAACTGTGAAATGTTCTTTGTTTAAGCATTGAACCTATCATGTATTCAGTTGCAGCAGCCTGAACTAAGACAACATCTAACATTAACTAACCCCTTATATGCCAGTAATTTTCAAGTTTCTGTTTTATCATTAGAATAACCTCATGAGTTAAGTACTATCATTATCACCATTCCTGAGATAAGGGAGGTATGGCTTGATAGTTACATAACAAACTCAAAGTCACATAGATAGGACCTTGCAGAGTCACAACTGAAATCCACTGACACTGACAATGTGGTGCTCTTAATGTCTATATTTACCGAAATCCTGCCCTCCACTCTAACTAGTGGAAAAGTCATATCTACTCATGTACAGAATAGTGAGGCTGACAGCTTGTCTTCAGCTGACTGTGTTCTGTGTCTGTCAAGCAGATGGACAGGTGTCTGTGGGCTGTGCTACCACATCCCCATCAGTGTCAGTGTCCGAGTGCTGCCCCCAGGTGACCAAAGACCTTGACAACAGTGCCTACCGGGCCTGACCCCTATTGGTAATGCCCTCTGCTTTGGACATACCCTTGAATCTTTCTCTTTTTTCTTGCTCAAAATGTCCCTGGCCTTCAAATTAAAAGGCATAGTTTCTGCTCATTTACTCAACCAAATTGGACAGAGTTTTTAATGAATGCTAATGAATTAATATATTAACCCCATAGAAGTCAGGAAGGAGAAAGGTGAAGATAAAACAGAGCAGAGTTTACCGACCTAGTGACAAATATAAATTTGGATTTGTAGGTAGTGTAGGGTCTTTCTTCCTAGGAATCTTTGTGGAGAGAAATTTTAGTAAGCATTGGCCCATGGCTGACATGGAGGCCAAAAAAGACAACCTGAGTGACCAGAGAGGCCTCAAGTGTTGGGTACACCCAGATCCCCACCCAGCCAGTGATGAGGGGACTGTCCCTGGAGAGCCAGGCTTTCCAGAAGACAGTGCTCCAAGAGGCAAAGCAGAGAGCATTAGCTCAGACCTACGGAGACCTTTCTAGCCCTTAAAACTTTCCACCTACTAATCCAGAGTGATAAAAGGAGTAGGAAAAGAGAAAGGACTTTTATAACCCTGCATTCACACCCAAATCTCAGAGCCTTTCAAACTTCAAGGCAGTTCCCACCGGTGGCAGACCTGGGTTGCTCCTACAGCTTTGCCAAGAAAGACCAAGCAGAGGGCGACAGACAAGAACAGGGAGTACCCTTGGGTGCCCCACCTCAGGTTATATAAATACCTTTTAGGAGGGCAGGGGGTGAGTGGGCAAATGGAGGTGATCTATATATTTTGCAATTAACAAGTCTAATGCAATATTTTCAGAAATGTTTGCTTGAGGCTCCAGGTTCACTCTCTAGACTTTTTTCCTTTGATAATGAGAGCAGCTTGTGCAGAATACAGGATGCAGAAACCTGAATCCATCACAGCAATACCCAGTCTGGAAGTGAGGTCTAAATGAGATGAGCTCTCAGGTCCTCTCCAGCCAGATGCTTGTGTGATTGTGTCTGACTTTATCTGAAGTGATGAACTGCTTTCAGAATAGAGAACGAGGAAGGATTAATTATACCCAATTGAACAAAAACATTATTAAGCATAACCTCTTACATTTTTCTTATTACTGTGCCTTTTTACTCTCTTGAGACCATACGATATTTCAAGGCTATCATGAGGTTAAAATAATTTCACCGTTAGCACTTTGAAATAGATAAGAAGGGCATTATTCCTCCTTTCTCATGGAAGAAGAAACCGAGGCCTGGGGTTGGGGGTCTGACCTTGCCCTGCATCCCAGTACGAGTTCAGTTCCCTCTTTGCCAGTCAGAGCTGTTTCCACTTGATGTGCTGCCGCTTCCCCGTAAGACTTAGACCGCTGATTAAAGTGAGTTTTTTTCCCCAAATCCCATTGCATTGGACAGATGCATTAAAAGCCTTCCTGGGAAGACAAATCTTGGGACCGACAGGTAGCTTTCCATTAATAAAGCAAAAATATAAATTAAGCGGTCCTCTAGGTGATTCAAGAACAGGGCTCACCCCTTCCTTCCCCAGCCCCCAGGAATGCACAAACACATTTTTAAATAATAAAGGAAAATTGAGTACCTGATGCAGTTAGCAGTGGCCCCGTGGGGGCTAGGGAAACCAGAAAAAGAGTCCATTATTTTGCACCTGTCCTGCCCAATAGCTCATTGTGCAGCAGTATTTACTTAAAAAGCAGAAGAGGAAATCATTATTTGCTCTTAGTCCTGTGATTCCCGTGGCTATGCTCTTTGGAAGAAGTGTTTTATTTTATTTCTCTTTTCCTCTTTTCCCGTGCTTGAGTTGCAAGAGGTAAAAGTGGCAGTGCCTGGCGCATACGATATGGAGAATCAGCGCAGAGGCCAGGATGGGAGCTCGGTGAATGCCTGCTCTCTTTCCTTTCATGTCTGGACAGCGATGAAGGGAAATGAGCTCAAAGAGAGTTGCTCTCTGTCTTCCCTCCTTCTCTTTCCCCATGCACAAAAGCTGCATATACAATTATATTCACACTATATTTGCATCCATCCAAAAGCACATAAACATGTACACATTGCTATGTGCATATGTGCATATATTACACATATACGATCTAAACATATTTTCATTATACTGTTTGTGTGTATTAAACACACTCGCACATACACACACATATACATATTCCACTCCCCTCCTCAGAAACAGAAGTGCTAATAACACTGAAAAAAAATACACAACCTGGAACAAAAGAAAAGAAAAGCCCCCATTTTAAATGGTCTAAGTATCTTCTAGTTACTAATGTCTCTCCTTTTAAATGGCTGTGTTTCTCCAGCTGGAAATTGGCAGCAATCAGCTTTACAAGTGTTGGGGAAAGATTTACTTGGACAGATGAAAGAAAATTATTTCCTCCTAAATGCCAGCATCCACCTCAGATAATGTGGCACTCCCCTGCTTGGCAGAGGGCGGTGTATTTTGAAGGAGCTTGTTTTCTTGGAAAATATAGTCATTGGGCAAGGAAGACAAAAACATGGCCGGGCTGGTAAAAAATGCTATTGTTAGAGGTAATAAGGTGGTAAAGGGACTGCTTTAAAAGTGGAGAGCGTTTTCTAAAGCTTTGAGAGTGGGGTGTGCAGAAGGATAAATGGCGTTGGGGGAGAGGGAGGCTCCGCAGGACTGGCTGCCCTATCTTTAGCAGTTGGTATGCCCTTTGCATTCCTGGAGAATGTCAGTGCAGAAAGAGGCCAGAAAAACCACCTAGTCTCACCTTCTCATCCCTTATTCCAGAGAGGGAGAGGAGCCAACCTGCTCACGTCACAAAGTAGACAGAGTAGTAAGAGGTCGAACTGGGCTAGAAATCCTGACTTCCATCGGCAGGTGGTTGGTCCTCTGCTAACTACGTGAAGCCCAGTGTCCTTTACACTATCAGAGCACTTCTCAGTCTTCTGTTCCAGGAACTTTCAGAGGAAAGGAGAGCCAGGAGCCAGCTGCTAGGTTTGGGGTTCAAACCAGCTTCAATCAGAGCAGCTCTTCTTGTATTAGTTTCAACTCTTGGTCTTCTACAGGATGCCATTGTAAAAAGCGGTTCTGTGGCTAGAAAGAGCATCGGCACTAAGGGTTATTTTGGGCATGTATTTCAGGAGCCCACATCCTTCCCTAAACTTCACTCTATCTGCCACTCACAATCCCCAATTTGAACCACTCCCCTTGACTTATTTTTTGCCCCAGATTGCTAATTTATCAGATTTTTAAAAAAACTTTCTGCTATGTCTTCTTTGTCTGCTTTAATCCTCTATTTCATCTTGACACTTTGGATGTAACATTCAACACTGTGTCCCTAATAGTGATGTAAATCCCCCTCACTTGTAATCTACTTCTTTTCCCCACTTGCAGTTTAAGCTCTCACAGGCTGCTTTGGGTAACTGTCCCTTGCATTGGACTCACATATACTCCTTTATAATCTATTTGCTGCTGAATCCTACATCTATTTCTCCACAAAGATCACCGATTGAGGGTTCGGACTGTATTCAGATACACCCTGGATATCTCCACGGGGATGGTCCATACCACATCCTTTCTTCTCAAACCCATCCCTGTGTGTATTTGTAAGCTCACTTAGCAGGAGCAGCACCTACATAATGGACCCTAAGCCAGAGATACCACCATCTCCCACACCAGGCAGTTGCCAGATCTTGTCAGTTTTTCTTTTCCCACAACCTTTCATTTCCTCATTTCCAGTACCCTTATCCTGCAACAGATGCTCATGGTCTCACCCCGATTTGCCACAACTATCACCTCAACCAGTGTTTTTTTTTTCTTTCTTATCATCATCTTCCTTATTGGTCCACCTTTGTAGTACATGTTTACATGCTTTGCGGGGAGTGGTGCAGGTACTTAACTCATCTTAATTCCTTTCTGCATCCCTTCCCCTTCTTGACCTTCCTCTCATATGTGTTCTTTGCACAGATACAAGAGCAACCTACTTGAAAAGCAGAGTGAGCTGTGCCTTGGGACCACTCACTGTTGAAGGCCCTTGTTGTGGGGACTGACTACCTAAAACTCTTTGTGATCCAGCCTCTGGCCACCTCCAAGCCTCATCTCCTACCCCTCCTCACCTTGTGCTTTTTACTCTAGCAAACCAAACTATATGTGGTTCCACACACTGTGGTGCTTCTCCTCTGAGTCTTTGCTTTGCCATGGCCTGCCTACCACTTTCTCTTCTAGCTAATTTGGACTCGTCTTTAGGTTTCAGGTGTTTCTTCTGCCCCGAATCCTCTTCGTGTCCCGCTCACCACACACAGACAAATTTGATCCTGCACACTTGCATGTCTCTAGCCATTCATTATTCATTCATTTCACCAAGAAGCATCAGCTGCCTACTATGTACCAGACAAGGCACTGGGGACACAGCAAAGAAATTTCCTTACCTCTTACACATTTAATTCCACTGGATGAGAAAAAGGAAACAAAGGTTAATAAATAACATGTTTAGTGTATTAGAGAGTGATAAGCACTAAGAAGAAAATGAAGCAGAAAAGAGGACAAATAGTGGAGTGACTTGGGTTGCAGTTTAGATGAGATGGTCAGGGAAAACTTTATGGAGTAAATGACTCTTGAGAAAGAGCTGAGCCCCTCAGTGGAGTGAGCCATGCAGGTAGTCCAGACAAAGGCCATTTCAGGCAGAGGCAGCACGAAGTGCAAATGCACTGAGGTGAAAATATATTTGAAAAATACCAAAATACCAGTGTAGAGGTGGAGAATCAACAGAAGATGATGTCATGAGGGTAATGGGAGGGAGAACAGATTGTCCAACCCTTTCTGCCACAGTCCATCATTGTCAAAGCCATGGCTTTTACTCTGAGTGGCACAGGAGTACTGAGGATTTAAGCAAAGGATTGGCATCTAATTTACTTTTACCCAGAACTTTTAGGCAAATGTATGGAAGTAGAATGTAGAGAATGAAGGACAGGGGGAGGGAGACAAATTAGGAGATTGTAGTAATAATCCAGAACGGAGATGACATTGGCTTGTGTCAGGTTTTGGTAGGAGAAGTGGTGAAAAACAGCCATACTAGGGGTATAATCTGAAATAGACACATAAGGCTGTATTGAATGAATAAATCACTTGATTATTTAATCAGTTATCAATTATTCCCAAACCAAAACATTGTGTTTTGGAGGAGAGAGATAGAAAGCTGAGTTAGACACAATCTAAACTTCCCTGTCTTCTAAAATTCTAAAATGTGTGTGAGAGAACAGGACAAATACACATATAACTCAAATAACCATAATCAAATAGAAAGGTAAGACTGGAGCGAGAGCTTACCTATCAGTCAGACTCAGCTAGCTCCTGTAACAATAACTTCTGCCTCTCAGGGATTACTTAGATCTTCTATTCCTACCAGGTTGGCAGATAGCGGGCTGGGTGATCTCATCACCTACATGGTCAGCACTCTGTACATTTAATGGCTCTACCATTCTCTAAGATCCTAAGTCTTTTCCTGTGTCCTCTTCTTCTTTTATCATCTAGTTAAAAATATGTAAATATCCTCTATTAGTTTTCTCTTATCTCCAATGGACTCATTACTTACCAAAGTACTCATTAACTCCAACGGACCATAAATGGACAGAAGTGTGTCTGGTCTGGGCCAAAGGTGTTAAGAATACTTACCTTTCCCTAATGTATTAGTCAATTTTTCATTGCTGATTCCAAATACTCAAGGAAAACAACTGAGAGGAGGAAAGTTTCTTTTGGCTTATAGCTTCAGAAGTTTTACTTCATAGTCAGTCAGCTCCAAGGCAAAGGTATCATGGGGCAAAGCCATGCTGGAGGAAGCTGCCCAGCTCATGATAGCCAGGAAGCTGAATAGGAGAATTTATGAAAAAACAAAAAGGAAGAAGCTGGGGACCATGTATGTTCTTCAAGGTCACACCTCTGTGATCTACTCCCTTCAACTAAATCCCACCTTCTGATTCTATCACCTCCTAATTTGTCATCGGACTATGATCTCCTCAAAGGGTCAGTCCACTTAATGAACTCAGAACCCCCATGATCCAGTCACTTTGCACAAAGCCCGTTAGCTGACCCCTACACCATTAGCACTTGAGTTTGGGGAGATGTTTCAAACCTAAACCGTAACACCAAGCTCCCTTGCTTTTCAACTTTCTGACCAAAAGACTAGACTGTGTAGAGGTTAGGGGATGTAGCTGGTGAATGTGCCCAGGTGGGTACTGGTGATCCCCAGCAGTGCTCATCATAGCCTCCCAACTAACTAGGACTCTGGAATCGTTCTTGCTTTCAGCCCATTCTCCATCAGGTTGTCAAGATCATCTTTGCTCATCTCAGAGATCATTTAAGTCCTTTAGAATCCATGGAAGTGCATGAGCTCTCCTTCTCAAGCTCATTTTAGCCGTTCTGCCCTATGCACTCTACCTTGTACCTCCTCGTGCACTATGTGCCTTCCATACTATTTCTTCTTCCAGGCTTTTCCATGGCCTTTTCCCACTGATAGGGAAGCACTTCCCTTCTCCACCAGATGAACCCTCTTAGCACGCAAGACCTTGTAGCCTTCCCAGTTCACCAGAGTTAGGTGTGTTACTTCCTGTGCCACTTCTATGCCATCCCATGTATTTCCAATGACCCAATGTGAATTAACAAATGGATCTAGTGCCACACATCAAAACTGTCACATTTTGGACTCACGAGGTTAAATAAGATTTATTATTAAAATTAATTTTACCTGTTTCTTTTTGCCTTTTTAAAATACAGCTGCTAGAAAATTTCAAGATACCCCTGGCTACCGTACTTTTCATATTTTAATGTCACTGTTAACATCCACGTCTGCCTTCTGCCCTACCATAGGGAACAGTCTTCTTTGTGAAGAACATCCTTGGTCAGGGTCTTGTTCATAATGGGAACCACCACCCCTCAACACTGCCATGTGCTGAATAAATGAATGAGCTAAGAGAAACATGAACAGAGTTAGCCATGGAGAGGGAAGGTTTTGATTAATGGAGGAAAAGTGAGATAGAAAGAAGCAGTGTCACAGGAAAAGCAGATGTGACTAGTGGAGGGTTTTCTGAGAGCATGGGACGTAAGTAAAGAAAGTGAGGAGAATGCCTTGCCCAGAATACAGGGCTGTGGGGATGAAGGATGGAAAGGTCTGTGGTAGGCAGACTGTGAGGGACCTTCCAAGGCCGAAATAAAGGGTCTGGACTTTCTTCTATAAGTAGTGGGGAGTCATTAAGGATTTGTGAGCAGGACATAGCTGCCTTATCATGTATAATACAATGGTCACAAGTAGCAATAACTTGCAGGCTGCCACGCTATTTGTCAGTATGAATTGTTTGCATTTATGCACTTGCTTTGTTTTATTCATCTAAATGCTTGGGGCTTAGAGTCCCAATTTCGGAATCCCCAAGGCAACCCCTGCCTATGCTCTCATTCTCCAGCTCAAATCCCCTAGGCTCAAACCTCTTATAGAGAAGGGAGAAAACCCAGTTCTCCTGAGGATCTTCCCTGCTGAAGTTTGCTCTTTGTTCCCTGGCAAGCTGCTGGAGGAGCCCTAGGGAAAAGGCTGGAGGGGCTTCCAGAGTTTTTCCAGAAATGGCCTCAGAGGTTTTTTTCTTCCTTTGCACACAACTGCTTTGGAAACAAGGGAGGAGTTGGCCACAGCACATAACTCCAGGCTTTGATCTGAGCTGCTGGATCCTTTGATGAGTGTGGACAAGAGCCAGCCTTGGGAATAATTAAGGCCCTTTTTCTTTATAATAAGATCTGATTGGCTCCTTAATTATATATTTTTAAATTGAGTCACCTAGGTAGGTTGATCAAAACTTGTATAATATGTGGCATGGAGAAAGAAAGGCTCAGATTTAAATTTGAGCTCTCATCATTTTATTAGTAGATGAAAGCAGAAGCCAGGACACTAGGGCCACATCCAGAGATGGGATCAGTGTATAAGCTCTGTCTATCAGACTAGGACAACTAATACGCAGATCTCCTTGAGAACACACAGAGCCTTGGATCTGAACATAAAATCCCAGGAAGTCAGCACTGGCAGGAACTAGAGATATCTTGGCCCATATTTTTTCTGTATAGGAGACGTTTCAGATCCAGAAGGAAGTGACTTTCCCAGAACCATACTTTCCTGAATGTAATGAGAGTCTTCAGACTCTTGCCAAAATCGTAACATAATACTAGTTTCCCTTTGCATGTTGTTTCCTTTTCTAGCCTTTCTCTCATCGATCCTCATTGCAATCCTGTAAACCAAATCAGGCAGTACTGAGCACCACCTTTTGTGAGAATCCAGATTTCAGAGTGGCTCAGAGTTTTCCTGAATACGCACAGTGAATTGTACAGCTAGGAAAAGCTGGCAACTCCCCGTTCTTTCTGTCTCACTGCTCAGCTCATCCATGCACCTATCTCTGACTCACCCACTCAGCAAGCACTAGTTGAGAGCCCAGGGCCAGGCCTGGTGTGAACACGTTCTCTTCCAGATCCCCTAACGTCTCCTCTTCAAGTCCAATCCTGCCTTCCTGGGATAATTAAGCTCTTAGCCTTAAGAAGAACATATTTGGGTTGAGTTATAGCAAAATGCCTTTAGTAGAGTACGAAAGACAGCTCAGCTAGGGAAGAGCCAAGAGGCAGACAAACCCTCAGACCAGTGAACGAAGAGGCGGTCTGGAGAGCAGAACTGCTTTTAAGAGATGGACAGGGCTTTGATAAGGCTTTTAAAGTAAAATGTGATTGCTAAGAAAAAGGCAATAGTTAAAAGAAGTCTGAGATTTTTATAGTTTATTTACTGGATAAGTTCTAGCAGTGTTAACTATCAGGAGGTAAAATGAAAAGCCCAGGGTGTCTGTGAGTCACTGAGAGAGAAATCTCTCCTGATTAATTACCTGCATCTAGAAGTCTAGAGTCAAGGGGAGAAGAGAAGCTGGGGTCAG
Source organism: Chinchilla lanigera (assembly GCF_000276665.1). Taxonomy (NCBI): domain Eukaryota; kingdom Metazoa; phylum Chordata; class Mammalia; order Rodentia; family Chinchillidae; genus Chinchilla; species Chinchilla lanigera. Next base: position 16,359,519 of record NW_004955412.1, on the reverse strand, counting down.
TAGACTGTGACCTGGGGAGTATGCGACACCCCAGGAAAGTGGGAAAGCCAGAAGAGGGCTTAGGGTGGTGTACTGGTCAGCTACTGGCACAGGCGTTTTATGAATAAGGAGGGGCTTACATCTCCATCTCAGTTTTGGAGATGCAGGGACATGGCACTGGTATTGGCTCAGTTCCCGGCTTCATCATGCCATGGAGGACAGCAGCAGTGGTATATGTGGCATCAAGCAAACGATCCCCTCTTGAACAAGCTGCAGAGAAAGACTGAGGGGCCACAATCCCTACCAGAGGTGAGTCCCAATCATGAGGACCTTACACTAGGCCCCACCTCCCAACACTGCAACCCAGAAGACAAATCCTTCAATCACAGTGGGCTCCGGGAGCCCTTCAAGCCACACCCAAACCAGAACAGGCAGGCTCCAGGTATATCACTCATACTGCAAAGGCAGCACTGAGGTGTGTGGTTTAAAGGGCTGGGCTTGGATTATGGTCTAGGTTGTTCCAAGCAAACTCACCTCGGTTAAGTCATTAACCTCAGTGTCCTCGCCTGTAGAAACCAGAGCAGAAGACCCGCGTGCTGCTTTCCGTCATCGTCATCCATCCAGCTTGTGGTTCAGTTCAAATAATGATGCAGAGAGATCGCAGGATCACAAGCCTGTCCCCACCTCCCAGCCGACTGCATCTCCTGGCTGGCGTTAAGGAGGTCCTGCTGGTCCCAGAAAGCCACGCCCGCACAGCGCCCTTCCACTGTCTTCCTTCACACTTGCACGGAGCCTGTTGCTGGATGGAGGCTCCCCCATTGCTCGGAGACCAGGAACAGCTGCCTCCCCGTCCTCTGCTTCTCCGCACAGCCCTGTCCTCTGCCCCGGGTTTTATTACTTAGTGAGTGATGTTTGCCTGGAAACACTTTTCTTTATGACTTATTAATAAAACGCAAGAATGGAGAAATGGAAGAAACACAAGGTAAGAGAGTGGGATTGTATCTCAGTAAAACACTTTTCAAAGTGTCAAAAGGTCTTTGGGGAAATAGGAAAAATAAATGAGTCAAAGTGTGAAGTGAGTGAGAGGCAGGAGACCGGCTTCGGGAAATAAGTCTTCAGCAGCAGCAATTTGAACTAAAAACAAAACAGAATGAGACAAAAGGAAAAACTAATAATAATCATTGTCATCTTCCTCATCGTTGTCAGCTTCACCACAGCACTGCATGTTGACATACCGTTTTGAGACTGGATTGATTTGAAAAATGACCAAGCCACAGGAGAAACACAACGAGGTCAGCAAAAGTAGCCAGTGGATCCAGGAAGAACAGAGTGGCCAGGGCTGGCCCCGCCCCCAACGGGCCCCTGCAAATGATGACCCTGTGTTCCGTGAGGCTGGGGACATCTCCAGAGGTGTGGGGGCAGTGCTTCAAATTGAGCTTTGTTTCAGAATTCAGGGTCTCCAGCTTCTCCAAACTGCCCCTGGAATTGTGTGCTCACTGTTGGAAAATTGGAGGTAGCCACAAAGATTGCAAACCCCATGATAAAGCGGGGGACAGATAAGAGGAGAGGGTCTGCGCTCTTTGTGCATCTTTGAGATTCTCTGGGAGTTGTGGAGGGCATGGGGCAGCCTCCCAGAGTCCTTTTAAAGAGCCTGTGCTGCAGTGGTGGCTTCCAGGGCTGAGCCTTCAGAGAGAGCTCTGGTGAAAATAAATGCTGCAAGCGGGGCACGGTGGCACATGCCTGTAATCCCAGCACTAGGGAGGCTGAGGCAGGAGGATTATCACACGTTTGAGGACAGCCTGGGCTACATAGTGAGTTGAAGGCCTCCCTGAACTATGTAGGGACAGCCTGTCTCAAAAAATAAATACATAAATAAAAAGAAAAGGCGACAAAGAAAGAAAAGAAATGCTGCCGCTCTCCTATCTTTATACCCATTTCTGAAAGTCCCCAATTTCAGGAAGTTCTCACTCTGTCTCACTGTCTCAGTGCCCATGCGTCTAGCACATGGGCCATACTGAACAGTATTTCTTTGGGTTATCTTGCTGTGTAAGTGCCTACCCTCATGACTTTGTCTATGTTGATTCCTCTACCTACAGCCCCCTCCCTTAATCTTAATTCTCTGTTTTGAAATCCCACGCATCTTTAAGAAGCACAAGGCAATGCTTCCAAAAGGAAGTGATTTCTCTTACTTTTCTCTACTTTTTATGGTGCATATCACATTCATGGATATTTTATGAATATTTGTACACAGTCAGGACTTACTGGCACAAACGTCCTGTGGGATGGGACTTCCTCTTCTTTCTCTGAATAACGTTCAGCACAGGGAGTCTGGGATGCTTTCCCAGCACGTAGCATCACAGCTCAGCACACTCAACTAAGTGACCTAAGTTCTACTCATCCTTCAAGGCCTATCAAATGCCACTTTGTTAAAGACTTGCTAAGCATTTCTTGCTAAGGACTCTTTCTTCTCAGATTTTCTGAGAAGGCATAAATGATGGTTACCAAATATTTTCAGTGCTCCTTCTGAACATGTGGTCAGATTGTACAGGCCCAGACCCTTTGAAGTTCAGGGGCCCGTATGACTTACTTTGAGCAATACAATGAAAGAGAAATTATCTGTCACATAAGAGTCAAAATTCAAAAGCCAGTCCAGGATTTATTGCATCCTCTTTCTCCTGTTTTAGCAATCATGGAGGCACAGAGATGTAGCCTTCCTTAGGGCTAGCATTCTTAAAGAAGGATGCCATGGAACAAAATAGTTCTGCTGGCCCATGAGAGTGATAGAATGAGAATAAGAAATAAACTTTTGGCTTTTATAAACCTTTGAGATTTGGGAGCTGCTTATTACTGCAGCATAACATAGCTTATCCTATCTACTGCATACACCATAATACTTTGCAATGTTATGTTTGTGCAAATGTCAATTCCTAATAAGTTGAGCATTTCTCTGTTCATTCATTTACTCAGTCTCTTATCCAACATTCATAGAACACCCATATATGAAGTGTTAGTTGCAACCATGCCAGTAAAATGTTTCTTATGTCTGCCATGGTACAATTAGCAAAGTATGGTATCTGTCCTCAATAGGTTTTTGGCTTGGGCAGGAAGGTGGGTAAGTAATCAGGTAATGTGGATGAAGCATGACACAAGTCTTCAGGGGAGTAGTTAGAACGCTGTGGGAGCGTGTAAGTGGAGCATCTAACTCAGACAGTTGTGAGGACTAGGGAAAGATTGCTGGGGAAATTGTTATCTAAGCAGAAGTCTGAGGCAAGTAGGAGTTATTCAGAGGAAGGAGAGATGGGCTTAGGAAAAAAGAGTAAACCAAGCAAAGGAAAGGAAAGAGCATACCTAAGGGCAAGATAGGCGGAAAATACAGAGAAGGTTGAGAGAGCTGGAAGTCACTAAGGATGGCCCAAGTGTAAGATCAGACGGAAACTGAGGTTCCAGTCTAGGACAGCCCTGCAAACCAAGTTGCCAACTTATAAAGACAATAGGGAGCCGCGGAAATTAAAAGCGAGTGACATCTTCATATTTGTGTTTTAGATTCTTGAGGCCATTCTGGCTGCAGCAAGAGGCTGGGATTGGAGTGGGACAGCATCATGAGTCCCTTTAGGGCAGAGTCTGTGTCTGACTCCCCTGGGTGGCCCTCCCTCCTTCCCTCACACCTAACCTCTGGTACAGCCTAAGCATTCCAGAAATGCTAATTGGACGAAGAGATGACAACAGGCTTACAAGTCCTCAGCCCTGCTGCGCCTCTGTCAGCAACACCTCCAGGCTCTGAGCAGTCACTCACGAATGGCAGCCACTTGGAGTTTGGAGGTGTAGTGGCTTCAGATGCCAGAAATCTGTCATGAGCAAACCCGAGCAGGTCTCAACATCCCAATAATAGCAAACCTGTGCTGGGCAGTGCAAACTTGCACCCTTAAAAAGAGACAGGAAGCATCTAGACACTCCCAGAAGGAAACTGGCCAAGTAGCAGATTGCTGCCTGGGAGCAGAGACCTAGAAGGGAACACGGGTCTTTGCCATCCCCCATACCGATCTGACTTCAGGCTGCACTGGGTCTATTCTCCCCTGGGACCTCCAAACCTTGGAGGCAGGTGGAACAGAGGCCTCCAGGGTCAGGGCTAAGTCACAGCACCGAGGGAGGTTTTGTAACCCTTTCTAGGCTGTGATAGGATAGGGAGGTACAAAAACATGGCTATTTCAGGCAGGAGAGTTGTGCTTTTCTTCCTGGGAGCTGGGCTGTGGGCCGAGCCAGGTGCTGCTGAGCAGGAGGGCTGCTCATATTCCAAGAGCCAGGCCGGCAATTCCAGAAGGCAAAACTTCAGTGTATTCCAATTTTCCAAAATAGAAAGAATAAAACAAATCAGAGCAGATGTTCCAACATGTAATTATCAACTAATCAGTTTGGACTTTTTTTTTTTTTAAAAAAAAGGGGAAATTTCAAAATAGCTCCCAGATTTCATCAACGGCAGCCCCATGGAAGGCTAGCTAGGAAGAGAGTAGCTGCGGGTGCTGCAGGTGCCCAGGTGGTAGTGGGGGGCGGAGGGGGGTGGGAGACAGGTGTTTCCAGTGGCTGTTGCTACTGCTGCTGGATTCAGTGAGGAGGGAACAGCTCCAGGCTGCAGGTGCCAGGTTGAGGCAGCTGGGTCTCAAGACAAGCATTTTCCCTTGCAGGAATGCTGTGAGCCGGGATGAGTCAGCTCTGAGCTTCATTCTGCCCCAGATCTTGTTGTCTCTGGCAGGCACAGGAAAAGTTCACAGGGAAGAACATGAATTGACCATCTTATCCTCAAGCTTAAGGCCTGGGCGCCCTGTAGTATGTGTTCTGTTCCTTGAACCCAGCAAGATGCAGGCAAAAAGTAGGACCTGTCCTTGCATGGCCAGCAATTTTGTGAGTTATAACAGCTCTGGGACCCTGCGTTCAGTTCTAGACTTTGTTCAGAAAAAACATCTCCAGATGCTACGTTTTCCATTTAAATACTGTTGCGACCTTTGAGTGACCAATTAGCAACTCCTGATGAAAGGGAGGCAGCAGAATAAAAGGAAAGAAAGAGGGGAAAAGAAAAGGGAAGGGAAGAAAATGGATGGTCTATAGGGCTGAGACCCTATGGTTGAATTTATATATCAGATATTTACAGTAGAGTTCTGAGTTGTTAGAAGTGGTTTAGGAATGAATATGGTCTTTCTGCTGACCGACGCATATATGTGTGTAACTAGAGCTCTAAGATTATCTGCACCTTTGGTGTGTTTGGCTTGTCCTCTGAAGTCCCTAGAAACCTTTAAGAACAAAGTGTTGTTAACACATATACAGACTTCACAGCTTCCTGTTGTAGGTGCAGAATCCCAGGTTTCCTAACCCAGTAAGCAGTCTGTGGCTCCTTCCTAGACACTATTTAGTTTCAAGCTCCTTCTCCTGTGAGGACTTCATTGAGTAGCCATCCTACGAGCCTGCTCTCTGGGAGCCAGTCCCAAAGACCATACAGGTGGCAAAAATAGCACAGTGCTCTCAGTGCAAGTTCTGGTATCAAACAACCGGGGGTCAAGTCCCAGCCACATCATTTACTGTCAGCGTCTTTGGTAAGCTGCTTAACCTTTTTGGCTTCCATCTCTTTATCTGAGAAATGAAGGCAGTGACTGTACTTACTGCACAGGGCAGCTGTGAGGGCCACGGGAGGCAACACTCATGAAGTGTTTGGCATCCACTCAAGAGCATGCTGGCCCTCCGAGCAGAACATGCTTTCCATTGGGTTGTGTGTGCAGAGCTGGAAGTGAACGGTCGTCTGACTGGGAGGAAATGAGATGTATAAAGTTCTGGGTGTTCCCTTCTGTCAAGGGAGCCCCTCTTGCTTTTCCTAGTATGAGCATTCCATTTTCTCTTCTTCTCCTCTTTGCCCAGCCAAATTTGGTTGACCCTGAGGCCTACCTCTTGCAGGAAGTCCTCCCTGGTGCTCCGTTCAGAGCCATCTCCTGCTCCCAGAAATTCTCTTAGACATCTATCTATACATTTCTTGGTGTAACATATAGCTCTCCAGCTTGTAACACTGATATCTATGAGCTGGTTTTATTTCTCCCAAGAGACCAAGAGATCCTTGAGGAAGAGGTCATCTCAGAGGACCCCAGAGCCTGCCTGCCAGAGGTAGATGCTCAATCCATGACTTTCAGTGCAACCATGAAAGCCACTCATACTCAAAATGAAGACTGACTTCACTGCAGTGTGACAGATGGAGAAGCCGGTGCACAGACCAGCCATCCAGCCAGACATTGGTGAGGACCTGTGACCCAGGGGAGGCAAACGGGGAGGAGATGTCAGGGGAGCCAGGAGCAATTATCTTTGTTCCATAGTTCAGGGGATTTGGCACCCTAGAAAACATTCTGTCCTCAACACTTAATATTTTCACACACATTGTTCACCTTTCTCTTCATGTATCACTTATAGATGGTTTAGCAGAATGGTTAAAAATAAGCACTAGGGTCAGGGTGCCTGGCTTTGTATGGCAGCTCCACCGTTTGTTTACCTGCTGCCCCATGTTCTGAGATTTGATTAACCCCCTGTACCTTTTCCCCAATCCTGAATTATGGAGAATAATAGTACCTACCTGTCTTAGTTACTTTTCTCTCATTGCTGAGACAAAATACCCAATGCCCAAAATGAAGGAAAGAAAGTTTATTCAGCTTACAGTTTGTGGAGGTTTGAGTCCATACTTGGCTGGTTCTGAGGCAGAGTGGCATGAGGCAAAGGGCAAATATTCATGGCAGCAGAACAGAGCAAAAACAAGAGCAAAAGGGAGGAATGGCGGCAAGCAGCCTCTTTCCCTCCCTTACATTGTAAATACCCCCACCTAAGGGGCGTATAGCTCTCACATAATTCCCATGCCCTCCTCTTCCACAGGCTCAGGATGTATGCAAAGTAAGCACCCTGGCTCCCTGCTGAGCCACTTAGCCAAACCTCTAGACTCCTCAAGTTGACACAATGTATCATCCATAACACTACCTCTTAATGCTGCTGTGAACATTAAAGGAAGGAATATACCTAAACTGTTTAGACATTCTTGCCCCAGGGTAAGCACTAAGTCTTAGCTTTGATTACCTCCTGTCAAGACCAAACCAACAAAACCATTGTACCAGGCTCTGAGGGCATAGAAAAAAAAATCTAGGGGACTCAGGCTCAAATCCTAATTTTTCCTACAAGTCTGTCATTGTAAGACAGGTTCTTAGCTTCCTTCAGCATCAGTGCGTTGATTTTGGACCTATAAAACAAGGGTTGAGTTTATTGATTTGTAAAGGTTTCATTCAAGCTCTATGTTAATGAGTCTATGAATACTTAGGAGAAGAGGTGCAAGAAACAAAGGATAAATATACTCAAAGGCTAAACTTTGCGGACCCTTTCTCCAACCTGGACGTCTTATTTGTACCTTTTCCCCTCTTCACTTTTCCTCTCGTAATCTCTAATCTGTAATCTCCATCCCTCTCTCATACGCCGCCCCCCCCCACACACACACACACTGCTTCCTTTTTCTTATCACCTCACAATCTCTTTCTTTTCAGGCCCTGCCTTGGCACAGCCTCAGCTTCTCAGGAAAGCTCAGGATTAGGAGGCTGGGCAAGGTGGAGCAGGAAGGACCGCATCCCCTGCTCACCGGTTACAGGCTGAGGAGCCTGCAGTGGATTAAGCTTTATTAGATAGATCTGTGCCCCGGCTTTTCAGGGGCTGAGGTTTCCCTGATGTACCCAGAACTACGTGGGCTTGACAAGTAATCAGAGCACTGGAAAAAAATGAAAAAGGACTTTTTTTTTTACTTTTTAATAAATGATAAAGAAAGAAGAGAAAATTAATAGACTCCAAATCCCTCCCCTTTCTCATTTCTTGCTTCGTTCAGGATGTGCTCCTCCATCTTGGGTGGGAGGTGGCCAAGGGTTTCTCGGAATCATCCACCCAGAAACCCAGCTCAGGAGCAGAGGCTCCGCAGGCTGGCTGCAGACCGTTCCAGGGCCAGTCTTCCTGTCCGAGACCTTTCTCCATCTCTTGTTTCTTGCTCTGCCCTAGTTCTCTAACACTCTCTGCTCCCTCTGTCTCTCTGTCTCTGTCTTTCTGTCTCTCTGCCACTCTCTCTGTTTCTGTCTCTCTCTCTCTCTGCTTGATTCTGTCTCCCGTTCTCTCTTCACCACCCTTCTCTCACCCCTTCCCCAGCCTTCTCAGAGCACAGCGGCCCCAATTAAAACAGAAATGGCAGTTTGGCTCCTGAGCTGACACCTCGGTTGTTGCAGAAGCTTTCTCAGCTGACAGAAATCCTTGGTTTTCTTGCATCCTTATGTGCTATGTACAAAAAGAAAAAAGGGGAAATACCGCAACCCCACTAGCCCCTTTGTGTTCTCCTCTGTCCGTCGTCTCCTTCCCCAGCCCTGGCCCCTCCAGGCAGCCTGGATAGCCCTCTCACAGCGTCCGCTCCTCCATGGGGCAGGAGTGCCTTCCAAGGCGCATTGCAATTAGTCTGAAGGAAGCTACAGAGGTGCCCGGCCTGATCTTGGGAGCCCCTTCACCTGCCTGCCTGCTATTCAGAAATGACAGGTTTTGCACTTCAGTGTTTCCCAACAATGTTCACTAATGATTACATTTTGTGAACATCACCCGGCAAGACTGGCGCCGCGCAGCCCTGGGTTTGCCGGCACCCCTCGGAGCCAGGCAGCCTGTGCCGCAGCCCTTCCAGAGGAGAGGAAGCACCAGCTAGGCAGCCACGCTGCAGGCTCCCTGCCGCTCCGGGGCCTGGCTTCCAGAAGGCTGCCGCACCGTGCTGCTTATCCCTCACCCCGTGTGTCCGAGCGTGAGCTCGTTACCTGTTCCCCAACACCGCGTTCAGACTTCCCCATCAACCTGCTCTTTCTTCTTAGTGACAACCTTGTCCTCCGCTTGGTGGCCAGCATTAGGCCCATGTCATACTTAGGTTTTCCAGACCAGCCTGAGGCTGTTTTCGTATCCACCTCTCTCCTTCCCCACTTCCGCATCATCTGTTCTGTCACTGCCTAGCCTCAGCCTGGTCTCCCTGCCTCAGACTCTATGCCAGTTCAAGCCATTATTCTTTCTGTTTGGGGTTTTAAACCCACAACATAAGTTATTTCTTGTCTATCCCATCTTTAAGAACCTGCACTGGCTCCCTATTGCTTATGGTTTAGAATTCAAAGTCCTCTCAGTCTTTTTCTCACTGCAACATTGCCTCCACCCTAACAGCTTTCTGCCACAAGCCAAACCCTCCATCCTCCTTCCTAGTTCCTCTTCTGTCATCAGGCTGTTTTCTTGGTCTGGATTTTTCTCTCCTCCAGATCATCACGGCATCTTGCCTGACAATTAATGCTAATAGGATTTCTTGCTGACAAAAAATAAGTGCAGGCTGATGGATTCAAATTTTGAAATCTAAAAGTTATTAATATATTTAATAAGTGTGTGTCACATGTCTTCTGTGGGTCTGGCACTGTGTGCGCCTGGGGGATGCATGAGTCAGCAGGAATAACCCAGGGCCCACTTTGGATATGCTTGCGTTATAGAGGAATGGCAAAGATGGAAATAAAGTCATTCCAGTGCCACATTAAGTTGATGAAGAAATCATCACTTATGAAATGTCTGTTCTAGATCAGAAACTGCGCTGGACACTGAAAATAGGATAAATGAATAAGGTGCAGACTTTACCAGTGAGGAGTTTCAATTCCACTGGAAGAGAACGGCAAGGAAAAGGGGCGTGGTGAGCTAGGGGTGCTCTGGAATGTGTAGCAGAGATACTTGATCCAGCCTTCAGGGTTCGGGAGATCATAGCTGAGCTCAGTGGAGGAGATGAGCAGCGGACAGCCAGATCCCAGAATAGGATATTCCATAGGCCAGGGATGGGGAAGCCACAGGGAAGCCAAGGCCCAAGGAGAGAAAGTAGTGCTAAGAAAAATGGCTGGGAGATGCTGCTGAGCGGGTGGAGCAGAAGCTAGTAGTGAAAAAAGTGTAAGAATCTGTTAGAGCCCAGAGCAAGGCCTCAGTTAGGGAGTCTGGGTTTTATCCCGTGCTCTGAGAAGCTTAAACACTGAAGTGAGGTTGTCCAGCTCATACTTTCGTATCATCACTCTACTGCTCCCCTTCATCATCAGCTGGCCCATTCAACGCATAGCGAACATCTGCTGCACCCAGAACTGATGCTAGGCATTGCAAGGAGGGCGAGATTAAACTTGGGGTTTATTTTAGATTGGTTGTAGCAGAATTCAGGAAAAGAAAGTAGAGAGTGACCTAAAATAAAATGACAGAAGTAAGGATGGAACAATGGGGTACATTTAAGAGAATTTTCAGAAATTAAAACTCCAGAGCGTTGTGATGGGTTAATATGGAGATAAGCAGGGGTGACAGCTGTTGTTCATAATTGCTGGCATTTATTGAGCCTTTACTATGTGCAACGCATGTTCTAAATACATTGTTTCTATATTAGCATCTTTAATTCTCACAGAAATCTTATGAGATACACTGTTTGCATTTTCCTAATGAGGAAACTGAGACACAGAGAAATTGAGAGAGGTACCCAAAGTTACCCAACTAGTACCAAAGCCAGGATTTAAACACAGGCAGAAGGGAAATAGAAGCACATTCCCAATGTGGGAACAGCTGAGGCAGAAGGAGAGGGGTAGAGGTAAGAATACCAAGTAAAAAGGAGCAGAAAGTATATATTTCATCAACCTTGACAATTTGAGAGAAACTAAAAACCAAGTTGAAGGCTTGGAGTGAGGTCATGGAGGCAACTTTCCAAAGCAAGATTTTCCAGCAATTAGGGGAGCATAAATTTAACCTGCAAAACTAGGGATAAATTGAGGGGAGACAGCCTGCTTGGAGGACCCAGTATTTTCCTGGACCCTGGACTACCTAAAGCAAAGGGGCCGTTTGTTGGGTAAAATAGTCACGAGAAATGTTTTGGGGATTGAGTGTTACATTCCTTGCCATCCGCTTTTGATCAACTTCAGGAAGCCTTCCTTTCATGTTGCATTGTACCAGCATTCCAGTGTTGGGTTTGGGGGTCATGCTGACCAAGCAATTGTACGTATGTTCTTGAAGGGATGAAGTATGTCGTACATGCACAAATCCAGGACTAGCCACATAATTTTCAGGGCCCAGTATAAAATTAAAATAAGAGGTTATCTGTTCAAAACTGATTGAGATTTCAAGACAGCAATAACCAAGTATTAAACCAAGCACCAGGCCCTTGTGAGCTGAGGACACTGAGCAGCTACACACTTACCATAATCATGAAGCTGGATTTGCATATATCACTCATTCAATTGCGCTGCCCATTTCTTTAAAGACTACGTTTTCTGTCCAAAAAGTACTTAGGAGTACAAAAAAGACTCATCAAATTTTGAACAAGCAACACAAAAGAAGGGAAGGGAACTTATAGTAATAAGTATATACTATGCCTAGTTATGTTTTATGGAAAAGTAAATGAAGCTAAGTGATTTATCTGAGCTTAATTACCTCTAATAATGGAAGGAAGTAGGATGGACATGTGTGTTTTTTGCTCCAGAGCCCATACATTTTCTCCACCTCCACCAGGACAGACATAACTCAGATGAAGGTGACTTAGGCTAGATGAAACTTCTGTCTTCTCATCATACCACTAAACCATAGAAATGCTCAGAAGAGGGAGGGCAGGGCACACTTTGATTCTTGCTGAAGCCCCACTTACTCTCACCTGGCTGGCTCCCACTGTGTACAGGAATCAGAAAAGTTGAAGATGTAGATGCTGCAGGGATGGGCTGAGGCTCAGGGAGGAGGTGAGTCAACAAGTAAGGACAGAACACTCACTATGTGTTTGCTCCTGTGCCTTGCGCTGGAAATGGACTGAGGCAGTCAAGGATAGGGTGAAACTCAGGAATGGAGTAAGGGTCTCTTTGCAAATTTTATTTGTTCATTCTGCAAGCTTCAAGTTTAAGGTGTTACACTTCTGAAATGTCCATAGTCATAAAAAAGAAGCCTGATCATAACGGCTTTGTGTGGATGTTTAAATAGTAAGGAAGTGTTTCTCAATATTTTTCTTCTTTCTACTTCTAAAACTATTTTTAAATCCCCCCACAGCAAAGTAGGTTTTTCTCTGAGCATCGGTTCCTTAAGAAATCATCTAATGACAAAAGCCATACTTTAAAATGTGTTTTAATTGTTGAAACATCTGTATACTTTGACAGGTAATTGCACATCATATGAGGCAGATACCCCATGAGTGGAGTCTGGGGACCGCACTAGCACACCCAGGGCTGCACCCCCACCCAAACACACCTCACTCCCAGGAATGCATACTCATGAGGCTCACCCACAGGTGAGGAGAGCCCCGGCAAAGAGGCGCAGAGCAGAGTGTTGGCTGGAGTTGCAGCTCACAGATGCCATCAGATGCTGAGCCTGTTGCAGGGGGCTTGTGTTTAGAGATTCCCGCACTTCTGTTTGCAAACCCAGCCTGGCCTGGCCCTTCCTCAGGCTTCCTGGGGATGTGGGATGTGGTAAACAGATGAGCTGTTTGATTTACTGGGAGGAAGCTGTGAGTAGCTACCTGGAGAGCAACCAGCTACCCAGACAAGCAGCTCCTAGAATGAGGGAGACGCGGGAGGGTGAGGCTCCAGACAGTTGCTGGGAGGAACCATGATTACACCTTTTTGATTCTAACCACTGGGTGGTTACAGCAGCTTTGTCTAGTGTAGTTATTCTTCATGCAGCTTGCTTTCCTGTGATGAGTACGGCAATCGCAGTTGATCGGGGCATAAATCGCCATCAGATGCTTCCTGTCTAGGGAGTTAGAGTTAATAGGGATGAATCAAGGAAGGGTGGCCCTGACCCCCAGGGGTACCTCCCTGCCAGCCCCTCTCCCCAGGGTGCAGCTGCAAGGCCAGGAGCTTGACTATTTATAGTCAGGCTCTGATATCTCAGATGATTACCTTTCAGATCTCAAGTGTGAGGTCTACTTTATGGAAATAGCACGGTACAAACTAATTGCAGGTTTCATCTGTATCTATTTTTTCCCATTTCCTCTTCTCTTCCCACTTTCTTACCACCCCCATCCCATTCCCAGCACCAGGATGCCCCATTTTTTTTGCAAAGAGAAGCACTACAATGTTAGTGGGAAACCAACAGTCTTGCAGAAGGGCCACCTCTCTGTCAACCCCTAGAAAATGTGATTCTCTCAACGTACCAAAGCCTACCAGACTTTGGTACCAGACTTTGGTACTAGGTTTAATTCCTGAAACTTTGCAAGCATCCTTCTTAGATTTTTGTTCTTAGAGCTAGCAAATTCCCAGCAGAGCATCATAGCTTAACATCTCCACCTTTGACAGCACCTTGGAGGTCAACCAGCCCAATCTTCCGACTCAGGTTTCTTCAGTGAGACCGTCTTTGGAGCCATCCTTTGCTTGCTCAATTCTACAAAGGAAGCTTGCCCCTTTTCTGTGCTATTGGCTCAATATTAAAAATAATTGTCATCTCTAAAAAGTGTTTATTTTGAACAATAGTTTGTCCTTTTAGACATGCTGTTAGATGAAAGTGTGGATAAGTTCTATTCCTTTCCTACATGCTAGCCTACAGCCTACTCCATCCTTTAAACTACTGGCAGGCTGAGCCTGGCTCCCAGCCTCTGCTGTCCTTCACTGCCAGCTGGAGTCCCTTGATCCTCACCTCTGGACCTAGTTCTGCTCTGGGCTCTCGGACTAATCTTGGCCTGGGGCAGGGGAAATTTAAGGAGCTCAAACCCAAGTGTGTGGGATTAAAAATCAATTTGTTCTCCATACTAATCTAAGTAATATGGTTCTTTTGTTGAGTTCTTTTTTCTGATGCAGCTGGCTGCTATTTATTTGCATGATCATAATGGCTATCATTTTTTGAGCATTTGCTGTGCACCAGATACTTCACTAAGCATGTCATACTTCAATTCTACCTAAGGTGAACATTGGTGTCTTAGTTTATCAGAGCCTTCCCCCAGCCCTCCCCGTGCGCTTGCTTAGTTCCATCCACCTTATACACCTGGAACTTTTCTCATTTTTGTTTTTGTTTTTGTTTTTTTTGTTGTTTTTTTCTTCAGGTACCAGGAATCGAACTCACGACCATTGCGCTTGCCAGGCAGGTGCTGTGCCACTGAGCTAAATCCCCAGCCCCAGCATGGAACTTTTCTCACCGTTCTGTCCCCTAGCCTGGTGGTGGTATTTAACATTTGCATACTTTCTTTTCATTAAGATCATAATCATCAAGCTTTTGGAGAGAATGTCCCCTCCTCCTTTTTAAAATCCCTGTGTCCCCCCAAAAAGAAACCTAAAATGATTTGTTTAGCCTGTAAGCAAGACCCATGGGAATCATACTGATAAAGACTGCCTCTTACACCTAGGGAGCAAGCCAACCTCCTCCTTAGCTACTATCAGAGAAATGTGTCCCTTGGACCCACACTCCAAAGGAAAAGGAGGTAGAAGCATATCTTAAAGAAAAAACATTCCTTAAGAATCTCTTAAGAGAGATCACACTTTCCAATTCCTTCAGTATCCATGGATCTAATCCACTGGACCTGCCTAAAGAATGTGCAGCTTGCCAAGATCTGTGTCTCTCTCCACTTGAAACTTTCCTTCAGGAAGTTGTGGCTTTTCCCCTCCAGTCACATTCCTGGATCTGGTACATTTTCTTACAAGGACACAACAACATCAACCTCTTTGTTCAGGAAGAAAGAAAAGCAACATAGCAACCTATTCGGTAAAAATCCTGTTGACCCCAATCTAAGTTCTTCATCTTGATTCTACCACACAGATGATTTCCTTCAAAGAGCAAACATGTAAAGGGACAAATGAAAAGTGACAACCAAAATATACTAACTAAAAACAAAAGAAACAGCATGAAGATCCAAAATAAAAATTAAAAAAATAAACAGCCTCCGGAAACAACCTAAAGATGATTGTGTTTTGATTAACATCCAGTTCTCAATGAATAACAAGTTACTTGTGCATTGATATTGCCTTCTCCCACTTCTGGGTATACAATGATTTAATCTTCTTGTGTTCCTATGAAGGTTCCAGACCTTAGGATGTTTCTTCAAATAATAACATAGTTTCCTGAATGCAGATTATGAAGGGGTAGAAGAGCTAAACCATAGACCTTTGTGGATCTCAGAGCAAATCTCAACCTTTAGGACAGACTCTGCAGTCTAGATTGAGAGAGAAAACAGCATAGAGAATGAAAATGGTCCAAAATATCCCCCGATGATTGAAGAGTTTCCTTTGGCCATATACTGGGGGTCATTTAGGAGATCTCTGATGAAGGAGTCTTTGCACTCACAAGATTGCAATCAGGTGCATCGCAGGGCCAGCCTTTGGAATCCCCCTGAAACTGCTCGCTTGTGTCGTTTAGATGTTAGTGTCCACCCATAATTCATAGGCTGAAACCTAATTTCCAGTGTGATGGCTTTTATGAGATGGGAACTTTAGGGGGGACTAAATTATGATGGCAGAGCTTCACGAATGGAATTAGTGCCCTTATAAAAGAGGCCAAAAGTCCAATCTTAGCACTCTGAAAGACTGAGGCAAAAGGATCTGAAGTTTGAGCCTAGCTAGGGTAATTTAGTGACTTAGCAAGACCGTCTCTCAATAAAGAATTTTAATAGGGCTGAGGATATAGCTTCGTGTAAAGGCCCTGGATTCAATACCCAGTAGCATGAAAAGAAGAAGAAACATGAGGGAGGGAGGAAGGGTCTTGCATCTGTGTGGACCAGGCCACAAGCACAGTCTATGTAAAGGAGGGTCCTCCCAGACATCACCAGTGTCTTCACCATGCCTTGGCTTTTATCTTGAACTTCCCCACATCCAGGATTGTGAGAAATACATTTCTGCTGCTTATACATTTCCAAGTCTGAGTTCATTTTGTTATGGAGGTCTAAATATACTGAGACAGGGACTGAAAGATGCATTTTAAATGGGCCAGTGAAGCCACTCTTATGGAATGTGCTATTTACATCATAATTTCTTTGGTTAGTAAATTTCTGTTGTCATTTTTTCCTTAGTTCCCCGAAGTGTGTGCACTTAGAAGTAAAATGCTTCCATTTCTTTCCTGCACAGTGAATGAAAAGATTGGGAACAGGCCCAAACTAGAGGAAAAAGAAGCAATTACTAAGTGTGTAGCAAGGTATCCACTGCAGAGGAATTGTCAAGGAGCAGCTGGTCTCTTCCTCTGGTCTTAGCTCAGCCTGTTGCTATAGGGGGAAGGGCCCCAGGTAGGCACGGTGATACACAAGTCGTCACCTAATCTTCCCTGAGATGTGCCGATCTGTGAGAAGACCATCTGATCCTGCAGACCAGCTTCCCTACAGCCTCTCTGGAAGTATATTACCCCTAAAATCATATGGCTCTGGGCATGTACGGAATGTTCCTGATCCTTTGGTTTTCTTTTCTTCTCTGTCCATGACCAACTTACTTTTCAAGATAAATATTGAGTATATCAATCCAAACTTAAATGAGAGCAAATTTGTTTATTTAAACTTAAAGATCCCAAACAAGAAGAAAAACTAAAACCCAAGCTATCACGCCATACTATATTTGGAGATAAGGACAGACACATCAAGTCTATAATTAAGAAAAAGACCCCAAATTGCAAAATCTGCCTAATTCAGTGATTCCACCACCAACTGAAACACGCTACTACTCTCTCTCTCCGGGGAAAAAAGTTCACCCTAGACTCCGTGGAGTATGTGACCAGCCTGGGCCAATCAACTGACTGGCCTTATCTTGCTCTGCTGGCTTGTGATTGCTTCCACGAATGGGCTTGTGACCAAGCTGGGTCAAATCAATAATCTTCCTTAGTTTGTTTCAAACTCAAATTGGAAGGAAGACTGATTCCTCTCTTGCTTTACTAACATGAAATTCAGAACTGCCAGTGACTCTTTTCTCCGGAGAAAAACATTGCAAAGACTGCAGGTGGAAGTAGATTAGATTGAAAGATTGAGGGTAAAACATTGAGCAAAGAAAGAGTGGTGAAGGCAGACAGAGCCCTGATGGCGTTGGAAGCCCAGGGTCCTTTTGCATCTGGGTCAGTTCCACTCTTGCCCAAGTGCAATTGTTTATTTGGATAACGAATTTCCTTTTATTAGATTGTCCTCTTCTAACTGACTTCTAAATGTTGGCATCCTCAAGGTTAAGCTCAAACCATCTTTTGTCTGTATCTATTCCTTCTCTTGGTGATCTCACCCAGCTCCATGGCTTTAAACACCATTATGCTGGATGACTTGTAAATTTATAACCCTGGCCCTGACTTCTCTGCCCATATATCTGGCTGTCTGTTCAAGAATGTCTTTTGGCTGTCTGGCAGGCACTTTGATTAGACATATCCAATGCAACAGTCATCCCTCCCATCCCCAACCCCTAGAGGTAGCACCACCAGTTGCATTTTTCAATTGCTCAGCCGGAAACCTAAGTCTCACCCTTGATTCTTCTCTGTCTTGCAAGCTGACACCCAAACTATCACCAAATCTTGCTGCTTCTACCTCTAAAATACATCTTTACTTTTTCTTCATCTCTTTTCCCACCCTGGTCTACCACAATATCCTCCTAAATGGTTTCCTTGCTTTACTCTTGACTACCTGTAATATAGCCTCTCCTTCCACAGAGCATGCACAGCACTCTTTGGGATTTGAATGACACAATGAGATAATGTCATTCTCTCTAGTAATTTCTAACAATTACTTCCACAACAATTAACAAAATCTAGACTCCTCATCATGGCCCACAAGACTCTGATCTGGCCCTGTCCTTCTTTCCAGCTCATTGTCTTCCTTAATTAATTCTTCTTTCCTTGAAACTGTCAGATTTGTTCTCTGCCTTAAGGCCTTTGCATTTGCTCATCTCTGCCCAGAATGTTTGCACGACTGGTTTCTTTTCATCGTCCAAATGCCTCAGAGAAGCCTACTCTGTCCCCGAAATCCAAGTTATCTCTGATTCCTTGGTAACATTCCATGCAGCGTGTTATTCAAGTATCTTATCAAAATCTGTTATTTTCTTCTTGTTCATCCTTAACATTTAATCTTTCTCTACTAGAATGCAAGTATCATAAAAGTATCATAAAATATGGACTCACTTAATCTGTGTTTTCATTACTATAACCCTAGCACCTAAAATCATTCCTGGCAAAAGAGATGTACTCAATGACTCTTCACTGAATGAACGAATAAAAGCTATTTAGTTGGAATTATCTCAAAGGTAAAGAGATCTCAAGAGACAAAATCATTCCACATAAAATAATTAAGAAGTTTCATAGTTATATAACTTAACAGATTATAAAGCTATATTGAATACTATAACAACAATAGCAGCAACCAGGACACTTAGAATTTTATTGAGCACTTACTATACTCCAGAAACAGGAATGTTAGCTAAGTTTAATTCTCACAAAAACCCTATGAGGTAGGTATCTTAATCTTCTTTATACCAGTACTGGAAACTGATACCCAAAGATATTACATGACTTGTCCAAGATTGCAAAGCAAGTAAAATTGGTGGGCTTAGAACTTGAACTTGAGAATTTTAACTCTAAAGTCAGTTTTTACTCATGACCTCACACAAACCTCTGTAAGGTAAATATAATAAAAGAGTATGGAAGATAAACATTTAACAAAGTCAATACCTTACTTCCCACCAGGCAGGAGGATTTAGATATCTTGCTAGATAAAAACTTCAATAGTGAAAACAATAGCATGAAATAAGACTTAAAAAAGCACTTCTACGGGAAAACCTAAGAAATTTAGTTTCAAAAATGTGAATAATTAAAGAACATCAGAATTCTAAAGTTTGCTATCTGCCTCTTGTTTTAATGTAGTATAGTTTTATTAAAAGTAAAACACCTATCTAATCATTTCATAGTGATATTAAGACACTATGGAAGCATTTTGAAGGAGGGAAACTATATCATGCACATATGAGATTTAATTATTTATAGGTTGGCTAACTCCTTATTCCGAGGGACAAATGTCAGTTCATGGAAAGAGTTTGCAATCTTCTTGTAAAGATAGTATTTGTCGTGTCCTGCTGTGAACTAATCATAGCTTCTATAAGTAGGACTAACATAAATATTTTCAAACCTGTGAACCCTGGGCATTGCACTAAATACAAATACTAAAAAGTCACAGACAGACCAAGGGGGTTGCGGGGAGAGAGAAAGAGAGCGAAAGGATGAGATGGAAAAGGAGGGGAGGGGAGAGGAGAGGAGGGAAGGAGAAAAGGGAAAAGAAGAGAGGAGGAGAGGAGAGGAGCAAAAAGGAGATGAGAGGTTTGAGAGAAAGGGACAAAGGAAACAGGGAGGGAGGAAAGAAGGGAATGTGGGCAGGTGGCTGCAGCCTTGTCGCCCTGAGATGGCCTCTCCAGACAGGCTTCCCAGCTCCTCTGTCCTCTCAACGTGGACAGAAGCTCCTTCAGGCTGCTGACCCCTCTGGTCCTGCACTGGGACTCTGAATCCGGCTGCCCGCTCTGTGTTGCTGTTTACTTGGGTGTAGTCTCGGGGATCCCCTTCTGGCTAGGGCTCTGGGAGAATGACCGGAAGCCGTGCACACATACACTGGCTGCTCTCCTTCCGACCCAGGGAGACCCAGCGTGGGATGCATTAGGAAGCTCTGCCCTGACTCAGTTTGTTTGCTTTCTTTCTGATTCTCTCTCTTCCCAAGGTCCACCAGTTTGCATGGACACACATCCCCGCCGTCTCTTATCTGTGAGCCCCTGACCCCGGCACCACTCCGTCCTCTGACACATTCGCTGAAACTCTTCCTTAAGTCTTCCCCGAACTAAAACTCAGCCACTTTTTTTTTTTTTTTTTGCCAACTTTAGCTTTTCACAGCAGTCTTAACTGATGCAGCCAATGGGTTTTTTTTCCCTCCATTCCTTCTCATCTTCTCCATTTCTAGGACAGATGTTTCCTTCCCTTCTTATTAATTATCACAAATACCCAAATAAAACCTAAATATGGACTCACTTATTTTATCTTCTCTATCAATAGGAATTAAAGCACTGCTATCTGTTCCTTCCTGTTACTAAGAAAATCCCTAGGAAGAAATATAAAAACAAAAATACCGAAATTACCCATTTATGTAATTACAAGGCACTTGCTTTCATAAGTCACATTTTCACTGCTGAGAAGATTCTGATTTGGCAACAAAAGGCAAAAGCTATTTCTAGTGAGAGCGGCAAGGAGTCAACGCTAGCAATGCACCAGTGGGAAGAGAGCATGTGGAGCAGCTTTAATGGCTTTCTACCTTGGAGGGAGGGGCCACAGGAGGTGGGGATCCGGGCCTGGGAGGTATTGATAGAGATAGTAAAGTAAAGGCAGGAAGATCAAGGGACAGAACAAAACGTTAGAAATACAAAGAGCAACACGAGGCAACGTACACAGAAATACAGACAGACTGGAGGGCCAAGTAAGAGATTAGGGAGTAAACTATGGTAAGCTGTGAAGGCAGAGAAAGTAAGAGACCTAAAGCGAGAAAGAGATGAAGGGTGCACCGCGAGGCCATTAAAACTTGGTCAGACTCCTGGAGACAATGGTTGTAATTCAGGAAATTGTCCCCTGATGGTCATGACCATTTTAGGGTTTATAAATTGCCATTTATCATCAAGGGTCTCAGAGGTGAACACGCAAGATTCAAGCATTGCTTGACATATTTCTAATGAAAGAGCTTTTGATTAAAATAGGAATTTATACTTGATTAGCATTCTCTTTTAGACTAGAGTAAGAATGACAGAAACAGAAGCAAAACTTGAAGAGGATAATCCACACAACTGTAATCTGATGGCCAATATTACTTCCGTTTTGATGGTTTCCCCACAGTTTCCGCATCAATCAATGAAATATTGACATTTCAGACATCGAAGAGTAGATCTAGGATATGGCGGGAAGTATTTACTCTAAGTGGCCTACTTCTGACACCAGCTGCTCAAGGCTGTCGGCCTCAGAACTGCGCATAAAACTTAATATGAAACCTTTTAATCACAAATTATCCTAGGAGAATTGCCCACAGGAAGTTCATGGTGCGAGCTGACAAAGGTGCTGGAGCGAAAAGACTTTTCTGTACTGTGACCCTGTTGAAAGGTGCATAGGGTTCGTACAGCTCTGTAACTGAGAGTAGGTTTCTTCACAGGAGCTAACTGGCTCATAGATGGGAGCTCCTGGGGAGTTTGCTGAGAAGAGATGTGAGAAGGAGCCCATACTCAGAGAGAAGGAGGCTGAGTCTGGTGAACCCTGTGCACCGTAAGTACAGGAGGGAGTGGCAGCCAGATGCCTCATGAGGACTAACTGGGGGCCTCATGGCCTGCGAGGAGCTAGTCCTTATTTCAGCATCTTCTTGCGAAGTCAGACTTCTCTCTTATTCTATGAGCCCAGAAGGAGGGAAAGTAGAAGTTATATCACTACCAAAAGGAGACAGAGAAGCCACCTCCTGTCTTCCGCTGAACCCTTACTTTGCCCTCCTAATTTCATGCCAGTTTATTCCAAGAGCACTGCAGAAGGTAAAGAAGTAGGGACAGCAAGTTTTGTGCATTTCCATTACCATAATATACTGCCTCCTACAGGCGAGGCAATCAGGATGCAGCGATTAATAACACGTTTCCAGTGCTCATGAAATTCACAACCTAGTGGGTGGGCAGGGAGATCAGTCAAATCTCAAATTATGTTACTGTGCTCTGAGTCATGTAATAGTGAATGCCAGTCTCCTACATAAAACCTTTCTGTGACCCATTGCTTCCTGCCTGAAGGTTAAGACCTTTAAGATCTGTTATATGCAGATCCGTTCACCTCTCCAACTTTCTTTCCTTCACACTGTGGGCAGCATCTGCACCAAATGGCTTTCAGTTTCTGAAGGCACTTCTATTTTGGTTACTTCCATACGCTCACCATTGCTATTCAGCCTGCTTGGAGTGTTCGTGCCTCTTCCCCCACCTCCAAACCCTATCTGTTCTGCTGTCTTACTCACAGCCTTACCCAGTGAGTCTTCTCCAACGTGCTTTGTCTGGGAAATGTGCTGTCTTGTACGTTCCCACATCACAGGGCACTTTGCTCATCTGAGCATCTATTTATCTATGTCAGGAGTGACTTGTTACATCTCTGTTTGTGCCTATGGATATTCGCTCTATGAAAGCAGGATTGCATGTTCACCATTGCATTCTCAGCAACCAGCAGAAAACCTGACACAGTTAGGTTCTTATGGGATATTTGTTGTATAAGCAAATGAACAGAAGTTGTATGCACCTGGGTGATTCACAATTCTTTTCGTTTACTATTGCTGGACAGCAGGCAGAAAAAAGAATCAACCATTTTTTCAGTAGCTTCTAGATTTTTCTAAGACTATCACTGTAGGTCTTTTTTTGATATTTATTTCCAACTTCTAAAGTGTAGGGTGTTATCTACTATGCATAAAACTGTATCCTTCCATTGAATATACAAAATTAAATGTGGTTCTGCAAGGCAAAAAGTATTCTAGGACTGAATAAATGAAGACCAAAAATAATTAGTATGTAAACAAGCCTTTAGAATTTTCAAAAAAAACTCTCATGTTATTTTTAACTGGCATATAATATGTGTATTTATTTATATGGGATATTATTATAATTTGATATATATATATATATATACAACCTGAAATGATTAAATTAGGATCCTTAGGCTTTCTCCTCAAATATTATCATTTCTCTGTGCTCTAAACCTTCTCCTCTAGTTATTTGGAAATGTATAATTGATTGTTACAGACCACAGTTGCCCTGCTGTGCTATACAACATTAGAACTAGTTCTCCAGTAACAAACTGAGACCCAGAAAGCTTAATGATTTATCCGGTGTAACAAAGACAGAAAAGATAGAGCCAGGAATCAAAGGTGGTGGATCTTTTGACGCCAAGTCCTACTATGCCTTTTCCCCCATACTATTATGACTTCCTATGGCTGATGGAGGAATCCAGGCACTGCACAAAACTGTGAAAGAAAGTATTTCAGGGTGAATACTCCTGGTATCTTCAAAATCATGCCATATAAGCTGCTTCCTCCTCTGCCCACCATGAAGCAACCCCTGGATATAAGATAGAACAATGACTCCTCTTGATGAACTCCAATCTTGGCTTAGTGTTCAGCTGATTGAGTGGGTCCTGGGGCTGTCTGATATCAAAAAGTGAGCATAGGACATATACAGCTATATAGTAGCCAATGATAGAATGATTTACATGCCAGGGCAACATCCTAGCTGAAGGAGTGGTTTCACTCAGGGGCTGCCTTGAACACCAACAGATGACAATAAATCCTCTCCTACAAGGTACAGTCCCCCCAGGACATGATTGTTAAGCCAAAGCTAAGAGGGGCAGCAGGGTAAAAGAGATGTGGAGACATGGATGAAAAGTTAATCCAAGTTAATCCAAGACTGTGCCTATAATCCTCCCAGCTACCGGGGAGCTTGAAGAAGGAGCACAAGTTGAAGGCCAGCCTGGGCAATTTAGTGAAACCCTGTCTCAAAGGCAATAAAATTAAAAAGGGCTGGGGATGTAGCTCAGGAGCAAAGAGCTGGCCTGGCATGTGTAAGGCCCTACATTCAATCAGCAGTACTTGGGGTGGAAGAGGAGGAGGAGGAGGACGGGAAGGGGAAGAGGACGGGAAGGGGAAGGGGAAGGAGAAGGAGAAAGAGAAAGAGAAAGAGATAGAAGGGGAAGGGGAAAGGGAAGGGGAAGGGGAAGTAGGAGACAAAATTGGAAAGTGGATATATCATTTGAATCCCAGAAGCATGCAGAGACCAGGGCCTGTGAGTTAAGAGGAACCGTGAAGGTATGCAAGCACTACATGAGGCTATATGGGAAAGGTCCTCCAGTGCTAGGATTCTTTTGGAAAATTAAAACCCATAACCGTGAAGAAGAATCTGCTCTGATTGGAGCTTTGAGAGCCAACTGGGAAACCAGCTGAAGCTTTGGGAAGCTGAATGCAGAAGGAGGGCGGCCATCGTCTGTAATAAAGAAATCCCCTGCAAAGCCTAAGTCCAGCCTCTCTCCACCTCCCTCCTCCATCCAGTCCCAAACCAAGCAAGCTTTCTCCCGCTTCCTTCAGCTCCTGAGACTGACAACACACAGGGTGCTTACTGTTTTTCCCTGTCACTCAGCTTTCTGCTATCTCCAGGTGAAAACTGCCGTTGATTACAGAACTACTAAATTAAAGCTTTGGGACCCTTAAGTGAGCAATTATTATCAGGCACAAAATGCTAGAAATTGTTTATTAGGCACCGTCTCTGGGAGTCAGGAGAATGGCTCCTGTGCACTCTGATTTGCTTTCTGGGTTTTCAGAGTTCACAGCTAAAAGGAATTATTCTTCAGGATTCTGGAGGTTCAATTCACCCATCCCCCTGCCCCAAGAAAGACTTTAATTATGCCAGTTAGGAAGGCAGGGCACTTGGGGAGAAGAGAGGGTAGAGATCTCCTATTTTATTTTTATCACTTTTATTTGTGCATGTTTGTGGTACATAATGAATACATCCCTAGTGAGATATATTAGTCCTTTTTACATCCCCTCCCTTTTCTCTCCCTCTATCCCTAGGTCCCGTTCCCATCTACAAAAAGTCTACCTCATTTCCTTATTGTCTGTCCTTTATTTTGCTCTTTAAATTATCCACACTTTGAGTTTCTTCTATAAGAAATACCATGTGATATTTAATTTTCTGTGTCTGATTATTTCACATAGCATGATGGTCTCAAGGCACATCCACTTTCCTACAAGTGACTCAAATGTATCCTTCTTTATTGCTGAGTAGTACTCCATTGGGAATATAGGTCACATTTTCTTTATCCATGCACCCGTCAATGGATATAGAGGCCATTTCCAAGATTTAGCTTTTGTGTATTGTGCTGCTATAAACATAAGTATACATGTATGACTGTGACATGATATCTTTAATTCTTTGGGGAAGACAACCAGAAGAGGTATAGCTGTCTAGAACAGAATTTCTATGTTTAGTTTCCTATGGTGCTTTTGTTAGTTTGTATTTCTTCCAACAATATAGGAGGATTCCTTTTCGCCCATAATCCTATGAGCATTTGTTGTTTCCGAGTTCATGATGATAGCCATTCTTTGGAATGAGCTGGAATCTCAGTCATTTTGATTTGAATTTCTCGGGTAGCCAAAGATGTGGACATTTTTTCATGTACTCGTAGCCTATTGGTTCTACTTCTGAGATGTGTCTGTTCATTTCCATTGCCCATATTTTGCTTGGGTCTTTTGTTTGAGGAGTTTTAATTTTTTGAGTTGTTTATACAGTCCAGATCTTATTCCTCTGTCAGGGAGTACCTGGAAAAAATTGTCTTTCATTCTGTTGATTGTTTTCTTTGCAGAAACTTTGGAATTTGATATAACTTTATTTGTTGATATTGGTATTATTTCTTGTATAATTGGGGTTTTGTTCAAAAAATTCCTTGTCTATACCTATGTCTTCAAGAGTTACCTATTTTATCTTCCAGTGGGTTCAGTGTTTCTGTTTTAATAACTAGGTCTTTGACCCATTTTTATTTTATTTTAGTACATGGCGGGAGATAGGGATCTGAATTTATTCTTCTATATGTGGATAACCAGTTTTTCCAGTAACACTTGTTAAAGAGGTTATCTTTTCTCTGGTGAATGTTTTCAGCCCTTTTTGTCAAAGATCAGATGGCTGCATGTGCCTGGAGTGGTCTGTATCCTTTATTCTGTTCCACTGGAGTTCCCCTAATTTAAATTCCTCCTTGGATGGGAATTCCCTCTGCCTTGGTGGGAATATCTGAAGGCCGTCCCTACAGTAGTGGCTGCACACAGAACAGATTGCATCTATAAACTGACCTTTCCTGTAGTCCCTGTAGCCAAATTTCTATATTTCATTTGATTCCTGTTTATTTTTCAAGCCTCTTTCTCCAGCTTGGACTCTGTGAGTCTTGGTAGCTTTCCAATAAAGATAAGACACCCTAGTTGGTTTCTCTTGCTTTTTGTCCAGTGTGGTAAGTGTACATTCACATACAGTGTGCTGAACACTCATAAAATGCCACAAGATGATTGGGAGATGAGAGAGCATCTGTTCCAGCTTGGGTAGCTAAGAAAGTGTCCCCAGAGGCCACACGAAAATGATTCTCAAAGAATAGCAATGCAAAATTAGAAAGGGGGAGATGCGCTCCATGTTGAATGCACAGTAAGTTAAAAGGCCAAGAAGTGAAGGAGCATATGGTATGATCAAGCAACTAAAAACTCTTGATATTGCTGAGGGCAGGTTCCTAGAAGGGGTGGCTGAAAATAAGGTGGGGAAGGTGAGCAGCAAGTGTGACCTTTGTTCTGAAGATGATGGAGAGCTCTTAGGAAAGATCGAACCGGAAGTGCTTACTTAGATTAGTGCCTTAGCTGGCAAACGTGTAGGGGGAGCACCGGGCACAGTTGAGGAAGGAGGAAGGCAGGTATCTTAGAGGAGAATGGCTCAGGTATCTTAGAATCACAGCATTTGCCAGGTAAAGTGGAATTCAGGCAAAGGTGAAGAAAAAAGAACTGGCTTTGATTGAAATCGACAGAGACAGAAAAGCCAGCTGGAGGTAAATAGGAATGGTGATAGAAATTAGCATAGGTTCCCTCCAGAAAAATATTGGGCCTGCAAAAGGGAGATATATGAAAGGCTGGACTGAAAGCAATGCCCTTAAAAATAACCTCCTCTGTCTTGCTGATGCTATGATCCCACATGTATAAATCCCACAGTTTTATATTCAAGACGTCTCCACCTCCCCCTCACCCCCACCTTTCACTTTTGTCTGTTCTCTCTACACAGAGCCATTCTGCTCCTTACCTTCAGCACCCATCTGAGACTTATTCCTGCGGTTTCCCATCCCAAGCCTTCTGTTCTTTGCTCCCAAAGCTTTCCAATACCAAAGCCCAGGTTAAGCCACAGCTTTCCCAAAGCTTTCTCTGATGGCGCCTGACAACTTTGCTCCTTCTTACTGGATTTTCTATCATATATACAGTCAGTTTCACTCAATATGTAGCTCACTGAGTATACTTCCTTTTTGTTTCTTATCTAGGAAAACAACTAATTTTTTAACTTGTGGGCAAGACCATTATCTTGTAAGTCTTTTGATTAGAGTGAAATTTTAGCACAAGTAAAAAGAAACAATTGTACCAGAAAATATACTAGAATATATCACTTGTATTTACATACAATTATTGAGACCCTACCAAGGGGACCACAAAGGAAGGTAAATTGGAGTCATCAGGTATCATCACAAGCAGTACTACGAGAAAAAGTAGAATTTAAGAATATTTTGCAAAGTTTTTGAGAAACGTTTGACCCAATAATTAGAGAGCAGTAATGTGGTGGTGGGATTTAAACCTGTTCTATCTTACCAGTGTGTGAAACCATAACAGTGCATAAAAATTATAAGAGGGTATACATTTCAGCAAAAGGAGGTGCTTTCTCAAGGTAAGAGCTATCTATCCAAAGATGAAGCAGGATGTCCCCCAAGGTACTGGCTCCTCTCAATGGCTGACTTCCAAGTAGAATTGTAGAACAAGGAAGCGTGTCATTGTGGAATGGTAGTGGACACCAGGGATTTTGTGTTCTAAATTATAAAATGAGGATAACAGTATCTACCTTGTAGAACTGATGTCAGGAGTAAATGAGATGACAAGTGTAAAGAATTAATTAAGGAAAGCTTATTATTTTATTTTTTATTTTAAAGAGAAAAACTAGAAATAGTAAAACAGTTTCAAAATAGGTTAGTGGGAGAGTTACGATAATGAACACATTGTGTATTGTTGTCTGCATATTAGTTATTCAGAGTACAAGATATAGGCATGATATCTTGTCCAAACAATATTAGCACAAACCTTTCTTTTTTTTTTTTTTTTTTTTGGTTTTTTTCTCCGGTACCAGGAACTGAACTCACGACCCTGCGCTTGCCAGGCAGGCGCTTTTGCCGCTGAGCTAAATCTCCAGTCCCAAACCTTTCTTTTCAATGAACTAAGAGAAACTATCTGTATAACTACCTTAACTATGTTGTGTATGAATATATTCTTTCTTTTTCCCTTCTTTCCTTTTCCCTCTCCTCCATCATAGCTTGTCTTTTCTCTTGAAGTTTCTTCCCAATATCTATTGTACATTTTAGATTTTTCTTTATTTGTTCAGTTTCTCACGCTACTGAGACAATATGATGTTTACACATATGGGTTTGATTTATTTCATTTATGAGTATGGTCTCAAATTGCACCCATTTGCCCATAAAAGTCTCCAGTTTATCCTTCTTTATGGCTGACTAGTACTCCATTATATAAAAAAAAACACATCTTTTTTATTCATTCCTCAGTGAATGGGCTTTGGGGCTGTTTCCAGGATTTAACTATGACAAGTTGTACTGCTATATACATGGGAGCACATATATCATTATGGTATGATGTTTTTAATTCTTCAGGGAAGATGCCCAGAAGGAGAACACCTGGTTCAAATCAACCTCTAATTCTAGTTTTTTGAGGAATCTCCACACTGATTTCCACAATGGCTGCACCAGTCTGCACTCCCACCAATAGTGGAGAAGGGTTCCTTTTTCCCCAAAGCCCCACCAGCACTTGTTATGTGTTGATTTTTTTATGATAGTCATTCTTAGTGGAGTGAAATGGAATTTCAGTGCTGTTTTAATTTGCATCTCATTTTACTATTGTTCTATTTTTTACTATTCTCTTCAAAATAAAAAAAAATTGTGTCTCTCAAATAACAAATGATGTTGAACATTTTTTCATGTATTTATTTGCCATTTGTATTTCTTCATCTGAGAAGTGTATATTCATCTCAGATGTCCATTTTTGTACTGGGTCTTTGAATTTGGGGGGTCTGATTTTTTTCAATTCTTTATATATGCTAGATATAAGTCCTTTGTCTAAGGAACAACTAGCTATGATTTTTTCCCACTTTATAGGTTTCTTTTCATTCTGTTGGTGATTTCTTTTGTTGTGCAAAAGCTTTTTAATAAGGTGAGATCCCATTTGTTGATTCTTAGTAGTATTTCCCTTGTGATATGGGTTTTGTTCATGAAGTCTCTGCCTACACCTTTGTCTTCAAGATTTTTACCTATTTTCTCTTCCAGTAAATTTACTGTTTCTGTTTTAATATTTAAATCTTTGATTCATTTTTACTTTGGTTTAGTGCATGGTGATAGACACGGGTCTCATTTTAGTCTTTGTCATTTGGAAAGCCAGCTTTTCCAGCACTATTTGTTAAAGAGACTATCTTTCTTCCATTGAACATGTTTGGCTCCTTTGTCAAAAGTAAGGTGGCTGAGTGTGTTTGTGGTTGCATCTGCATCTTCTATTCCATTCCACTGATTCTCAGGCCTGTTTTTTAAAACCTTATTATTTTAAAATAATTATTACAACTGGATTTTTACATCTAATGGGAGAGGCATCAAATTAGATACTTGTGAAGTCTTTCCCAAACCCAAATGTCCATGATTATAACAAGTATTCACCGGTGAGCTTGGCTTTACAGAGATGGTATATTGTCCAAAGAGAGCTATCATACAGCTTCCACCTCTTTTGTGAATTACAAGGATCATTTTGGGCCCAGAGGGTAGAAAGGAAACAATCACTAGAACGATCCTGGGTCTCAAAGTGCTGATCTGTAGCTGGCAGCATAGACTTACTAAAAGGCAGACACAGGCAAGAAATCAGAAATCAAGTTTACCCAGTAAAAAACTTAAAAGTGTGGAACACATAGGGGGTCAGAATCCAGATTTGTAAGATACAGATTAGAGGACATCTAGAAATAAGGGTTTATGGAAGGTCAAATGTAAAAATCAGGCAGATAAGTTTAGTGGAATCAGGAATAATGATTATGACAAGACACTTTTTTATGAGGTAAGAGCTGCTTCTCCCAGGGCTGAATTACAAGGGATGAGGGAACTTTGAAAAGGCCCTCATAACCCCATTTGTTCCTGCATATGGAGCTGCCGAGCACGTTTTAGTACCTCACCCTTTCTTTTCCATCCCAGGCTCTGCTAGCACCAAGTGCAGGTTTCACCTTCCAGCACTGTTCTCCAGCTCACTCTAGGTGGCACCTGGCCTGCTGTTTCCATCCTGGTCTCAGTTCCGCTTTTGCCCATCCTTACATATTCTTTGTTCATACCAGTGTTGATAGCACTTACCTCCCTGGAGTCTGACCTTGACTTGACCTCTGATTTTTGTATCTCCCTGCTCACATCGGTGCTGATGCCTGGAGAGGGCGTGACCTCTAGCTTTTTCTGGGTGACAACTACCCGTCCAGGAGCACAGCAAGCTCTGTGTCCACCCTGTGACAACGTGAGGGGCAGCACAGGCTGGGCATCAGAAGAGAGCTGGTTGAGGGGCTCACACTGACCATTCTGCTGGTGTCTCGTGGTTCCCAGGTGGCTCATTATTCAAGGCAGATTCCCTTGAAGGGTCTCTTTTCAGCCAGGAGAATAGTCGGGACACATACCAAACTTGGGCCTTTCTCTCCCACAGCAAAGTATTTGGGAGAGTGAGCAGAAATACACAGGAGCCTGTTCTCACCCAGTGAAATGGAAACCCTGTTAATAGCCCAGGATTTCATCACCCCTTCTCTCACCTTTTTATAAGTCATTTATTGTCAGCGTTGGTAAGGGTTAGCTGTGTTTGACTGAAGCAGTAATTTGACAAGATGTGTCTTCACTGTCATTCAAAGCATGGAATAGTGTTCTTAGCATATTCGGGCTTTATTCTTCTCCCTGCAGCCTCCCTCTCCCCTTTGTGAAACTCTGCCTTCCCCTTGGAGATATGCCTCCTTAAAGGTGAAGAAGAAAAAAACATGTAATCCTGGGGTTCAGGAGGGCATGTGCTTAAATCTACAATGAGCTCCTAGCTTCGAGAGGAGCTTTCGTTCCACTGGGGCTCACCAGGGGCCAAGAGAGGCCAGATATACAGACATAGGCCTCTGTTGGCAGAAGATCCTGCGATCTCCATAAATCAACCCCAATGAGTTAATTCCTCATAGAGGATGATGAATGAAAGGCTCTGAGACCTGGCGCGATGCTGGGCTTGGTGAGGGGCCAAGACTGCTCCAGCGTCTGCATGACTCGTCTCCGTGGTTGAGAGCTAGAGTACTCAAGCTAGGGAAGACTCCTTTTGCACTTCTGGCCGGAGATTTCCCAGGCCACCAGAGACCCCACATAAACATGGCAGCTTCTAGGTATTAGGAAACTGGGGCCGGCCAAGATCTGGATTTTGTCCTGGTAAAGTTTAGTGATTGGGAGGATGAATTTTAGCGTCCAACACACTTTGAATTCTAGCTTGTTGCCTTAGGTGAGGCACAAAGCTTCTTTGTATATAAACTGGGGGGTGTTACTAGTTCCCTCTGAGTGCTTGGTGAGACATAGCTGTTATAATGAGTATACTATCTATCTTCCCCAAAGCACTTCTGGTCCCCTGGGGGCAACTATGCAATCTGGCGTGATATCAGAATGTGAGTATGAACTCTGTGGACCATAGAAAAAGTGGGAAAAGGGGGAGGGTGTCTATGGACCCTTATTTGGAACTAACATCCCCCCCTGGGTCTCATATTCCTTGTCCCCAGTCAGATTGAGCCCTCTGCTCCTGAGTCATGGTGAGATGGGGCAGCTGCAGAGCCTGTGCACACCTGACTCTCCAAAACATTTGAGTCCACTTTTTTCCCTGAATATCACCAACAGTGAATGTTTCTGTACAGTAGTATTCCAGGCGTCACTCTGGGCCAGAGACTACAAAGAGGAATGAGGTGTGATCTCTGCCTTGGAGGGCTGCACCCAGAGCATAGGATGGAAGCAAACCAGCAAATGAGTAGCCAGGGTGCCACACGGGTGGGGCTACAGTGGAGGGAAGCAGAGTAGGGGGCCCTGGGAAAAGGAGAGGGATCCTCACTCCAAGACGGCTTCAGCAGCCAACCAGCTCTTTCCCCAGCCCACCTTATTACACCACCTGTCCTAGCATTTGAATATTTTGTTTCTTTTATGCTTATTTTCTTCCTTCTGAACCAGGATTAAATGAGGCTTAAACCGAACAAGATATTTGTGAAACACCTGGCACACAGTTAGTGTACAATAAAGGCTAGTTTCCTTTCTCTCCTTTCTTCCTCAGGATAGCATCCGTGGCATAGAGAGACTACCATTTGTGTAGCCTAGAGTTGTTGATGATTAATGATTTTATATGATTTATGTTAAATCATGTTATACATGTGCTTTATTTTTTTAATTGACAAAAACTGTATATATTTCTGGTGTATAATGTGATGTTTTGATATATGTTAGCATGCCTAAATCAAGCTAATTTACATATGCATTCCTTCACCTACTTATTTTTTTCTGTAAGAAAGCCTACAATCTAAAATCATAGCAATTTTTCAGCATACAATATATTGTTATTAACTGTAATCACCATGATGTACAATAGATCTTTTGAACTTATTCTCCCTGTCTGTCAAGTTGATATTTTATTCATTGGCCCAACATTGATTGATGGATTAATTGATTTAGCTTAGAAGAAAACATTTCTTACTGGTAATGACTGAGGGAAAATGGGAGGCCTTACTCTGCATATCTAGCACGTTTTGAACCCTGGTGGCTTTTTAGGTACTGCACAAGAAATTGGAAATGTAGAGACAGAAGATTCCTGACCTCAGGGAGCTGACAACTCAAGGGAGAGTTAGGCATGAAAAATTGTAATTCTGTGTGATGGCTAGTGTAGCCAAAAGGGCACAAAGGTGCAGTGGAGATGCAGGTAGGGGAGATGACGATCTTGGCCTAAGGAATCTGAGGCAAAGCTTGACACAGGGTGAAATTAGACCTGAACCTGAAGACTGCAGAGGCAGTCTCCACAAAACCAGACATTGTAGGTAAAGGGAGCAACAAAATCAGTGAGATATGAGGGCAGCACATAGCAGCTTTCATGAGCCACTGGTCCAGAGTCTCCAAAGTGAGTATGAAGCTGGGAATTCAAGAACAGACATCCCTCAACACAAGGTAAACACTCTGGGAAATGGGTCAGTTGATGACTTTGTTATTGCATGAATAACAGAGAATATGAACCCAGCCACCTCACTAGGGGCATGCAGCACATGACTGCATCCTCGTGTACATCTTTAAAGAGAAAGCAGTGCTTCTGCTTGGAGGGGACTGGTGGTCCTGCTTGCTAAGAAGATAAACAGGAATTCCTCTGGGCAGCTTTCTCCCCAAAGACAGTGTTTGTTCCTACATAAGGCCGAGAGCAGAGCATCTAAAGCAGTCCAGCCCACCCTGTCCTTTAGCCCACCTTTGTCCTCTGACCATGGCCATACCTCTCAGTGGTGGGACTTTCTCAGCCTTCCACAGGGCTGGTCCTCCTTAAACCTCCTGTTAACTGTACTCAATCACCTCTGCTCTACCAGCAAAGGGGCTGCTCTTTGTCTTGCTACTCACAGCCAAATTTTGAGGCCCATGGGGGGCAGCCGCTCTACTGATGCTGCTGATGCTTTCATTGGCGGAGAGGAGTTGGGGCACTAATGTTGCCTGTTGATGCTTGGCATTGTAAAATGAAGCTTCCAGCTTCCCTTTATCTCACCTCCTGCCTCTTGGCCCCTCTGCTCAGAGCGTCCTGAGGCTGGGCTACATCTCCTCAGCTGACATTGCAAAACCTCTAGGGAGTGACAGGAAGGCCATTGGTGGAGACAAGGCAAAGTGAAGGAAGCCAAGTTCCAGGGGAAAGAGGCACCAGGCAAGTGCTGAAGAACAGTCAGCACCTGGGGGAGGTAGAGCTGAGGAAGCAGTCAGGCCAGTGCGTGCGTTCCTCTATTTTGGTGACTCTTGGGATTTTTGTAAAGAACAGAATATAGATAGGTAAGGGATGTCTGAGTAAAGAAGCATCTATTTTTCCCTAATCAAGTTTATTTTGTCAAAGGATTTTTAGAGAGAACTTGGGCCCGTCTCCCCGCCTCCCCGTGCTGGATTAATATTTCAGCAGGGTGCCTGTCCTCTCAGTAAATATACCAGGATCAATTGTTTGCTATAGCCCCTGCTCAAATCCGTCTTAGACGGTAATATTTTAAAGTTGATTGGATCTTAAAATTGTAAGAGGCCCCTGGTGTCATGACTTTACTGGCATTATCAGCTCAGCCATTGTCTTACCAAGCAATCTCCTACAGACCAAGCGCTGCGCTCCCCCAGCCCGGAGGGTGCAGGAGGAGCTGCCAGCCCAGGGGGCTCACTTAAGAATCCGGGTACGGTGAAGAATAAAGGTGCCTCTCCCAGCCTGCCCGCTGACCTTGGGAGTGTGGGAATGTGTCCTTGCAGTGCCATGGGAAGCTCCCTGGCTTTTTCCCCCCCTCCCTTCTTTTTCCGTTTTTTTATATGCCTGTTGACAGTGTCATCTCTCAACTTGATAAACTTGTCAGAGGGAGCTCTGGGAAAGTGTGACATGGAGGTTGGAGTGATTGCTGAGTGTTGAGGGAGAAGGGGCTGGGAGTTGTGGGAGGCACCAAGACGTTAGCCTGGGGGCAGGCAGATGTTCTGAGGGGAGCACGCACCACCCCTACGTCACGAGGCAGTCTTGGCAGACCAGGACCCAAGGAGGACAAGGGGAAGTCTTGGGTGAAAGTGCAATGGACGCTGAGGGGGATGTGGGTGGAAGGTGCCAGTCAGGGGAGTGGCAAGCCCGCATGGGTACAGGAGCACTACGTGACATCGGGAGCTCATGTGGCAGATGGGCCAGGGTGCTGTGTGTGGGACAGCTGGGAAGAAAGGGCAGGCAGAGGGGGAAGGGTGGAGAACATTGGAGCAGACTGGAGACTCTGGCTTAGCTGTTCTTTCCTGAACTCTTCTCTGAAAGGTCTTACTTCATTGCTCATGTGGAGTCCATAACCATGCAAGTCTACACTGAAAATCCTCCTTTGAGCTTACTGGGTAGATAGGCTAGCGATCCCTGTGTTCCTGAGCCTGACACAGCACTTTATATATCACTGGCACTTTATTAATATTGATCAAATGTTGAATCAATGAATAAAATTTAGAACTTCAGTTTTGCCTGAAATAATTTGCTGAGTTTGGGTGGGGTGGGGAGGATCCACAGTCAGTGTTTAATGTGGGATGCAGGCAGGAGTTAGGAAGACCTGAATTTGTATGCCAGCTCTGCCCAAATTTCCTTTCCTCTCCAGTCCTCAGTTTCCTCACCTGTACAATGGGAGACCTAAAAATTCTACAGAAGACATAATCAAATGGTCTGACCTCTAGTTAAAAATCCCAAATGCCACTGTGGAGATCAGTGTAAGTGAACGGCCCCTGAGAATTGCACAGCGCAGTACAAATTCAGGAAGAGTATGCTGATCTCCTAGCTTGAGGTACATCCCCTTCCTAAGGGCCATCCGCAGTGTGTGCTCACCTTCTCGTGAACGGACAATCAGCCCACCCTCATTCCTCCGTCTGGACATTTACCAGGGGCCTGGGTGCCTTCTTTTTCCCATAATATATAGTAGCATAATAATCTTCTGCCCCAATGTCTCTTATTAGAGCACATCTCAGGTGCTGCTTTGAAGAGTCAAGGCCAAAAAATTGACCTCACCAGGGAAGTGCAATAATTGCTTTATGGTGCCCTGCCTAGAGTGGGATATTTATATTATAAAATAGGATTTAGGTCTAAAAATAAAGGAAGTTGTCAGAGCTCAGGATTATTGATACAAGTATACGTGACAACACTGACAGCTAATGTGAAGAGCTCTGCTTGTGTCCAGGTTTCTAAACTGAGAGGAAAGTAAAATTAATAAATTAGGTCACTGAGAACACCCAGGGAGGAAAGGAATCCTCCTCTTGCCTTACTAGATCACCTTTGTGGCCTTCACATAAAGAAAATTGGGTCTTGGAAGCAGGGTAGCTACAGACACACTGAGCGCAGAGGAATGGAAATGTTGATGTAGTTAATATATTAAAAGCCATTGATAAACTCTACACAAACACAGAATATGGGAAATAAAAGTAATACCAATGATTGTCCACAGATCACCCATGCTGAAACAACTACAATGATAGAGTGGGGTTGTCCGAGGGGTGTGACAGG
This sequence comes from Chinchilla lanigera, assembly GCF_000276665.1. Lineage (NCBI taxonomy): Eukaryota > Metazoa > Chordata > Mammalia > Rodentia > Chinchillidae > Chinchilla > Chinchilla lanigera. The sequence continues at coordinate 16,323,473 of NW_004955412.1, read as the reverse complement.
AAGCAGTAGTTGGAATCCAGAGGCTTTGGAGGTCTTTTTCCCCATTCTGTATCAACCAGCTTCACGATCTTAGAGTCTTAGTTTCCTCACTTGCAAAATGAGGGAGTTGGACAAGAAGACTTTCAAGGTCCCGTTCAGTTTTGACACTGCGAGTTTTGTTACTGAGTACAATCTCATGGGTCTCTGTGGATGCAGAAGCCACTTCAGCCCCTGCGGGTCCTATGTCGCCATTTTGAACATCAGTGGCCTTTGTCCCGAAGCGTGTCAGCCATGGAGAGGCCTGATGAATAGACCACAAGATAACAGGGCTTACTGTTGTCACTTTCTTCTTTTCCCTGGCACTTCTCTCCTTGGGGAGCTAAATAAGACTGGTCAGTTGTGCTTTCTTTTTTGATTTTCTGGATTTTATCTATACCTCCAGCAGAGATTTTGGTTTTTCATTTACTTTCACTGCAGGTTTCAATCTTCCCCACCCCCAAAACAATATCTTCTACCCCGTTGCACGAAATAAAAGAAAAGCTTCAAATTGACTCTGCCTCCTTAAGCTTTTGGAAACTTTTTGCTGTATGGGTCTGCAGAACCTAAATTTGGGGCCTGCGCTATTTGGCTGTGTTTCTTTGCCTCAGAGGAATCTTCTAGCTTTTCTCCATTTCAAAGCACTTGGGTCCACACAAATGCTCTCGAAGAGAGAGCTTTTTTTCCCCCCTTAGCAAAAATTCAGGTCTGTCACCAGGAAAGAAGAGATTTTTCTGTGGAAATCTTCTTCATGCTGTTTAAAAAGCCACTCACATCTCAGTATGAACTCTGCTAACTCGCTCCGTTGTCTTTGTGAGTGAGAGGCGAAATCCACACAAAGGTATAAAGAGCTGATCCATATAAAGATTGCTCTCTGGATTTCCATTGGGCACCAGCTCTCTGATGACTGCATCTTTGCTGTAGACAGCTGTGCAATTGAGACAACAGCAGGGCTCCAGATGTGTTAGGCCTTGCTAGGCAACAGACCCAGAAGTTTGGCCAAATCAGCCCCAGATAATCACCACAGAGGAGAAAGGAATGCAGGGTTGACCCAGAGTCTTTGTGTAATTCAGGAGCTGGGGGATTGAGCCAGGACAGACTTGATCAAGTTGGAATGGAAGGTCTACTTCTCTTACAATGTTATTGTGAGGTCTCTTCTGTGGCTGTAAGAAACTCTTGTAGGATAGTAGGGTTGATAGTAGGATTGATGCTCACCTAGAGAGAGGGCATCACAGAATGTTTAGGTGTCTGGGTTCATGAGTTCAGTGAACCTCAGTTTAAATCTTGGCCCCACCTCTGACTAAATGCTTGAGCTTGAGGCTACTTTGTAGGACTTGTGCACACAGAACCATTAGAACATTCCCAAAACACTCATCGCAGTAGCCCCTTCTTTTGTAAGGAGGAATTTAACAAGCAGCAAGACACTGTGACTAGATTGAGATCGAATAGCTAGTAGGTAGTAAAGATTAATCCCAAACTCAGTTTTCCTAACTCCCACTTTGATAATTTTTTTCCATCATACCAACTGTGTCTGATTATAAAGAATTACCTCACTGAGGAGCTCTTGAATAGAGTCTGGGATCTGAATATTAATCAAATGCCCCAGGTAAGTCTTAAGATGGAAAAGAGAAATTCCAAACAAAAGCTCTCTACATCACAGCAACTACTATGGAGTCACCCAGAGACAAGCTTATCCTCCCTTTGTATCTCTTCTACACACATAGAATGGAAAAAATGTACCATTTGTCCTGGGAGGTAATACAGATCCCAGGCAAAGTCATCTAACTAGTACTTGGTGATCATTTTGATTTTTTTTTTAATTTATTTTTTCAGTGCTGAAGACTGAACCCAGGGCCTTTGCACTGAGGTACATCTCCAGTCCTTTTTTACTTTTTGCTATGAGACAGGGTCTTTCTAAATTGCCACGGTAAGACTCAAACTTGCAATCCTCCCATCTCAGCCCCCCAAAATGCTGGGCTTACAGGCTTGGGACAGAGTGCCCAGTTTGGTGATAATGTTTGAGTAAAGAAAATAAACAACTATTCATAGACCTTTAGGAAATAAAAGTCCACATCACTGTCCAGGTGCAATCTCTAATAGCAATGGTCAAGAAGGCTCAACATGATTCTCTCATGGGCACATTTTAATATGATCGGCCTGCTCTCAGGTGACCCAGCTCTTCCTTGGATTTTGCTAGAAATCAAGGAGCTATTTGGGGCTGGTACAATCCAGGCATTCAAAGGGGAACACAAAAAAAAGGGCCCCTCAGGTGGCAACAGTAGAGAAGCAGATGGTAAAAAATGTTCTTGACGTCTCTTGATCATTAATGCCCTGGAAACTTTGTTTCAACTTTGGATTTTTATGGTTACTTTGGGCAACCACAAAAGATAACAGAACAGTGGCAGCAGTAGGCAGGCAGAGGAGAAGCATGTGTCCTAAAGCATTTAGGTACAAAGGCAGGTGGCTTCAGATCGACTGCAGGTTATGAAATGGAAAAGCCCATTGTCGTTTTGGACTTTGCAGGGAGCCAAGAGTAAATAATACTTCTCATATAGCTTTAGCCTCGTGCTATCTTAATTGCAATCTCTGGTGAGATTTGGAGTTATGCGTTTTTAACAAGCAAACCATAAAATAAGGTTTAATCTCCCCAGAGCCCTGGAGTTAATTTATCTGTCCACAGGCTAAGATCTTTTTAAAGGTTAAGAATGCTTGGGTTTTCTTTCTAGGTCTCTGGATTGGCTGGAACGCCTGCAGGTGTCTCCTACCGCTGGCGGCTGGAATCTGGCTTTCATCAGTGCTAAAGACCCAACCCTTAGGAAGCCCTGCAATAAGAATCAAGTGTTGGATCCTAGTAGTCATGTACCCTACTTTGTTCTGATGGAAAGGAATTGGTATTTCTTAGGACTGTGTCTTGGCAGAAAATACACCTGATTTAGCCTCAGAAGAAAATGTTTGAGTCCTTCCTCTACAATTAGGAGCTGCAAGATTTGCAGGATATTTCTTAAACTCTGTGAGCTTCAGTTTCATCATCTGTAAAAATGGAGGTAATGAAATCTAATCTGGAGTCTTTAACAAGGGTTTCTGTGACTATTAAGTGGTATATGGGTGGCTTTTTTAAAATGGTAAAGCATAAATAATGTTCACCTAACTTTCTTGCCTGTTGTTCATCCAGGTAGACTTTCCTGCCCGCCTCAAAGAAAGCTACTTTTCCCATGTATCTACTCTCAGGGACGCAGATCACATCTAAAACCCCATCTTAGCTCTCAGCTGGCCGGCATCAATTCCTCACCAAATATAAAGAGCACAGGTTATCATGCAGGCCTTGGACCTAGTTCCTTGCTGGATGTAGATAGATAGATAGATAGATAGATAGATAGATAGATAGATAGATAGATAGATGATAGGTGATAGACAGATGATAGATTCATAGGTAGATGATAGATAGATGATAAATGGATAGATAGATGATAGATAGGTGATAGATAGATAGATAGATAGATAGATGATAGATTCCTAGAGAGATGATAGACAGACAGATAGATGATTGATAGCTAGCTAGATAGATAGATAGATAGCTGTCCACCATTCAGTTTGGTGGGGCCATTTGCTCTGGCTGGAGCACCTTTCTGGCCTTTGCCATTCTCAGAGGGATGCAGTGACTGCTCCTTATCTATTTATTGGGGGATCACCTCTGTCCATTCTTGTGTGGCTGTACCCCCAGAGAACAGAATAAGGGAGGCCTGTTTGTTTCCCAGGTGGGTGTGGTAGAAGAAGAACCCCAGAGAATGGACTGATATGGCCCATTATTTAGAGATAACACTTCAGCCTTCTGTCACCCAGAATTCACAGCCCCATTGACTGGCACCTCACCTTCCAGTCCTGTTACAATCTACTGCCCTCTCCTCCTCCCCAACGCACTATGCCTTTGCCCTTGTCATACTTGCTACCCTCTGCCTTGATGATTCCCCTTCCTGAACTGCCTCTCCCTGGCATTTCCTACCAACTCAATTTACCACTTCCTGTGAAATCACCATCAGAAAGCTACCTCTTTCCAGAAGCCTTCCCAGGCTTCCTCAACCCTCTCCGGGTCTCATGACCCTTTCCCTGCAATTCCCTTAATATTTGTATATTTGACACAGTTACTGTAATAACTCTAATCAGTGGCAGCATGGTCAGGGATAAGGATAGTGCTTAAGCAAGAACGCTTGGGAAGAGCAGCTCTGTTTTGTGGGCCACACTCCCTGGAGATTTGCTGAAGTCATTTGCAGGCAGCTGCAGACAGGTGGAGGCCAGGTTCACAGGTAGGGAAAGGTGAAGCCGGAGCCATGGCTCTGGATTTCCCTTAAGCCACTCACTGAAGTGTGTTTAAACACCCTTCACCTTTTTGATGGCAAGCCACGTGGCAGAGACAAAGGGTTAGGGACTCTGTGTCAAAAGCAAGCAAAATTGTTCCTCTAAAAGATCACTCCACACGTCATAAGTCTTCCCTGGCTCCCATGACACGAAAAAGGAAAGCCACATTCTCTGCCTTGCACAATTGCTACCTACTGCCATTCCCTCCCCCACATCCCTTTTATACTTCTGCAATACCTGCCTGGTCACAGCATCCCAAACACACGGATGTGCCGGGTACTGCCCTTCTCCACTAAAGCTCTCACCCATTGGCCCTCTGTCTGGAACACTTCTCTTTTGCCATCTTCCACCTTTCTGCATGTAGTCCAGGCAGCTGAAACCAAACCATGAGGCTTTTATCAGATCTCCCTCAGTCAGAATCAAGTTTGCCTTCCTGAAGCTCCTGGAGTGTGTTATTTGTTCTTCTCTTACATTTACAGGGAAGAGCAGCCTTCTGCTAAAGTAACTTGTACACTGTGCCACTTCCCTGCTGGCTAGGTAGCTCTAGCATACAGGGACTGAGGCAGGAGATTAGCGTATGGCAAAGCAGCTGGGCAAGTGGGCGTGACCTATCAGTCATGAAGATTCAGCTACATGTGCAGAAGAGCTTCCAAGCCCTGCACATGATGTCAATCGGGGAATGCTGCCTTCAGTTCTTCTGGCACAAGATCAAGCAGGTTTTTGATAGCACGGCCTAGGTCTCATGTCAGAGGGAGGTGTAAAAACTGGCACCCATTGGCCTCCTGGACACTGCCTTTTTTCTTCCTTAGTGGCTTGTTTTGCATGCAGAGCATATTTCCTTTCCCACTTTAATTGAGCCAAACTCACTCTGCAGAGCACTTCTTTTCAAAGCACTTCTCCCATCTTTTCTTACCTTTAATACCTATAATACCTTCAATAAACATAAAAACTACTTCATTTGCTGTCTAATTCTTTCTTCAGGACACCAAGAATCTGGAAAGAATTGCTAGAAGGAGGCCACAGCTCCCCAGTACCCTGCTAACAAGACAGTCTTCCTCGCTTCCTTGCTTCTACCCAGCCTAACACCTGGCACTCAGGAGAAGTCACAGGACCATCGTGTGCTTGGGTTAGAGTTATAGGATTCAGCTGCAGGGAATCAGGAAACCCCTACCCTCCTCTGCCACTTCCCAAATCTTTCTCAACACTCAGCCTTTCCAATTCTTCTCCCCCACCTAGTCTCTGCACCCGTAACCAGGAAGTAGGGCTCCTCCACCTCACAGTGCTTCAGCCAAGCAGGAAGCCAGGGCCTGTGGGGACCCGCTCCTGCCCTGCCTGAGACTGGGGACAGTGGGCGGCTTTTGGAGGAAAGCCAGGAAAGAAACTGCTGTCTATCTCTACCCCCCACACCCACCTCCTTAAGCAACTTGGCTTCTCCCAGTGGCCTTCGTCTGGGGCTTTGGAGCTCTTTGGGAGCCAGGTTGAGACAGCAATAATCCAATTAAAGCGTCTGACACTCTGGACTGGTGGCGTCTTGGTGGGGAGGAGGTGGACACTCGGGGGCTGTTGCAGGTTCTCTCTGTGATATGTGTTTTACTGGCTGTCGATACCTACAGGGAAAACACTTGTTGTAAGATTCACAGATAAAAACCAGTGGCCTCTGCTTGCTCCCTGGGGTGTTTTCCTAAGAAATTGGTTTCTGTGCAGGGCGGGCAGAAGACTCTCTTTCTTTCCCCCACCTCCCAGGCACTTAGAAGGGTCTGGAGGAGGGAAACGTAGAGGGAAATGGTAAATCAGAGGAGCCAAAGTCGAAAAGGCCTCCCTGGCCCAGTGAGTCTTTTCAACACAAGGGACTGAGTCTTCCTTCCTGTCTAGATTCTCTCCCTTTCGTTTTCTTTCTTTCTTTTCTCCATAGGTTGTTGTCACTGTTCTATCTCTGGGAAGCCCAGGGGGTCTTTTGGGCCTGAGCAAAGCACAGGAAAGGTCCCTAAGACATAAAAAGGAAAGGACCCATCATCCAACCACTGCATCTTTCATGGAGTATATCAAAGCTCATACCAAAAAGTCTTTGATGGAGCTGAGCTGTTGCCCAGGAGTGGGGTTCTGGGGCTCCCCAATCTCCCTAAACCCGTGGTCAGGCTCCCCTCCCACCCACAGATCTATTTCCTCCCCATCATCCAACCCACAGACATCATCCCACATGCCCCTAGTCATGGCCCCAAGACTCCCACACTGCCCGCACCAGCTGGCTCACGCACTAGCAGGCTCCCCACCACCCTACTCCTGGACAGCTTGACAGTGCAATTGCTGGACAAAGTTAAATGCTCTTCCCTTCATTATCAGAAAGAGTTTTATTCTGACTGAAGTGAACAATATGCGGAGACACTACAGAGCTCTGGCGGAGGATGAAAAGTTTCTTATATCCACAGAGCAGTACTTCAAAGTGTCCTGTGAAAAGGTTCCACTTTAATTAGGGGGAGGAAATTGCCATGTAACTTAATTAATATCAAAAACTTTTTTATCCTTCAATACAAGAAAGATGGCTACAGAGGGAGAGAGAAAGGAACTGACAGCGAGTCTGGCCTGGCGCGCTGGCGGACAGCATAATGATAAACCGTGTTTCTAATTACTCTAAGTGTGACTGAGGGTGGGGGAGGAACTCTAAGGCCACAGTGGGTTTTTTGCCACTGTGGAGGTCTTCTTCCTCCGTCCCTGAGGCTCTGCGCTTTGTGCAGAATGAAGTGCAGATCTGAGCTAGTTGTCTGGGTAGTTCAGAGGAAAAACACAGAAACCTGCTTTGTTTCAGCTAAGTACTTGCGCGTACAGAAAGTGACTTGGGAGTGGATCATCTGCTCCTTCCTGCACTATCTAGTGCTTTTGGGAGCTGGCTTCCTCCTCCAGGTCCCTTGTCCCTGCTACTGCCCCCCACCCTCTTCCATTCAGTGCTCTGGGCAGACTCCTAGGAATCTGCCTGGTTTCTGTCTGTCTGTCTGTCTGTCTGTCTCTCTCTCTCTCTGTCCCCACAATTAAGCCACCCTATCCATTCTACCCTATAAGTGTCTCTCAAATCTGTCATCTTCTTTATTGTTATCATATGATTTACAGCTGATAACTGGTCTTTTCATTTTTCCTTTAGCCCATTAGAGGTCATTCTTCAGCCGCCAACCCAAGTGATCTTTTATAACACATAAAATCCTGCCATTGCACTGCTCAAAACCCTTAAATGGCTATCATCCTTGAAAACAAAGTAACTAAGATTCCTTAATGAAGACTACCAAAAGCTGGTATCATTTTGCTCCCACCTATCTCTCTCATCCTTGCTCTTGACACCAGCCAGAGGATCAGGTCTTTATCATGGCATTCTTTATTTTTGGAATATTCTTCCATACATTCTCCACCCAATGGATCTTGGCCTGTTCACTCTTATTTATTCATCTTTTGAATCGTGACTTAAATGTTATTTACTCTGGGAAGAATTCTGAGACATCTACATTAACTGTCCACATTAAACATTCATATAGAATACACAGTTCTTTGACATCTACACAAGAAATGTAACGAATTATTTAGCCAACTACTTTTTGAGATATATCTTCTCCCTTGGACTATAATCCCAATAGAAACAGGCCATGCCCTGGTTGTCACACTTATTTGGTGAGCTGCTCACACAGTAACATTGTTCTGATCTCCATTAGGTCATTTCATTCTCATAACAAACAAATGGGGTGTATCATTTTATTAGACCCACTTTACAGATATAGAACTTGACGTATTGAGGTCAGATAGTGTCCAAAGTTGTACAGGTAGTAGGTGAGGAGTAGTCTCATCCCTGAATCCTGCTTCTCATTGCTGCACTCTGCTCATACAGGAGGAGCCCCATACACATTTGCTGACAAAGGGCGGAGCCAGGAACAATGGACCTAGAAATAGTTGGAAGAGACTAGAGGTTACCAGGCATGACCAGGAGACCCAGCCTTCCTGCCTATGGAGGTGCCCTGTCCTTTTCAGCATCATCTTTCTTCAACACTCCCAGAAAAGACCCAGCCTCGTGGTTCTGCTGAGATCCTCTCTAAGGAAGGCACACAGCCTAAGAACGGCTCCTGAGAAAGTTAAGACACAGCCTACTCTCAGAGCCCTCTTTCACCCCATTGTTTCTTCCTAAGTCAGCTTCTAGCTTGCCTGTCTTCCTCAACATGGAGATATGCAATAAATTAATTTTGGGAAAGAAACGCAAAGATAGGCAACATCTTCTGGACATCGACCAAATTATTAACTGGAGATCATTTACAGTTTCAGCATCAGAGGTCATGGTTTCCCCTGTGTGTGAGCACGTCTTTTTAAAGGTAGGTCTTCTAGCGGTTAGTATGACGAGAAGCAAGTACTACACAAAGATCACCGTGAACCAGGAAGAGAAGGAGCAGAGTCCAAGTTCTGAGAAGTTGCGCAGTGTTGTCAGAAGTGATTACAATTATTCAAGAAAGAAATAGTGTCTTTTCTTTTGGTTCATTAATTTATTTTTTAGATTATTACTAAGTGCTTAGGACATTGACACTTATAAAGTTATTTGACCTCAGTTACTTCAAAAAAATGGAGCTACTAGTTCTTTTGGCTGTGAAAAAACTACGAAGAGACTAAGGAGCCCAAGAACCAAAGAAGTGTGGGAAGAAGGCTGTCGAAGGTGCTCACAGCTGAGATCAAGACACTAATAAGGTAGAGGGGGAAAGACCCCTCCCCTTAACACGACCACCTGGACAGGACACAACTGTCCCCCAGGATGATGTCATCTGACAGATTACCATACAGTGGCATAAAGGGAAAGGAAGTGGATGAACCGGGCTGGCCTGGTGCCAAGCCCTACCGGCCAGCCCAACCCCAAGACTTCTCCCAGATGGCACAAACATGCACGGCAGACAGAGCCGTAGGTAGCAACCCAGCCCCAGGGCTTGAAGGACAGGTTTGTAACTGACAGTATCTCCACTGCCCTCCAGAGCAGCGCCTGGAGCCACAGGTCTCTCCACAACAGCCAAGAAAAGCTTCTTAGCTTCCTGTGCTTCACGCAAGGCCGTGTGTTATCAGCTGCAGATGCAGCCTCACAGCCTCCCACTCTGGAGTGCTCTGTGAAAACGAGCTTGGCAGGTGGACAAACCAGACAAGATGACAGCGGTGTTAAGTAGCAGCCCACAGGTGGCTGGAGCACAAGCTCGGGACCCTCCTCCTCTCAGGCTCCCCGCAGTTGCTGCCCATCACTGAGGCGCCCTGCCCTCCAGAGGCGTCTGTAGAAACAGAGGGACTGGGGCTCCTGAGTGCTCTCCTAGCGTCTCCGCGGGTCCTCACATGGAGAAGGACCTAGCAAGCCAGGCTTCAGCTTTTATCTGATGGGACGCTTCCTTCAGGTCCCCTATGGGGACAGCTGCTGCAGGACACTATTCACCTTTGTCACATCGTCTTTCTCAAAGACTCAATGGGGTGCACCCCCATTGCCTGTGCACCTGGGAAAGTAATGAATGAAATGAGGTGAGTGACCTTGAGCCCTTCCCAAGCGCAGGGCCTTGCTTCCAGCACCCCCACGGGCCAACACTGTCACGTTTCTAACGTGCAGAAAAGGTGTTATGCTCCAAGCTGTCTCTATTTTCTCCCTTTCCAGTCCAGGAGAGCTCAGAGAAAACACCTGGACGCCCACTCTCTCCTCTCCCCACGGGGAGGGCCCTGGGTCTGTCTAGCAGCAGCAACCTGTCACCTTCCTGCTTGGTCCAGTAGCCTAGGGTCGGGAAGCAGGGGGCCACAGCCGCAGGAAGCTCCCCTCTGGATGCGTGGGACACTGCGTTCGGGAAGCTGACAGCCCGGCAACCCAGAGTGGACCTGTTACCAAGAGCACGTCTTGAGCTCCTTTCATCCAAGCCACAGATGTCTGTCATATCGTCGTCCCCCCAGCTGTAGGACTTACTATAATTTCATACAGTTCTGTAGACAGATATTGAAAAGCATCTGGAAAAATTGATAGCATATCAAGGCAAAGATTTCATAAAAGTCATTTTTTAAATGTCCAGCCATAGGTACCTGTGCCGGGTCCTCTCAGACTCACATTTGAGTTCCCCAAAGGCCTTTTTCCTGATCTTAGAGCGCCCCCTTTGGAGATGACGCTCCTACTGCAACTGCGGCGCCGGCTTCCCAAGCCTTTGAAGATAGTGATGAAGGAACAGGGGAAAGAGGAAGGAAAAGGAAAGGGCAAAAAGCAGAGGGAGACGGTGCTGTCCTCCGGGGAGCATCTTCCACTGTGAGAGAACCGTGCTGTATCTTCAACACGCATGAGCCCACCGAATCGCACCTCTCATAAGCCGCCAGCCCCAGATTGGTAAGGAATCAGAAAATTCAAGGAACCTCCTTCGAAAGACACAGAGTGGCTGCCCAAGCCTCTGTTCTCCGCGCTAGCCAAAAACGTGCAATTTGGTTCTAGAAAACTGACACGCGGCTACTCCCTCCTCATCTCACTCCGCAAAGAACATTTCCAATTCTCCAGTGAAACCACAACAGGCAGGAACAGCTCTGCTCAAGAATGGACACAAGAGGACGCTGGGGCAGGGACGGTGGCTGGGAAGGAGGGGGCAGCAGAAGTGGCTGCAGACGAGGGCTTGTTTCAGGGATGTCCCTTTTCCATGTGTTTTCATCGAGTCTTGCTTCTTCCCTACACCCAATGACAATGAACAAGTGGCAAGTGACAGCTGTGAGGGTGCGAGGAGACCCCCAAGGCTTGGAATCAGAAACATGCTCTGGCACAAGAGGACTTGGCCTCAGCAAGCTCTGGTAGCTTTGAGTTTTGGTCATCAGATAGCTGGGAGGCAGTTTCAGGAGCAGGGAAGGTACTACCTGGGATATGGTCATGGTTCTCCACCCCCTCCAGAAGAGCAAGTAGGGACCATCCTCTAAAAGACTCGGCCCACATAATTATGGAGCCTGAGAAGTCCCACCAACTGCAATCTCTAGCTAGAGAGGCGAGGAAAGCTGGTGATATAATCCAGCTCAAACCCAAAGGCCTGAGAACCAGCAGAGGCAATGGTGTATGTTCTAGTCCAAGACAGAAGATGAAAGATATACCAGTAAAAGTAGACTAGCAGAGACAATGAGTTTTCCCCTTCTTCTCTTTTGTTCTATTCAGACCCTCAAAGGATTTTTTGGTGTCCATTTGCCTTGGGGAGATTGATCTACTTTACAAAGTGCACTGATTTAAATGCTCATCTCTTGTTCATGGCATCAGTGGTTCAGTGGTAGAACTCTCACTTGCCAAGCAGGAAGCCCAAGTTCACATGCTCATTTCATCTATGAATAGCCCCACCGACACGCTCAGAGATAAGGATTAGTTATGTATCTGGGCATCCAAGGTCCTAGTCAAGAAGACATATAAAATTAACCACTACACCTGGTAACTTCACAAAGAGAAACAGAAAGACAGCCCAAAGTGCCCTCCAGGATCCTGGAATGAGGAGCCAACAGCTTTGCTGAATGTGGGAGACAGGAACACATAAGAAAGGAAAAAGGAAGCTGGTTAGAAGGAGCCTTGAGTAAGACCTTTGTTGAGTCAAGGTAAAGGGAACCTCTTACCTAGGAGAATCTTAAAGACACCAGGATTTGAGTGGGTCTGGGGCTGCATGGGTCAAGAAGAAAGGCTGGGGGTGCTCCGCTTGTGTTGAGGTATGAGCTGGACCTGAACACAAGACTCCTTTTGGAGTCTCTGTTGAAGGAGTCTCAGTTGAGAACAGAAGGAGTTGTGTGCTAGGACATGTTCTTTGGGGGGAAATATGCTTTACCCTGGGCCCGTGCTTCAGAGGAGGCCTGGCTCCCATTATTGCTTTTTACAGGGTTGGTGAACTGCCAGCACCTCACCCATTCCTCTCAGTCCATTCTTCTCCGCCTTCAAATCCTTTCAGCCACACGAGTGTATTCCACTTTGAATATTAGAGCAGATGCAGAAGTGCATTTCCATGCATAACCTCCCAACATCAGACTTGGGACTGTGGAGTGAAGAGAGGTAAGAGCAAAGTCTGGTTCAATAACGTGGAGAGGAAGAGAGATGAAAGGTTATGTGGGGATGACCCCAGGGGGTGAGCTCGTACTTCTCAAATACCAAACCCCTGTTTCTGTCTGCAGGAGCCAACCACACCAGTGGGGCAGGGCCAGGGAAACCACCATGCTTTTTACAGGGGCAAAGAATAGGCCTATGGGGAGCCAGATGTTGTGTGGGAGTCAGCAGCCCTTCCCTCCTCCCCACGTGGCCCACTAAGCTAAGCTGGCCATAGCACTGTTCTGATAAAGCTGGGTCACACTTTGAGTCCTTTGTGGGCGGATTAATCTTTTAAAGAGTGAAGCGGTAACTAGCCTATCAAATACAAAACAATCAACATTAAATAATATCATCTAAAACATTGTCTCTCACTCAATGTCTCCATATATTAAGTGTCACGTGAGACATTTCTTTCAAAATTTAGACCCAGGACGTTGTTTTTAATCCCCTGAGAATAAGGGAAGTAGGGGAAGTAGGAAAGTGCACTTCGCCCTTTTAAATGGTGAGGACTATGATAATATGCCATGCTTCCTTTTTTAGCTTAGCTACCTGGAAGCTCTAATCAGACTTTCTGTTAACTGTACTAAGTATGTTAACTAATACTTTGGATTAGTATATTTCTTAACTTCCTTCTTTTCGGGTCTGGTTGCTGTCTTCACTTTCTATTCAGTTATCTTATAGATATCCTTTCTTTAAGGCATTCAAGCCATCTTTGGAAAGAGGTAGAGATATCTGAGACAACACACTACTTAAAGCACATTCATGGCCACAGCTGGGAAGACCACATGAAGGGTACGTTTTCCTGGCAGGAGCCACATTATGTCAACACTGTCTTCAAAGAAAAAGGGCAGTCTTCTGTGTCCCTCTTCTGCCTCCTCCCTTGCCACCACCCTGGCAAGGGCAAAGTGCCGAGGGCATTCTTTAATCTCCTCTCTTTTAATTGGTGAGAGAAAGCAGTGCCACTCATCAGTGCTTTATGTTGGATGGATTTAATTAGATCTAATGACCAGATAAATGGAGAATTCTGAATAAGGACCTTTGGGGACTGAAGGGTGTGAAGAGGACTGTGTTGTTGTATTTCCTCGCATTCATCGCTGTGGCTGAGGTCACGACCAAGCAGGGCACTAAAGAGAGTCTGGCAGGGCTGCTGTTGAGAAGGAGGCAGGAGGAGAAGTCAGAGGTCATCCGGGGCTGCAGCGCAAAAGGCACTCAGAGCGAAGGTGCAGTAGGGTGTGCACTTGTGAGGCTCAGTTTTGGATCTCCTGACTGACTGACTCTCATTCCTAGTTGATCCTGTCTGCCAGCTGACCTGCTTCCCAGGCATTCTGTCTCCCTGTGACCCTGACATCTTTCTCACCTTTGAGGGATGCCACAAGCCTGGTCCTAGAGTGGGTAGAGCTGTTCACTTGTCAGGCTTCCTGAGAGCTGATGCTGAAAACAATCTGTCCCCCTTTGACAAGTCGCCTTTATCTAGTATGAGCAGGATCATTTTGAATATCCTTGTGCTGTCACTTAGGGCTTGGAGTGTCAGAGATTTCTCTCCCCTCAAAGATCATCTGTCAGAGTTAGTGGGGTATTCTGGTCCCAAAAGCCCTGAAGGAAAAGTTCTGGGGGTGGAGGGGGAATGGAGGGAGGGAAATAAGGAAAGAAGTCAGTCTGCAAATATTCCAGATCTGACTCGTTCCCAAGGAGGGTGGACTAATCCTACCCCAGAGAAAGGTCAGTCAAAGCTTCAAGTCTTGAGAAAGAAGAGATAACTTTTTATGGAGTGTCTACCATATATCCAGTGTTTGGTCAGATACTCATCTATACTATCATTTAATTCTTTTAATCTCAGAGCCTGGTGCATAATAGGTGCTCAGCATGCATATGTAGAATGAATGAGTAATTGAATTACCCAGAATAGCCCTTATTGTACAGAGAAAAAGCCAACACTTACAGAAAATAAATGGAGAAAGCTAAGGTTTAAACCTAGGTCTTTCTTTCTAATGCCAAATATCGGTCACTTTCCAATTTGACATGAATGGGAGACATTGATCAGAACCCTCTCTAGGCACCCTCCAATTGCTGCTCAAACTAGGCTTGTGTGTACCTTTGTCTCATTAGACCTTTGCTGGCTCCCCCATAAAATTGACTGGATGGAACAACACCTTGTGTGCAAGAAAGCAGATGCAGTTTTTTACCCGAAGATGTAGTAGAGCTGAGATAGTTTCTGTGGAGATGTGGCCCTCTTTTCATCTAAATCAAAAGCCTTGCCTTTGGTGATAAACAGCATGCATGTGATGTTAACTCTTTTTATGTGGCTCTCTGCCCCCGGATATGAATCTACATATGTGCTAAATGTGAGTCGGCAGTGCCAAGAGTGATGCTTATTTTACTGCCTCTGGATTCGGGGTAGCAGCTCAGGCCATTAAGGAAGCATCACATTCTCTCTCTCTCTCTCTCTCTCTCTTTCTCTCTCTCTGTAAGATTCTTAAAGGTATTAAAATGGGCCAGCCAGGATCATCTCATGAAACTCATCCTCAGAATTATTCGCATGAAAGTAGAGTTAGAAACCAAGTGATCTGGACTGTCTAAATCCCTCACTTTAGTTTGCCAAGGAAAGAAAGACCTTTGCAGCTTAAATGTGAAAACACCCTTATCAGTGAGCTCCATTGCTATAGTCCAAGTGATTCCTAAAGTACATGAGTCACTCCTGCCTAAAACAACAATTATTAACCTTCACTGAGAAATGATTGCCTTCCAGGATTTGCACTGAGGGCTTCATATAAAATATCCCATTGTGCTCCCCAAAAAAACTGTATGAATTTTTACTATGCTTGTGCCTATTCTGTACATGATAAAACTGAAGGTGAAGAGATTAATAACTTGTTCACAACCACTTAGCTAGCCCATAGCAGAGGAAAGGTGTGAACCCAACTCTGTCTGAGCTACACCTTTTAGTGAGATGTGTGTGTCTGAAACTGCTGGACTGTTAAGAGAGAAGTGATGGATAATGAGATTTAAGAAAAAAACATTACAAATTCTCTTACACTTGTGTACAATGAACCATGGTGAATACATAGTCTTGGTCCACTCTTCCTTCTCAAAGAAGACAGGGCAAGTGATAATCCTTTCTGACTCATCCGTGCCTTCATTCAGATAATTCAGATATTCACCCAATGAGTCCTGTGCTATTTTCTGGAAATACAAAATTAAATAAGGCCTACCCCCTACTCTCAGTAAGTTCACACAGTCCACTGAGGAAGACAGACTTATACACTAATATGTGCAGCCATATAATAAATGCATTGGTGGATGGAAAGCATGTGAAGGGAATAGCATCCCAGCTGAATGAACTTAAAGTGACAGAAAAAGCAAAGGCCTCTGAATCAACTTTTTAAAACAAAACTGGATATGAAACTTGTTTGTGTGATCTTGAGACAGTTGAAATTCTTTGAGCTCTACTATAATTTTTTTGCAGGAAAACATTAATACCAATCTAATGATACTACCAACCCTCAAAGAATTACACAAGAGATGAAATGAGTTAACATAAAGGAAAGCATTATTATTTTTCCCCATAATGCAAACTGGCAAAATAGAGGGAAGACAAGTATGAAAGGGCACAAAAGCAATGCAGATGTTTCTGTAATGTGGGCTTAAGCAGCAGCGTGGTAATGTAGATGTGGATGCTGTGAGAGAGACAGTCCCACTGGACTTTGAAATCACCAGCCACTCTTTTGGGGGACAAATTTCTCCATACGGAACTAAGTATGGGAAAATTATTTCCATAATCCTCCAGTGCAATTTTTCCAAGGATAGGAGAATGAGAAGTTAACCAATGCTTCCCACTAGAACTCAGAGCAATCAATCAGCTCATAAGTATCTGCTGAGTGCAGCCCTGTGATCAGCATTCTGCTTGTTTCTCTGCAGCGCTTCAAAGAGCTCGTGAGCTGGTGGGAAAGAATAGTGTCTATTAAATAATTAGTTACTAAACTATTTGCAACTAACTCTGGCCATAGCGAGAGATGGGAAAGGTCAGTACCCATGCAGTAAAAACTGTATTCATGCGAGAAGTGGAGAACTGAGGAGGGTTTTTAAGGAATGCTAAGATTTGGAAAAGCAGAAAGAGAAGGTGAGTATGGGAAGAACGGAAGGGAAAGTGGCTATACTCAGAGGCCTAGGAAAGAAAAGGAGTGAAGGAAAAAGGAGTGAGAAAGAAGGGAAGAGAGGCAACAAGAGGAAGAGGAAAAGCCCAAATAGAAGAATGAGAGCTATTAGCTGAGAAAATAGTGGGAATGAACGTGGAGGGGCTGAGCTAGAAGGCTGCCAATGCAAAGTCAGCAGATAGCTGAACGAAGCCCAATTGTCCTCTAAGCTGGGGAATCTGGATTTGGTACCTCTGTCAGTTAGGTCACGATAGGCATCACCATGAAAGGAGGATAGCAGTGCTAGGGACAACTCAGAGGGGACCAAGGACAGGAAGTAGATAGTTCAGTTCAGACTCTGCCATCCAAGTCATGCCAAAGACAACATGCATGACAAGGACATAAAAAGAAGACGGGGCTCATCTGAAGGAAAATTATCAGATTTAGATATTAGAAATGATTAGAAATAAAGGTAGGAAATAAAGAAGTCAAAGACTTCTAAAAGACTGCTAGGTATGAGTCTGGAAAAAGATGGTGTCCCTAAGAGAAAAAGGCCTTTGGGAAGAGGAAGTGTGATGCCCCTGAGTCATGATGTGCTATGCAGGAGGGACGGCAGGAAGTGCAAATGGGCTGGGATGGCAGTGCTGAACTAGCAGGGTGAGATCAAGGCTGGGGATGTCCACGTGAGAAACACACTGCAGGACACTGCAATAAGCCCCCACAGGATGTGGTGAGAGGGGCACAGGGAAAAAGGCTAAAGAAAGGTCCTTGAGAATCTGCTCCAGTTGGGTGGCAAGAGAGAAATGCGACATCACAGACGTCAGACAAGAAGCAGTCCCAGAGGCAAGAAGAACCCCTACCATTAGACACGCTAAAATCAAAGGAGAGGGGAAGGACAGGAAGATTATGGGATGGATGCGCTGCCTACTGCACTAAGAGGGCCACAAGAACAAGAAGAGTGAGCGGTGATGCACATTGCAGAGATAGCAGTCAGTGGCATAGAGAATGAACGTGCAAGGAGATATTCCAATATAATTTAACAGCAAATGCCAGCTCGTATGAAAATCGAGACCAGAATGTCAGAAAGTAGAGACATCGTAGTTATAGCAAAGACTTTAACCCTGAAAAAGGAAAGAGGGGAAATTAGAAGGTATAATACAATCAAGCACAGGCCTTTCTGAGAGTTAGAAACTAAAACACATGAAGAGAAAGAGGCCAACCCTGCAAGAGACAGAGGGACTAGACACATATTGTAGAAGCAAAATCCTAGAGGTATTAGGGGTCCAGGGTTCATGTGAAGTAGTTATCTTTAAATAAGGGGAAGGAAACCTCTTCCTTTGAAGGTAGAGGGAGAAAGTCCACTTCACAGGCATGGCTTTAAGAGGTGAGAATGCGGGTACTTGAGATGTTCACAATGATCACTTTAATCTCCTACTGATCTGAAATGGCCACATAGCACGAGGGAAAAAGAAAGCTTTGATGGTTTAAGTGGCTGAGATTTTCAGAGTGTTATTGCAGCATTACCTAGCCCAACCTGACTGAACACAAGGAGAAAGCTGCCTCCTGAGCTTAGGACAGCAGGGAGGAATCGGGGTGTTAAGAAATGAAAAGGTACAAAAGAATAGTAGTGATAGTATCTGAGTGATCCAAAGAGATTCTTTTCCCCAGTATATCTTTTTGGAAATTTTCAAAGCTATGGAAAAGTTTAAAAACCCGTATAATGACCACCCAAAGACACTCTTTACCTAGTACACCAATTGTAACATTTTGTAACATTCTCTGTCTCTCTGAAGAGGAGTATACATGTATATATATTTTTTTCTTCCATCTTCTTTTCCTTTTTTCCTTTTTTCAAAAACTCTTAGTAAGTTACTGACATCACAGCACTCCCTGAGCATTTTAGGCTATACCTTCTAAGAACAAGGGCCTTCTCAATTTATTTTTTTCTCCCAATGGCCAGGACCAAGCTGGAGTGAGATTTCTTTTTTTTAATTTTAAAGAGAAAAAAACAAAAAAACCCAAAAAAACAAAAACAAAGACATAAACAAAACAACATAAAATGATACAGAATTTCAAAACAAGATGACAGGAAATCAATGGTTGCCTTATTACTTATTGTTATCTTCAAGGTAGTTGCTCAGATTACCAGATATAGGTATGCAAGATTGATCAAACAATTAAACATTAGCTGTTCTTTTCAATAAACCAATAGAAATTAGTGGAACAATTATCTGAGCTATCGTGTGTGTATGTATGTGTGTGTGTGTGTATCTATCCCTGCCTTCTTTCTTTCTTTTCTTCTTTCCCTCATCGGAGTTTTCTTTCCCATTAAGCAGTTTCTTTCCCTTTTGCAATATCTGTTGTACCTTTCAGTTTTATTCACTGTTTCAGGTTCTTACACTAGGGAGACAATATGGTGTTTACACATGTGGGTCTGATTTATTTCGCTTGTGAGTATGGTCTCTAGTTGCATCCATTTACCTATAAAAGCCTCTAGTTTATCTTTCTTTATAGTTGAGTGCTATTCCACTGTATAAATATACCACATTTTTCTTATCTGCTCCTCAGCTGATGGGCATTTGGGTTGTTTCCAAAGTTTGGTTATGACAAATTGTGCTGCTATGAACATGGATGCACATATATCCTTGTGGTATGATATTTTCAATTCTTTTGGGAAAATATCCAGAAGGGAAATGGCTGGGTTAAATGGACCCTCGAATCTTAATTTTCTGAGGAATCTCCAGACTGATTTCCAAATTGGTTGCACCAGTCTACATTGCCACCAACAGTGGAAAAGAGTTCCTTTTTCCCCCACAGCCCCTCAAGCATTTGTTGTTGGTTGATTTCTTGATGGTATGCAATACTATTACTATACCTAGAAAATTAACTGATTGCTCAGTGATTGTAATTTTAAAGTGTATGTGTCTAAGATATATGGCATGATGTGCTAATATTCACATACATAGTAAAGTGATTACTGCAGCCAAGAAAATTAACATATCCATGATCTCACAGAGTTACTATTTTGTGGTAGAGATACTTAAAATTTACTCTTAGCAAATTTCCAGTATACAATACAATATTATTAGCTGACATCCTCATACAATAAATTAGATACCCTGACTCATTCATCCTACACAACTGTAACCTTGTACCAAGACTTGATATTAATGCAATAGCTTTATCTAGTACACAGTCTATATTCAAATTTCCCCAGTTATTCTTAAACTTAAACTTTACACATAGCTTGAAGGATCCCTTCAAGGATCCCACCAAGGATCACATATGTTTAGTACATGTATGGGAGAAGCAGTCTGGTAGCCAGGGCAAAATTTGATAACCTGGCTCTTTAGCAGGACAGATTTGCATTGTGAGGAAAAGGAGGTATCTGATGTAAGGTACCTGGATGCCGAACACAGACCTTTACCTGAGATCCGTGATAAACATGTTGTGGTGCTGGTGATGATGATAACGAAGGAAACTGGGTGGAGCATTTCATCAAAGGCAAATAACAACATTCAGGTAACTAATAGATCAACAAAGAAAAGAGAAATCAGGAATATGATTTGCCAATGCAAATGTTAATACTAATTAGACTTTATACCCTACAAAACATTTAAGTGCCATGCATTAAATAATCAATTATTAAATCCATGTGAAATTAATTTGTTCTAAGTTCTTTACACATATATGCTCAATTTGCAAATGGCATGGTGAGCTCCTCCCAGTTTTAATTAATTAGAGCCGGCATCGAGGATGGAATATTTATTTATGGACCAGGTGCAATTAAAAGCAGCGGGCTACGCTCCCTCTAGAGAATGCTAAGAGGAATTTAAGATGTGAGTGCTTGACAAACGTAGAATCTCACAGCCAAGTGTGGCCTTAGTAGTCATTTATTTCAATATATCATGGAGAATCTAGATAGCTGTAATTTAAAACTATGTTATTTTCAATATTTCAAAGTAGTTAACAGAAATGCTAGAGTTATTCATGAGAAGTCTGTAGTGTGTAGATAAAATATCAGAGATTTGTTTTGCCTTTGGCTGGGATTGTAGTCATTCTTTACGGCAACATTGATTATCGTCTGCTGACCAGGTGCTTCAACTATCAGTTAAATATATCTTTGATGAAAATGACAATAAATTAATGTTACTTTAATCAATGAGTTCATTGGGTAGGAAATATTTTTTGAAACAAAAGAAGGGAAAAGGTTGCTGAGAAAATTAATACTAGAAGTTCTTAGAATGAAAAGGTGAAAAAAATACTATCCTGGCTCCAAACCCTCGTTTTCTAGAAGAGGAGATTGCCCGGGTGATACAGCCACGTTCATGCAGTGACTTATTAGAAGCAATTAACAGCAACCCATCTAGAAAACCAAAGGTTACTTTAGGAATAAACTTCGTGAGCGAAAAGTGAAAGGTTCCTGGTACAGCAAGTCTCAAGCAAGACAGCCACTTAGGAAGCTGGTGTAGCATCCAAGAGAGACGGTGGTCTCCTGACTGCACCAGGGGATAGATGGGGAGAGAGAAGGAGGCACAACCCGGAGGCCTCAGTGAGATCAAGAACAGGAGAATGACAGGGGAGGAAAGAAGCATCACGAAGGATACTCAGTTCCTGAATGGTAGCTTTCGAATAGTGCCCTTTACAGAGAGAAAAGAGGCTGGGAGAGAGGGAGAAGAAAAGAGAGCAGAAATGGAACCCAAGATAAATATTAGGAAGTGACCCGACCTGGAGAGACCCAGAAAGGCCAAGGTTCTGAGATTTGCTATGGCCCGGGCGTCTCCCGGATCTTTCTGAGGCCAAGGGCAGAAAGACCTGGAGTATTCCCAGCCGGCACATCTCAGCGCGCCCGCAGTAGGAGGCCTCCGCCAAAGGCAGACGCCAGGGGTCAGTGCAGGCTCAGCTTCTCCGCCTGGAGAGCCCAGGTCCCTTCCTTTCGGCTTCTGCTCGTTACCGAGAGAATTTAAGAGAACGCTGAACGGCAGATTCGTTTATGATAGCAGCGTTTACAGGCACTTGTAATTATGGTGTATGGAAAACAATTATTCCCTCCTCAAATTGCTCTTTTAATTTTCTCTTATTTGTCCCATAATGCATGTTAAATAAGCCTCATTGCCTCACAGACTGCCTTGGATATGTGCTCGGAAGCTCCTGAACTTCAGGCTGTGAGACACACATACCACACCTATCTACATGCATACCCACACTTACATGCCCCCCCCCCACACACACACGCACACGCGCGCGCACTCTACACAAGACATGGAAATCTGAAGTTAGTGAGTACAGGGTCCTTTCACAGCGCCCCATCACAGCCCATCCCCCCGCAGCTCAGAGATGCTTCAGGAAAAGCCCCTCCCCATCCACCTGGAGAACACCTGCTTCTCTTTTTTAAGAGCCCCTACCCTGGCCGGGCACACGTGGTGGCACACGCTTGTAATCCCAGCACTCCGGAGGCTGAGGCAGGAGGATCGTTGTAAGTTCGAGACCAGCCTGGGCTACAAAGTGAGCTCAAAGCCAGCCTGAACTGCATAGCAAGACCCTGTCTCAAAAAGACCAAAAAAAGAAAAAAAAAAAAAGAGAGCCCCTACCCTATGAAACCTCACCCTCAAACAGGCCTGTAGCTCCATCTTTTATGCTACCACTTTCCCGAGTAACCATTTACATCTGTGAAACCTATACTACTTTGTTTACCTGTCAGCCTTTACATACAAGATCTGAAGTGCCTTGAAGGCGAGGACTTTGTCTTGTGTGTTAGCGGTCTCCAGTGCTCAGCCCATGGAAAAGCTTGGTAGAAGAGTACTGGCTACGGCATAGAGAGGGACACGAAGGAAGGTAGGATAAAGCATGAAGGAAGACTTTTAGTGTGATGGAAAAATCACAAGTACTCTTGGGCCTTAATTGGTCTGAGGCTCCTTGGGGAAGTCATGAGACATGGTGCTGGGAAGACTGCATGAGACTAAAATTTGGAGCCCTCCAGCTCGCAGGGTAGATGAGACAAATAATAAGAGATTAGTACACGTAGGTCCTTAGCCTGTCATCTGTGAAAATAGCTGATTTCTGCTTTCTCTCTCAGGCCACAGCTCAACATAGCACTCTCCCAGTGAAAGCCACAAACTGAGTGCTTTCCACAAAATGTTGGTTTACTTTCCACATTTCCAACTTCTACCAAAGAAGGTGGAAAAGGCAGTGAGTGCTGAGAACTGCATTATCCTATTCTCTGGAGACCTTTGTGACTATATGGCACCTTTTTTAGAAATGCATTCCATTTCAAAATATCTGGGGCTTCAGAGATTATGCAGATACACAGAGCACAGCAGGAATCTCTAATTATACTTGACAAGAGAATAAGTGCGCTCCGAGTCAGACTCTGGGATAGATGGGTGGGGAGGAGAAACAAAACACATCTTCACTACTGGGAGCAATGACATTTAATAAAGTGATTAGGCAGTGACATTAAATAAGTTCTCAGGCCATCTTGGAGTGATTAATCTGGGTGGATGGGGGCTAGGCTCTATTAGGGGAGGGACACAGAAGGCTATTCTTTTGATTAAAAGGTTTATGTTTGGGGGAGGTGAAATTTCTGAGAAGGGTTATTATTAATTGGCTGTTCTTGGCCTTAGAATGGCCTTTATTATTAAACAGCTCTTTTCAGAGTGGGAGAGTGCACAGGAGAAAGGAATTCCCCATGAAGAATAAGAGGAAGGTGCAAGTGCCTTAAGTACCTTATGCCTTGTTGGAACTGAACGCCTTGATGTTGGCAGTCACTTTGAACTCTTCTCTGTACACAAACGTTCCCTTTGTCTTGGCTCAGGTGTTTAAGAAGTGCCTGGTTTGTTCTGCCTCTTACCTACCTGTGGATGGAGCAGTCTTGAGGAGATCTGTGGCTTCACATCTACGTCCTCTTTCCTGTAACCTTTAGTGTTTGGATTGCTATACCAAAATACTATACACTGAGTGGCATATACACAATAAAATTTTATATCTTACAGTTTCGGAGGCTGGAAAAACCAAGATCAAGGAAGTGGCAGTCTTATCGGCTGGTGAATATCTGCTTCCCCACAGACAGTAGCTTCTTGGAGTGTCCTCACGTGGTAGAAAGGGTTAGCAAGTTCTTTGGTTTCTCTTTTGTATAGGCACCAGTTCCACTTATAAGGGCTCCAGCATTGTATGAATTTGGGCTGGGGAGAGGGACACACACATTCAGACCATAGTTCCCAGTGCTAATCCGAGTAGAGCAATGAGATGTGAATGTTAGACTTTAAAAAGATCTCCTTAAAAAAAGAGAGAGAGAAAAACAAAGGTGTCAAAATGGATACAAGGTTTTGCTAAGCATAGACTCCAGAATCTTACTGAAGCAATGTTCCTTTGAAAAATACTTGTGTCTATAATATATGAGAATTGAAAAAAAAACTAAGATCTGCTAGACCAGTAGTTTCCAAGATTTTGAATTTCATGGGCTATTTAAATAAAACAACTTGAGAAGATTAATCTATTTACATTAGCAAATAAAATAATAAATTATCATCTATCACTAATAAAATTACATAAAATATAGAGTAGAGAGAGTGTAATTAACAGATTATTACTGTATAAGAGTAAATTGAAATTCAGAGAGGTGAAGTTAGTAACTTAAGATCACCGAGTTAGTGAATGGGGCTACAATCCAAGCAGGGATGCATGCAGGTTCCCAGAAGACTGGGATCTTTCAGGACCTTCGAGAAGAAAAGGAATACAAGTTAAAAGCACAAAATTTGTTGCAAGAGTGTAGACTTATCAGAATGAGAAATTACAGCAAATTCCACTTTTTAAAAAACTTACAGAAACCAAACAATACAAAATCGAGAAAAATTATGTTTTTATTAATTAACTACCTAATGTACATATATCTTCTTTCTACTTTTTGACTTTTCTTAGGATAAAGCTGGATAGAAAATGCTCCCAGGTATGTATGTGTGTATGTATGTGTATATATATATATATATATATATATATATATATATATGAGATACATAGGTACACATAATAAAATATAAATTTATGTGTATAAAAAAGTATTTAAAATTTACATTTTATATATTTGTTTATATTTACATGTTAATAAATATGTATATTTATTCTAAGATTCATATTTTAATAAACTATATGATCATATAAGCACATTGTTGGAGCCCCTTCCTGGCCTTGAAAGGGACTGTATGAGTGAGGGTCCCTGTATTAAGTTATCCCTTCTGATTCTAGCCCAGACAAATGTGTCTCTAAAGCTCAAGGTTTTCACTGCTTTTTTTACTCATCAGTGTGAGAATCATGACCAGAACTCAAGTATTTTTGCTCTGAAGGATAACCATAAATCTCAGACTTTTGCTGTGATCCAACTGATCTAATCACATATATCAGTAAGTCCGCTGATATTTTTTGAAGAATGTATCTGGCTTTTTGCTCAAGAAAAATGTAAACAACCTTCCAAACCTCTTCATCCCATTGTTAAAGGATAAAAAGAACAGCTGAAAGAAATCTGAAATTGTGATCACTTTGTAAGTATGAAGTTGGACCCGATTTCCTTCTATAAGGCTCATTCCATTTGCTTCCTGATTTGAATATGGTTTATTTCCTCCCAAGCTCATGTTGAAATTTGAACACCCTTGTGGCTATGTTGGGAAATGGATCCTTTCAGAAGTGATTAGTTCATTAAGAAGAATAATGACTTTCTTATGAGAGTGGGTTAGCCAGCACAAGAATAAGCTATTACAAAGTAAGTCTGAAGAAAAAATAGTCTGCCTCTCACCCTTTTTCTCTTCTACGTAGGCTCATTTGCCTTCTACCATGTGATGAAGCAGTTAGAAGGCCCTCACAGAAGATGAGTGGGTATTGAAGCCATGCCCTTGGTCTTGCCAGACTCCACAACAGTGAGACAAGTAACCTTCTTTCCTTTATAAATTATCTGATCTCAGGTATTTTATTATAGCAGCTGAAAACAAACTGATATACCTCCTCTTCCTCCAGAAGCAAGAATTTTGCCTGAGTGGAATTTACCTATCTAAATTTGATTCATTTGTAAATTCTTCACAAGTCAGATTCATTCAACAAATATCTATCATATGTCTGATATAATAGTGAGTAACACGCATGTTTGATGGTAAACACAAATATGCTTGTGATATTTTTTCACTGGTTAGGAACATACAGTCAGGAGCCAAGTGAATACAGCTGCTGGATAAAAACTCCACAGGACTCCTTCAGTCAGAAGGGTGGTAAAAAATAGAAAAGAACAACAATAGTATCTTACATTTTGAGCAATTACATGTTTGGCCTTTTGCATAGTACTTTATTCAAGGTATTTTACTGACAGTCCCTGGTAGATGCTTTATGCCTGTGCTATTGGGAGACAATGCTCTTCTAGCACATAGCAACTACTCTTGGGGTCAGTGAAACCCACCTAGGATGGGAGCGGTTGACGATGGAGGACAGCCAAAATCGTCTGCAAACAACACCAATGCCAACCCAGCATCTGCCGACAAGTTTTCCCATTCCTCCATCCGTTTTGCCCTTATGAAAGAGGGCCAGAGAAATTTTTAATGAGTAATGTCACTTAACACCAAGGGCAATCAAACAAAACTTCCCATGAAATCTTTACCGTCATGATTGCTTGAAATTTTTAATCAAGATAAACATCCCTATATTCCTTCCCCAATGATCCCTGGCCTGTTTCCACCCACATTAATCATTCCAAAATGGCCTAAGAACTCATTTAATGTCACTGCTTAATCACTTTATTAAATGCCACTGCTCCTCGATGTGAATATTTGTTTTTATCTCATCTCCAACGTCTCCTATGGAGTCCTAATCTAAGGACCCCCAGTGTTTTCCCGCTGTGTGTCCCTTGGCACACTTTGCCATAGAACTGAATGGGATAACTTGAGATATGACAAAAACGCACTCTTTCCTACATCTCTCCTTTTGGTGTTACTTCTCAAAATCCTGTCACAGGAAGTTATTGCTGCATCATACAGCTAGCACCCTCCAAATCCCTCCCAGATAGGGGCAATAATGTTTTATCCTGTAGACTTTCATCTTAATTATTATTTTCTATTCTGAGGAGAGAAGGAAGTAGAAAAATTCTTGAAACTTTAGGAATGAGAGGCTTCTGTCACCAGTAGAAATGTTACCCATGCAGAGTTTTTATTCTACTTATCCAAATCAAGATGTTGTCACATGCCTGGGTAAGGAGTGTCTTATCCAGCCTCGATGCGGAGAGATGTGATTGGAGGATGACAGGACGCATAATTGGTACCAGAAGAACCTTCTCTAGAGGAAGATGGTTTCCTTGCAGTTGATAAAATCTTGGAGAGTACAAGAAAACAACGCTACAGAGTGTTTCCTATATGCTATAAGGATAAATTTTCTGGACCAAATAGTTTGACTCTAGCAATATAGAATTGATTTCTATTCTCATGCCGACACCAATAGATTGATAGTAGCTTGCTACAGCATGGTGTTCAGGGTGATCCTGAGACCTTATCAAATGCAGCTGGAAAGAGAGCTATTATGATTAACAAAATCTTTTGCGGGGAGAAGAAAGAAAAGTCGTGATGCCATCCTACTTGCTGCCGCAAGGACAAGGGGAATGTGAGCAGTGGACATCCTCAGTGCCCCCATTTTTATATTTTTCAGCCCTTAAATTCCCCTTCTGTACAGAAATTTGATGCTATGTATTATTTTCCGGTTATGTATGTTTAAAGAAGGATCTTAGCAATCCTCTGCATTCAACTGTTCAGTTCATGAATAAAAGAAACTAAAAATAAGTGATTTACTTATTACTTTAAATTCTATGTTTCAATATATACACTTCTGCAAATAGGATTATTTTACACTATACACCAGGACAAATTTCTGGAAAGATCACTATAAAACAAACATTTCAGATTGTTATATTTTTCTATTATGTCCATTACATTGTAAAGAAGCTTTTCCCTGTGGAGGAAAATTATGAGTCACTGAAAGAAATGTGCCTGGTTTAAGTATTTAAAAATATGGCAAGAAATGACAGTCTAGAAGCTCAAAACAAATATGTTATTCATGATGAAGTAGTTTGTTCTGCTTTTCATTTGATCCTCACACCATCCTAATAAAATGTATATGATTTTGTCTCCATTTTATAGGGAACGTGTGTCAAGGAGCTGATCAGGGACAAGGCTGGATCTGAACCCAGGCCTGGAGTACACAGGAGTTTTGGCTCTTGGGATTTTTGTTCTATTGCCTCCCTCTTCGCCCATTGGAAATGAAGCAGCATCTCATCCTCCATGAAACAATAAGAGAATTCAGATATATTATAGAGTAGCAACCCAGATGCAGGGCCCATAGGGAAGGAAACCAGCCGGGGAACTTGGAAGAAACATTACAGCCTCACTGTGAGAAATCAAGAGGCAGGGTGTTTGATGCATCAAATCCAGGGTATGATGGACAGTACACAGGATTTACTACTCTTCCATCCCCAACTTATTCAATTTGTTTCCCAAAGCAGGGCTGAAGGAGCACTCTGGGGAAGGATATCTTGTCATAAAACTTAGAGTTCAGGTAGGTGGTATGTGTTAACTTCAACTAAGGTTGGGATTTGAGGAGACAAATCAGCTCAATAGCCATTCCGAATGATTTAAACTCTTTCTAGAATGATACAGATAAGGTAGATGATAAATTGATAAGTGATACATAGACAGGTGGATATGAGTGAATAGATATAGATGATAGATAGAGACATAGATAGATACATAGATAAATAGATAGATAGATAGATAGATAGATAAGCAAACTGCCTACAAGAGTAGTGTTAGAAATGGAATTTGGTTTTCTGTGCTGTAGTTGAAGATACTGAAATACTGGTCTCCTGGCAGAGAAAAGAGCACACACCCAGGATAAGCAGGCTACATGAGGGTATATGCAGGTTAGTGATTTATCAAGCAGATGTTGCACTAAAAATAGAGGCAGGAAAAGAAAAATGCCCAGAAATGAATCAAGTCAGCATCTATAGCAAGAGAAGAAAAATATATAAGGCATACCCAGTAGTTTATAGAAGAAATTATGGGAAGAAATCTGAAAATAATATGTATGGCTTTAGTACACCCCCCAACAACCCCTGGGTAATATACAGAGGCAGGCATTATCTCTCTACAAGAGCTTTTTCATCAATACACAAGATACTGGTTTTTTCTTCCACTTTAAGAAAATCCTCCATTGATCCACTGTCTCCAATGCCATTTATTTTCCTCACCTTTATATATCAAAACTCCATGAGAGAGCTATAAATTCTCCTCACCTTCTCCCCTGAACCCACTCAGGTAGGTTCTCGCCTTCATCAACCCACGAGAACACCAGTGACCTCCATGCCACAAAAATCAAATAGTCAAATCTCAACCTCATTAAACTTACAGAAGAACAAACATCTAGCCTTATGCATGGCTACAGCCCACCTGGCTGTTTAAATTTTAAAATATTTGATAAACACTTGCATTTCTGAGTCCTCTGAGTACCCCTGCCAACCATGACTATTCCCTGGGTCCTGTTTCCTACTGCTCCAGAGCCCCGACATTAAAGAGTTGATCCGAGCCACTGCAGGGGCCCTCTTGGTCCCTGCTCCAGGAACAAGGTGGGTTTCAGTTCTCTTTGGTCAAATGACTCTCAGAAGTCCTGCTCCCTGACATTGCAGTGCCTGCCCCCATCCTAACGAGGAGACTAGTCCATGCCTTTCTCACACCCACCCCCGGCCCTAAGGATCGCTGAATAGATGATGCTCTGGAGGTTTCTCTGAATCCACCAGGCTGCTAGAATGCCAGTTACCTGGCCACAGTTCCCGTGAGTCAAACTTGTTTCCCGGCTCTAGTAGGCCAAGTCATTGGCACCAAGTGTTCCTGGTGGCAGTGGTACTCAAGTGAGCAGATTTCCAGGACTCAGTTTGCCTTCAAAGCTGTGACCTGGTAAATTGGTCAGCTCCTCATTGCTGGACAAGGTACCTGATCCCCAAAACTAAAAGGAGGAAAGGTTTATTTGGCTCACAGGTTCAGAGGGTTCAATCCATTGGCTTCGAGGCAAGAACATTATGGTGAACAGAATAACAGAGCAAAGCTGCTCAGTCCATGGTAGGGAGAAAGCAGAGCAGGAGAAGCATCAGAGAGGAAGGGATGAGGGGTGATATGTAGAACCCAAGATCACACCTTCATGACCCAGCAAGACTCCCCTAGAAGTGTGCTTTATTAATCCCCCAGACAGCTTTCAAGCCAAGTTGATAGTCAAGCTTAACTGTTGTCTTAGTTACTTTTCTCTCATTGCTGAGACAAAATACCCAATGCCCAAAGTTAAGGAAAGAAAGGTTTACTTAGCTCAGAATTTATAGAGATTTCAGTCTATAATCTTCTGGCTCCACAGCAGGGGGGCCTTGCAGAGGAGAACAGTTCATGCTGGGAAGAAGACAGCAAAATGAATGACTGAACCTTAACAGTGTCTTTCTGCCCCTTTATACTCTACCTAGGCTTCTGGGATTAGAAGACTGCCAAACCAGTCAGTGAACTGATCACATACCCTTAGTCTAAGCATAACACACTCTATATTCAGCCACTTCTGAAAAGCTTGACCCCTCATGACTGCATAAGGCTCAGAGGAGGGCACATGTAGACACAACTATAACAACTGTCATGCCTGGTGCTGCTAGTGCCTATTCTGATTCAGTTTCATGTGGCCATGTAGGACCATAGCATCCCTGAGACTTTCCCTTTGAGAAGTAGAGAGAAGTAGGCAGGAGGATGGAGCCTGTGGAGGTAATTTGTGGTCAGCTATTCCAGAGTGTGGGTCACTGTTGGATTTCATCTCCACTTAGCTGCATAGGTTCATTAAAGTCTACCAACTACTCACCTATCACGAAAATTAAAAACAATTGTATTAACAAAAATAAGCACAGTCACTTACACATAGCATTTGCTCCACGTTTGGCAAACATCGATTCATATGAGTGCTGTACTATCATCCCCATTTTTACAGATAAGATAACTGAGGCACAGCAATGTTATTCAAACTTCATGGCAGAACTAAAATTCAAACTTCGTCCATCTGGCACACAGCTATTGCTCTTAACTGTCTCAGTATTCTGCCTCTGGTTTTGCCTGAAGGATCATATTCTACCCAATTAGATATGACATTCCAAAATGATTTTTTTGATTTAGTTGGTAATAAAGAATTTTTAGTACACAAAATCTCAGTGATACCAGGACTCAATAATATCCAGATTTGGGAAGGATAGATCATTTTTAATGTAACTGCTTTTCAACAGGAATTGAGAGAATTTAGACCATGGTTAGTACTATTGATGTTAAATTGACACTTTAAGTCACCAAGGACTGTTAACAGGGAATTTTTTAGTACATTTGATTCTGTTCTCTTTATCAATACACAGCTCAGACAGGGACATCATTTAGCTACAGACAGCCTCCTACAATAAAGAGTTGCTAAAAGTTAATAAATGATTTGGACATTATTGCAAAGATTTTATCAACATTTTATACTTCCATTATGTGATACAACAGAACTATAATATATTCGAGCTAGCTTATTTAAAGTATTAAAAAAGGCTGGAAGTGTAGCTCAGTGGTCATGCATGTACTTAGCACACATGAGGACCTGGCTTTAATCCCCAGTAAAAATACTTTCTTTTAGGTTGTTTTACATATATGTTTATGTTAATATTTAACTATGCTAATTATCTGACTATGTTATTATCTGACTCTAATCTCACCTTTTGCTAGTATTTGAGACTCTTTAATATTTTTTTTTCTGGTACTGGGACTTGAACTCAAGACCTCGCGCTTGCCAGGCAGGCTCTGTGCCACTGAGCTAAATCCTCAGCCCCCTCTTTAATATTTTTTAAATTAACTTTACTACACGCTGTCTTGTTTTCTTTCTAGTTCACCATGGCAACTTCTGTTTCCTTTGGTAGTTATTCCCTATCAATTTGATCTCAAACCTTAGGGTATGCTAGGACCTCTTCTCTTCTTTGTGTTGTATCCTTTTGTCGTCTCAGTCAATATCATGGCTTTAAAGATCTTCTGTCTTCTGGAAGCTTGCGCCTCTAGTTTTAACTCTGTCCTAGACACCAGACATCTACTAATGATACAAATAGTTACTAGACACCTCCACTTGGGTGTCTAAAAGGCACCTTAAATCCAATATGTTTAAAACTGGACTCTTGATCTTCTCAAATTCCCAGTCTCTCCTGTCTTGGTAAATGGAAGTTCCATCCATCTATTGTTTTGGCCACAAATCTTGGAGGAAATGTGGATTCTTCTCTTTCACAACCCGTGTCCAATCTATCAGCTAATCCCTCCAGATCTGTTTTCAGAGTAGATTCTGAACCTGACCACTTCTCATCACCCCTTCTTCTAGCATCTGGGCCAGTCTACCATCCTTTTTACCAGGGTTATTTGCAGTATCTGCTCGTTGGCATCCCTGATTCCACTCTTACTCTTCTACTGTCATTCATTTTAAAAATAGTAATTCCTTTAAAACATAAAGCAGGTCATATTTGTCTACAATTGAAAATGCTCCAATGGCTTCCCTCTAACTCACAGTAAAAGTCAAAGTCATTACACTGTTTCCTACACCCAGCATTGTCTGATCTCATTACTCCCTGAACTTGTCCTAGATGTCTCTTCCTCCATCACTTGGCATCAGGCACCCTGGAAACCTTCTTTTCCCCTGCACAGGACCCTCTCCTGTCTCGGGGGTCTTCTCATTTATTCCATCTGACCGGAAAACTCTTCCCTCAGATATCCACAGAGTTCTTCCCCTTACTTCCTTCAGTTCTTTATCAAATGCCACTTCTTTAGTTTCTTACTTAATGTCTTAAAGCAACATATGTTTATTATCTTATAGTTCTGGAGGCCAGCAGTGCTGAGGTGAAATGTCAAATGTTGCACTCCTTTGGAGATCCTTGCCCTGCCCTCTTAAAAGTGGCCCACAGTCCTAAGCTCCAGGCTCACTCTCTGTCCTTAAAGCCAGCATCACAGTATCTTCCAATCTCTCTCATTCTCTGCTTCTTCAGTCACATTGCTATTTCTAACTCTGATTATTTCGCCATTTTATGAATATCCTTGTGGACATGGGTTCACTTAGCTAATGTGGGATAAACCATCCATCACATGATCCTCAACTTAGTTACCTACCATTTCATTTGCCATGTGTGGTAACATAGTCACAGGTTCAAGGAATTAGGACCTGGACACTGGGGTGAGGGGCTCATTATTCACCCTAGCACATGACCTCCTCAGGCTTTTCCAACTGAAATATGTAAGGTTACAAATCCCATCCCCCACACACCAGACTGCTCATATTTCTGATTTAATTTTATTCATGGGATTATCAACACTTCACACACTATATATCTAAAATTTGTTTGTGTAGCCCATTAGAAATACAGTGAGTGGACTATATCACTTTTATTTTCTAAGATACGTAGATGTTAGATACATAGATGATAATAGACAATGAACATAATACGGTAGGTATTCAAACGCGTCTGTTGAATAAGCACAAAACCCTCATAAATAACATATAGTAGAATAAGACTCATAACTAGGATCTGCTAACAAAACGTAAGTGTTTTTTGTTCTCCCCACTTTATCTCCTACAGAGATAGCTAGGGAAGGAGTAGTTTCAAATGGTATAAAACTTTGGTAGCCTGAGTTTCTGAGAAACTATGCAAAGCAGACCCTTCACTCCAGGGTGGTCTGCATAATGCAAACAAGTCAGCTTTTGCTGTATTAAAAAGTTGAAACTTTGGACCGTTATCAGAACATAACTAGTCCCTTCTGATTAATACACACTTCGCTACCAAAGGTTGGGTGCCCTTGTAGCAACAACAGCAACAAAATCCCAGAATATGTGGCACGGAATTCTCGGATGGCCATCGGCAAGGAAACTAATTTCAGAGGCTAGAAATGCTGTGACTCATGTTTTACAGTGACCAAATATTTAGTAAAACTGTCATTCATGTAACCTGGGAAGTCGATCATGATAGGAGTGAACCTGGAGCTCAAGGGGAAAACATACTGTTGGATTGTTTGTTTAGTGATATTTGTCATGTTTGGCTAGGTATTAGGAGAAACAAGCCCAGGGAAGAATTTCCCAGTTTGAAAGCAGAAATGCAAGGAAATGGAGAAATTTAAGCACTGAAACTTGGCAGGATTGAAAAAGCCAATTGCTTCTGGATTCCACATAGTAAAATTTAAGTCAAAAAGCAATTTTAAGGGAGATGCCAATAAAATCTTTCAACAGATTACATTACTTGAGGGCAAGGATCATATTAAGGATATATTGCTCAGTAAATCTTTTTCAATTGTGTGAAATTACTCATGGCAGATATTAAGGGTAAAATGTGTCCACAGAAGTGTGATAGCCTGGAGAAAGAGAGCCGTGGGAGTAAGAAAAGCAAAGAAACGTACACACTATGGGAAACTTGCCTCGAAAGGTGCTGTCAGGCTTTTCGCTTCTCTTCCCTGGAGTTCTGGGAGAATTTGCTCTTACTGCCATTAGGTGGGCAGAACAGGGCAGCGTGGACCTCTGTGATTGGTGCAGGAGTGGGGAGTATCAGTGTTTCAGTGGAGGGCAATGAAACTGAGCAGAATGAGGAGGCCACCTGCATCGTATGGCTGCCTGAGTCTGAGTCTTGGGGAGAGCACTGGGGAGCATCCTGGCAAATGGCATCAGAGCCTGAAGAGTGAGTGAGAGGGTCCTCATGCAGGCTGAGTTAGGAGCCTGGTTGTAGTGAGGAGGGACTTTATGTGCGGAAGGGATACTGGAAACTGATTACAGACGAGAGAATTGATGAAGAAGGTTTCTCATCGTCAGGGAAGGATGCTACTAAAATATTAAAAGGGAGGAAGCTAGAATGAGCCTTGTGACATGTGAATGTCCAAAGTGTGATTGAAAAATACAGTGCGCATTTAAATTTTAAAAATATTTTAAAGTAAAAGACACATTGCATTAATCCTCACTCAAAACACTACCCTTCACTTTGAACACCTGTCCCATTGTTTTTGCCAGTTTCTGAAGCAGTTCTGAAACTCCTTTCTTGAGTATCTTTACTTGCACTGTCATGGCTGCCTCAACGTACTGAATTGATTCACTGACATTTCATGTTGACTTTGGAAGAGCCAGAAGTCACATGGTTCCAGATACGATGAATAAAGTGGATGAGGACACACTGTAATGTTTTTACTAGCCTGCCTGTCCAATGGATGGCACTCAGTAGCGCCATTCACTGTAGTTTTACTATACCTTGGAAAGACACTCAGGAAAGAGGTCTTCCAGAAGTGCTACAGAAAGTGACAGGAATGATGGGATAAGTGTGTTCAGAGTAAAGGGAATATCTTGAGTGAGACTGATAGCAATATGTCTTTTACTATAATACATTTCTTTTAAAATTCAAACATTCATCACATATTTCAATCATCCCTTCCATATGTGTGTGTAATATATATACGTATGTGTGTGTGTGTGTGTGTGTGTGTGTGTGTGTGTGTGTGTGTATCCTTTGAGATGTTCTGGGAATAACAGCATTCACATAACCGAGGACAAGCCAGGTACCTAGACCATGGCTTCTAAATACCACTTCTCTCCCAAAAGGAAACAGGAGTCCTGAAGAATTGGTAGATTCCAGAGCTGGAACAATAAAATTATAGGATGAGCTTGAAATATCTTGTCCTAGAAGAGAAGAAATAGCTCAAAGAATGATAAATACAAGTCTAAAGGACACAGAACCCTGTGCAAAGGGGCACTTTCTGCTCAAATCTGGGTTAAATAAATATTAGTGGTAATGTGCTATAATCCATTAAATAAAACAGGAAGCATATACATTTCTGATACAAATTAATAAGTAAATAAGGTAAAGTGTACTAATGTGACACATACCCAGTTCTGAGGGAACTTCTTCACAATACTGATAAATTTCAAATGGAAGAATAGCTTTCCAGTGGAATGCATGGCAGGTTATCATCTCACCCAAAAAAACCAAAGTGAAAAAATCAGTCTCGGGGCTGGAGATTTAGCTCAGCAGCACAGTGCTTGCCTGGTAAGCATGAGGTCATGAGTTCAATTCCCAGTACCAGAAAAAGACCAAAAAAAAAGAAAAGAAAAAATCTGTGTCACCTTGTAGCATGCAACAAGAACACAGTATCACTTCCATGATATTCTTGCCAACACACACAACCTGAGCTAATGATACAATGCTAATATAAGTAGACCATATAAAGCAACTGGTCTATAATCTTCGAAAGTGTCACAGTAATGAAAGTCAAGGGAAGCAGACAAACAGGGAAGGAATGAGGAAAACCAGGGAGGCATTGTGATGAAGTTAACACCTGATTCCACATAGAGTTCCCTTGAGCATCTGGTAAAATTTGAATATGTCTAAAGATTAAATAGTAGAAGTAATATGCCAGTGCCCATTTCCAGATTTTAATGGTTATATTTTGGTTACGTAGCAGGATGCCCCTCCTAATAGAAAATGTACATACCAGGGGACAGACGCAATAGACCACCAAATTAATCTCAGAAGCCTCAGGAAAAAGAGAGTGCTTTGTACCACACTTGCAACTTCTTTTTAAGTTTTAGATTGCTTCAAAACAAAAGAAAAAGTTTAAGTGGAAAAAAATAAAAGAAAATGAAAAAAGGATTGTGCTGCTTCCGGCACATGAGGTTGATTAAAAAAACAAACACAAAAAACTTGGTGTTTTTGAAAGAAAGGTAGGCTGCCTCCCATTTCTAGGCAGGAAAAGAACTATAAAGTCTGTACAGTTTTCACAGAGGCTTACTTTCCAAAGTCAGCTTTGGTTGTGGGTGATGAGGAAAATAGAAAGGGGGAAAAAAATCTCTCAATACCAGGGCCAAGAGAAGCTTTCTATGTCGAGAGCCCTCACCAGGCCTGCAAGTGAGACTGAAGAATTCCTACAGGGCAGAGAGACTGTTTTCCCTCCTGGATGTTCTGTATGCAGCACTTGGCAAAGTAGGTAACATATCTTTTTTTATTCAGAAATCTCTAGATGGAGAGCAGCCAGGTCTGAGTCTGGAGAAGAAATGGTGACACTTCATATGGCAATCTTGAACTATAAGCTCAGGGTCTCACTTGGAGAAGAGCAAACTGAGTATTTGGTGACAGGATGAGAGACTGTGGAAGCCATTGTGGGATTTATCAAAGGCTGGCTGTCTTCTTCTGTGCATGAGGTACATTATTAGCCCACATAACTTATGACTGTTTCAGATCAATAAAAGGTGAGCAGAGACATGGATCGCTTCTGTACAGAGGCAAAGAGTGCGAACATTGTTCTCCAGTCTCCTGCCCACTTGGTCACATGCAGCAGATGGTGCAGCTACAATATGGTGGATCCTCTATTAGCCTTGGTCCTGTATGTGACTATAGAGTCAGACATCCACTGAAACTTAAAAATTGAGTAACCAGGGAAAAGACATTTCTCCCAAGACTAAGCCACTAAATTCCAGCATTGTTCATTATTGTAGCATAATCTGTCTTATATAGATAATTCATGCAAGAGAAAAGGAATCTGGGCAGAGGGAAGGTAAAAGAAATGAGCATCACATTGGAGATAAAAGAAGAGGAATAAAAGTGATATGTTTGTGGGACAGTGCTATCAATTAACCAACGACAAAGAATATGGAATTCTGATTCACGTAACAATGCTAACCTAGCAACAAGACATAGAAATTCTCCTCCTTTATCCTTCAAGCTACACACAAGGAAAGTCTATGCTTTTGATTCCTAGTCCTCTAGATGCTTGGTTTCTTGGTTCCTGAAGAGAATTTCCTACTAACTGTTACTGTTTCTCATCTACCTCTGGTTTGGGTAACAATCTTCAAACAGTTTCTCTGTCTGGATTTGGCAAACTGGATTTCCTCCAATGCCTGATTCCTACTAGGTGTGGTAAGAGTTACTTTTGTTTATTTTACTTGGGGTTCATGTGGCATCCTTGACAAATATCTATTTGTCTCTGCTGACAGAAAATTACCATAGTGGCACTCATTACTATGACTACCTTGCACACTAGGGATACTCTTTTTGTTTTTGATTCTGAGACAGGGTCTTGGTTTTAGTTCAGACTGAATTGAACACACTATGTAGCACAGGCTGCCCTCAAATTCACAGTGATACCCCTGCCGCCTTCACCCAAATGCTAGGATTGCAAGTATCCTAACTCTAAAGATAATCCTTCATGAAGATGCACATCTCCCTTCTGAGGCACAACAAGGGCGCCAAGATTATACAAGACAGTTTGTTCTGAAGTTCACCATTCATAGACTTTATTCAAACAGCTAATCACCAAGTTACTCAATATCCAGCTAAAGCCAAGCCAAAGCTGAAAACAGCCATCAGAGAAGGGCATTCTGGTATATTAAATATATTTTATACCTATACAAAAATGATATTTATAAAATAGATTATATTATTATACCTGAACTTATTATTATTGCTATTTTCATCACTGAATTTTAGAAGAATATCAAACTTCCCATTTGCTTGGCATGGTTGCTTCTACACAGCATATTAGTAAGATTAAATGAGATTAAAATGGTTAGAAGAAGAAGAAAATTCAGGGGTCTCTAATTTTTCTGTAGTGTTTTCTTCTACTATACTATTCTTTGTTATATCTAGTTTTTATATGTAACTTTAGAGTTTTCTCTTCTGATGAAACTTAGAGATCACAAAGTTGACTTTTTAATTCCTACTTACAAGAGGTAAAAAATTCCCAAAAAGAAAATTTTCTTTGAAAAATCATGGTTTTTGTAGAATTACACAACTAAAATTTTTAAATAGTCTTATTATTATTGTACATCAAATAAAATTTAAGATTTTAAATTTTATTTAATGTACAATAATAATTGTATAGATATTAAAATTATGTCATAATATTTTATTATTTTGCTTCAAATTTGCTGAGAAAGGGTAACAAACTGAAGCTGTCCAGCTATATGGGTTCTCTTAATTTTTGTATTAGCTAGTAATCTGTACCCTTATTTATTTAGTTATTTTAAACTTCTTAATTATTTTGTATACAAAACAAACAACCTTCATAATTATTAGTGTTCTATTTTTTTTTTTAGTAATTAATATTCCTTCATAGGTTTAATGGAACAAGAATTTTCATATGCAAAATACATAAAAAGTTTTCTCTCTGGGTAGCATGAATGCTCATTTCTATTAAAGGATTCAACTTTAAAATAAATCTGAATAACATGGTATTCCTTGTGTTGTTAAACTAGTGAAATAAAACAGTAACCCCAAAGTGATGTTGGTATTGACCCTACACAAGTTCAAAGATGCCAGAAGTTATGTTTAAGCACACATCTGAATAACCTGACCTCCCAAGACTGAGACTCATGGCAAGTCTGAATGATAATTTTCTTTTCTTTCTTTCTTCTTTCTTTCTTTCTTTCTCTCTTTCTTTTTTCTTTCTTTCTTTTTCCTCTGGCAGTACTAGAATTTGAACCCAGGGCATGCTACCACTGGGCTATATCCATAGCCCTTTTTTTAGTTTTTCATTTTCAGACAGGGGCATGGTAAATTGCCCAGGCAGAATTTGAACTCACAATCCTCCTGTGTTGGTCTCTCTGAGTGCTAGGACTGTAGGTATGTACCACTGCAACCAGCAAATTCCCAGAGTAAAGCCAAACCTTGTAATATTTCTAGTTTCTACAGAAGGCACTTTGCAAGTGAAGTCTCTGATATCTGAGACTGACAGGAAGATGAATACCAAAGGCCACCTTCCCACAAGTTGCAGTGTAATACAAAAGCCAATCTCTACTCCCTTAGTAAATCAGCTCATGTATGTGGGACTGAGCTGGATCCACAGCGGGATCCAGAAACACTGAGGGAAGCAGAGTCCACAGACACAGAGAAGGCATGGAAAAGTGTACCTTTTCCTAGATTTGGCAAAGAAGGAGATTTATACTACCTAAGTATAAAGTTTATCTAAAATATTTAACTGAAAGCTGAATAAAAAAAATAGGAAAATAGGTTAGGAGACAAAACTGGGTTCTCAATATCTGCTATTTGTTCACTATTACACTAACATCAAGATGGGTAATCCATCTGAGCCTGAATTTCCCCATTTATACACAGGAGGTGATAGTATCTACACTAATAAATTTACAAAGCACAGGAAAGTTTTAAAAATTCCTAAGCTCTACATAAAGTAGACTATAAATATTCTTGTCAAATAAGAGTTTTCATTAAACATCCTATTCTGCTCTGATCATTCTCTCACCTCTCTAGTTTGCTTGATACTATTTTAATCATGATTATCTATCACATTACATTTTAAGAATTTATAGGTACTGCCATCATTTCCATTGTATATTTCAGTATACTGAGGCACAGAGCTAAGATTACATAGTAAGGAGCACAATATACATAATTTATTGACAAGTCAAATTTGAGAACATACACAACTGAATCTAGGACGTGGCATGATTATGAAGCTAATATCTCTGGTGCAAAAACATTAAGCTTTACCTGATAACCACAGGAACTCCATGTTGAATCTTCTCATTCTATTTAGATAAGTTGCCGAGGTTTAAGAGATAAGGCTGATTAAATATTGCAAAAGAAAGCCTGGTGCTGAAAATATTTTTGTGCAGTTTCCTTGAATATTCATTGCAAAATCAGTGCTATGGCAGGGCATGGTGGCACGTGCCTGTAATTCCAGCACTTGGGAAGCTGAGGCAGGAGGATCGATGCCAGTTCGAGGCCAGCTTGGGCTACATAGTGAGTTCCAGGCCAGCCTGAACTACATAGTGAAATCCTATCTCAAAAAAAGTAGAGTTTTTCTTGAGACCAAGCAGATGATCCATTTGCATGCTCAAAAATTGCCAAAAACTCAGTCTTTATAGCAGCAAACAGAATCAGTCATATTGAGTTTGGCCGGCACCAGAGTGAATTGGATGACCTGAGGAAACAGGGAGGCCTGCTGGAATCAGTAAGGTCCACATAAACATGTGAGATAACACTCAGCCACCCTACAGCTATATTTTGGACCAGCTTGGAGAATGGCTGTGTTCAAGAATGCACTCCAGTGTGACATCAGCAAGTCTGTGGATGAAGGGCTTCCTAATGTCATCCCGCCTTAGAAGCATCTGTTTGGACAATTTCTTAGGGACAAGAATTCCTCTGCATGAGTGTAGTAGTCCAGAGAGAAGTTCCAACACACTGTTAGAGAAGAAACAATTCCAAGAACAGATATATTGTAGAAGCCAAGAACAGTTTCACTGTAAGCATGCTACCTCTTTCTGAAAAAGAACTGCTCAGTGCCTAGAAGGATCCTCTTGGCCTGTAATTTCTCCAAGGGTGAAGGATGAGAACACCATCTGAGTGTTCAGCTCCACAAACCAAATGCACTTGTAACTCTAGCATAAAGGTTAAAAGACAAAAATTAAAATAAAGCACAAGCATAAAATGTAAGAGATGGCATTAAATATGCATTTTTATACAAGCAAAGCTTAAAATGAACTGTTTTAACTATGTGTATGTGTTTTATGTAAGCATTAGGGTAGCTACAAATCAAAAACCCATAGCAGATACAAAAGAGATGGAGAAAGAAGTCAAGGATATACCAACACAGAAAATCATCAGATCACAGAAGGAGACAGCAATAAAGGGAAAAAGAAAAAATTTAAAAACAACAGACTACAATATAAATGGATTAAATTTTCCCACCAAAACATACAGTAGATGAATAGTTTTTTTTAGAAAAAGACTAAATCATATGCTATCTACCAGAGACACACATATACTAAAAGTAACAGAATTGGAAAAATATTTCATGCAAATGGAATTCAAAAAAAGAATACATATGAGATACAATGTCAATAATTCCCAAAAGAGACAAAGACAGTCACTATATAGTGGTAACAGGGTCAATTCATCAAGAGGATGTAACAATTCTAAATACATATGCACCTAAAATTAGGACAACCAGACATGTCAAGCCAATATTAACAGAACCGATGAGAGAAATAGCAATACAATAATAGTAGAAGACTTCAGTATCTGCCTTTTGACAATGGGTAGATCATCCTGACAGAAACTTAATAAGGAAACAGCAGACCTGTACTACACTTAAATCAAATGAACCTAGCAGACATGTCCAGACACTCCATTCAATGGTTGCAGAATATACATTTTCTTCTAGTGCACATGGAGTAGTCTCCAGGATAAAGCATACATTAGGCCACAAAACTAGCCTTTATAAATTTAAGAAAACTGAAATCACATCAGGAACCCTTCCCAACCACACTGGTATGAAACTAGAAATTATCAGTAGGACAGAAAGTGAAAAGTTCACATGCTTGCGGAAGTTAAGCAACTTGGTCCTGAACAAAGGGGAGAAATAAAAAAAAATACCTTGAGATCAATGACAATTAAAATACAAGATATCAAAATTTGTGAAATATAGCAAAATCAGTGGTAAGAGGAAATTGTACAGGACCTCTATGAAAAAAGAAAGATCTCAGCTCAATGTTACATCATATAGAACTAGAAAAATAGGAACAAATAAAGCCTAAAGTTAACAACAACAGCAACAAAAGGAAATCACAAAGATCAGAGTGGGAATAAATGAGGTAGAGACTGGGAAAGCAGTAGAAAAAATCAATAAAACTAAAAATAGTTTTTTAAAAGATAAATAGAATTGACAAACTTTCAGCTAGAGGAAAAAAAAGAGAAATGACTCAAAATCAGAAAAGAGCTAATACAACTGATGTCACAGAAATACCATGAATCACAAAGAGTACTATGAACAATAACACACCAGCAAATTGAAAAACCTAGAAAAAATTGATAAATTCTTAGAAACATACAACCTACAAACATACAACCATGAAGACATAGAAAATATGAACAAACCAAGAAGCAAGGAAATTGAATCGGCCAAGAGTAAGGAGATAGAATCAGTAATCAAGAGACTCCCATCAGAGAAAAGTCCAGAAACTGATAGTGTCACTACCAAACTGGACCAACCACTTAAAGGAAATTAATATCAATCCTTCTTGAACTCTTTCAAACATCTGAAGAAAAGGGAATACTGTATTTCCAAACTATTTTATGAGGTTAGCATTATCCTGATATCAAAGCTAGACAAGAAAACCACAATATTCTTGATAAAGGTAGATGCAAATATCCCCAACAAAATACTAGCAAACCAAAATCAGCAGCACATTGAAAGTATCATACATAACAGTCAACCACAATTTCTGACATGCAAAGAGCCTTCAAAATACACAAGTCAATTGATGTGATTCACCACATTAACAGAATGAAGGATAAAAGATGTATGATCATCCTCAACAGTTGTCCAGAAAGCATTTGACAAGATTCAACATGTTTTCATGATTTAAAGAGAAAACCAACAAATTAAGTGTAGAAGTAATATACCTCAGCACAATAAAGGCCAGATATGACAAGCCCACACTTAACATACTCAAGAAATAAAGCCAAAAAGCTTTTCCTCTAAGATCAGGACAAAAAGAAGGTGCCCATTCACTGCTTCTATCTAACAGGGTACTGGAAGTCCCAACCAGAGCTATTATGTAACAGAGAGAAAGAAAGGACTAGAAAGGAATAAGTGAGCTTATCTCTCTGATT
Source organism: Chinchilla lanigera (assembly GCF_000276665.1). Taxonomy (NCBI): domain Eukaryota; kingdom Metazoa; phylum Chordata; class Mammalia; order Rodentia; family Chinchillidae; genus Chinchilla; species Chinchilla lanigera. The sequence continues at coordinate 16,280,233 of NW_004955412.1, read as the reverse complement.
ACATGATCTTATATACAGAAAACCTTAAAAAGCCACTAAAAAAACTATTTACAATAAAAAATTCAGTAAAGTTGCAGGGTACAACATCAATTTTTAAAAATCAGTTACATTTCTATATGCTAGCAACTATTTGTTTAAAAAACATTAAGAAAATAATACCACTTACAATAGCATAAAAAAATAAAATAGTTAAGAAAAATTTAGGTGGTTGGGTGAGAAATTTGCACACTAAAAATTATAGAACATCGATGAAAGAAGTTAAAAGTGACACAAATAAATGGAAACCAAAAGTGACCTACAGATTCAATATAATTCTTATCAAAATTCCAGTTGCATTTTCTCAGACAACAAAATACAATTCTAAAATTCATATAAAACCACAGAACATGCCAAATGGCCAAATTCCTAAAGCTGAAAGTAACACAGATCCTGATTTCAAATTGCCTTACAAAGCTATAGTAATCAAAACAGTATGGGACTGGCATAAAAATGGGCTCCTACACAGCATAGAACAGCAGAAAGCCTAGAAGTAAATTCATGCATATACAGTCAACCAGTGTTCTACAAAAGCACTAAGAACACACATCAGAGAAATATTAATTTTTTCAATAAGTATAGTACTACTGGAAAAATTGGATACCGACAAAGAAAGCAAAATGAAATTGGGTCCTTATCTTAAACTACACACAAAGATCAACTCAAAGTGGATTAAAGACTTAAATATAAAATGAGATACCATAAAATTTCTGAAAGAACACAGAAGAGGAAATCTCCATGACATTAGTTTTGCCAATTTTTTATATGAAACAAAAAGCTCAAAGAGTAAAAGCAAAAATAAACAAGTGAGACTACATTAAACTAAAAATTTCCACATAACATAAGGAACAGTCAACAGCGGGGAAAATATTTGCAAATGTATTTCTGACAAAGGGTTAATAACTAAAATATCTAAGGAATCACAACTCAGTAGTGAAAAAACTAATTACATGATTATAAAAAGGCAAAGGGCTTAAGTAGAGATTTTTCAAAAGAAGATGTGCAACAAGTATATGAAAAGATGCTGAAATAGCAGTAGTCATTGGATAATTTTATATCAAAACCACAGGGAGATATCATCTCACATCTGCTAACATCAAAAAATTAAAAAGTAACAAGTGCTGGTAAGGATATAGAAAAATGAGAACGCTTACACATTGTTAGTGGGGATGTAAATTGGTAGAGCCAGTATCCAAGAGTATAGAGACTCCTGAAAAATTTTAAAAACAGGAGTATTACATGATCTAGCAATCCCACTTTCTAGGTAAATATCCAAAGGAAATTGAATTGTCATGTCAAAGATACAGGTATCTGTACTGCCATATTCATTAATTTATTATTCACAATAGCCAGCATAGTGAAGCAACTGAAATAGTAGAACTGGTGATTAATGTTGTATATGGATACACACGTACACATATGTATACACATATATTCACCCATTAAAAGGAAGAAGATCTTGTCTTTAGCAGAAAGCTGGGTAACACCATTAAGCCAAGTCCTACAACTCACTTTTCATCAATACAAACACAATATACAGGAATTTGCTTTCCACTTATCCCACTCCCATCCGCCAGGCATCCTTGTCAGTCTGCAGGCTGGTGAGCTGGGTCTGCTTTCCCCTGGTCTAAAACTGAAGAACACTGAGAAGTAGGAAGACAGTTATTACTGCATATGTATTTACCAATCTACTTTATATCAGTGTAAAAGAGCAGAACTTTTGATCTTCATCTTTCTGATTGTTTTGTTCCTCTCACTTGCTTTAGAATTCAAGCAGAGAATGCAATTAGAATTTCTCGATAATTTACAGAAATCGCTTAAGTCCCAGACGTGTATCTAGGATTCACTGCTCAGTAGATGTTGATGACCATGAGCTTGTGATTCAATCCAGCTTCTCATTTGCAAAATGATGATAATGCTAGAAACTGCTTCCATGAGTCTTTGGCACTAAGACATGGTATAACCCAAGAAAAGTACTGACCAGAGTGACTAGCACACTGTAAGAACTCGAGAAATGTTGCCTGCAATGTTTAAGATTCAATATTTTCAAACGTTATTAAAATTATAATTTTAATCTTTGCTGTAGAAATTTATTGCTGTTTCCTTGTAAGCCAATTCTTGCAGCATTGACTTCTGCTCAGGCCCCAAACTCATCTCCTCCTCAATCTCTGTGGAGAGGGATTTGAGGCATTAGCTGATATTGGTGAAGATGGGTTTGAGCATTAGCTGATGTCAGTAAAGATGGGATTGGGGTATTACTGATATCAGTAGAGATGAGTTTGGGGCATTAGCTGATATCAGTGCTGAAAGAACTAGTTTAAAAGGAAAACACAGCACTAAAATTCCAGGGCAAAGATCGAAATTGGACTATTGTCAGAACATAGAAAATAAGAGAAATCCAATTGTATAAAGGAAGAAACAGGTTTTACAATGTGTGTGTGTGTTCTAGGAAGGAGTGCAAGAGTCAGGTAAATCAATACACTACAAATTGCTACACTCTAGGGTTGGCAGGTTATCACTTCCAGAGGAAAAAAAGGCAGTAAGCAGGTGTTAGAAGTACACTTTCCAGAAGCACCACAAACTGGCCGACAGTGCCCAGGTAGAACTGCTCAGCTAAAGATCCAGTACATAGAGACAGCAGTCTGTAACAGAGGCCTGCTGGAGAGAGTGCTATGGCTAGTTTCTGGTGGAGACAATCACTCCAGATATCTGCCCAAGTTTAAGTTGGCATTTTGCATGCTCTATTTGGGAAGCACTTGATAATAATGATGATTATCACGATGGACAAAACCACTTAATACTTATTGGTCCCTATATACCAAGCTAAGCAATGTACACACAATATCTCATTTTGTCTGCACAACAATCCTGTGAGACAGATACAATTTTAACTTCCCCATTTTGCAACTGAGGAAACTGTTCAGAGAGCTTAAGTGATCTGCCCACATTCACATAGTTAGTAACTCATAGACATGGGACGTAAGCTTGGCTAATCTGAGGGGAACAGAAATTCTTAGATAGAATATAATAAATTCTCCTATAAAACTACACTTGTAGAGTATTAATAAGAAGTGGATTAGTAACAGTTAATTATTAATGGATTAATAATAGAAGTGGATTAATAACAATATTGATAATCCACTAAAATGGATTTTGAAAGCAGAGAAATCTTTACACTCTTAGAAATATAGATTAGCATTGAAACTCATTTTATAGAAGATTATTTGGAACATGCTGAAAAAAATAAAAGTTTGTTCTGTCCTCAGAAATGCTAAGAAAAATTTCTCAAGCACCAAAGGAGGGAGAGCTGTGCAATGGTTATTAATTACTCCCTTTAAGGGACAAGTGTTTATTTTTTTCTGGAGCATGTATCCTGGAAGAACCTAGAGATTCTGCCAAGGTTATCATAGCTTCTAATATATAAGGGTATAAATAACATGCCCAAGACAGAAGTAATTGTAAAACTAAGTAAATCAAAGGTCATGTGTGTGTCGCTTTTATTGGTTCCTATGGCTAGAACTTCGGGCAGTGCGCCTAGTAGTACATTTTGCTTGGAAGGAGAAATGGCCAGATGTTTGACTGTATCCTGATTCATGGGCTGCAGCTAGTGGACTGGCTAAGTGGTCAAGAACTTGGAAGGAACATAGCTGGAACATTGGTGACAAAGATATTAGGGGAAGAGATATGTGGATAGATCTCTCCATATCAGCAAAGGATGTAAAAATATTTGTTTCCCACGTAAAAGTTCACCAAAGAGTGATCTCATCAGAAGACTTTAACAATCAAGTGGATGAGATGACCCATTCTGTAGATAATGGTCAACCTCCTTTTCCTGCCACCCTTGTCATTGTCCAATGGGCTCCTGAACAGAGTGGCCATGGTGGCAGGGATGGAGGTTCTGCATGGACTCATCAACATGGACTCCCACTCTCCAAGGCTGATTTGACTACAGCCACTACTGAATTCCTGATAAGCCATTAGTAGAGAGCAACACTGTATTCCCAATATGGCACCATTTCCAGAAATGATCAGCTTGCAACCTGGTGGCAGGTTGATTATATTGGACCACTTCCATCATGGGAAGGGCAGTGCTTTGTCCTTATGAGCATAGAGACTTATTCTGGGTGTGGATTAACCTTCCCAGCACGTAATGCTTCTGCCAAAACTGCCACCCATGGGCTCACAGAATGCCTCATCCACTATCATAGAATTCCATGCAGCGTTGCCTCTAACCAAGTAACATATTTTTTGCTCAAAGAAGAGGCAATGGGCTCATGTTCATGGAATTCACTGGTCTTACCATGTTCTTCATCATCCAGAGGCAGGCTGAATTGATAAAATGGCACAATGGTCTTTTGAAGGCACAATTACAGCACCACCTAGGTGGCAATAGCTTGTGGACTCAGGTAAGGTTCTTCAAAAGGCTTTCAATCAGTGTCCACTGTATGGTACTGTGTCACCCACAGGCAGGATTCACGGGTCCAGGAGTCAAGGGGTAAAAGTGGGAATGGTACCATTCACCATCACCCTCAGTGATCCACTAGCAAATGTTTTTCTACCTGTTCTCATGACCTTATGTTCTGCTGCTTACAAGTGTTAGTTCCAGAGGGGGAAAGTTTATACCAGGAAACACAATGACATCATTGAACTGCAAGCTAAGACTTTGGTCTCCTCATGGCTCTGAGGAAAGAAGCTAAAAAGGGAGTCACAGTATTGTCAGGGGTGATTGACACAGACTGTCAGGGGGAAATTGCACTACTACTCCACAACAGAGGAAAGGAAGAATACACTTGGAGTCCAGGAGGTTCCTTAGGTCATCTCCTAGTGTTACCATGCCCAGTTATTAAAGTCAATGCAAAACTACAATAACTCAACCCAGGCAGAATAACAGATGGTCCAGAACCTTCAGGAATAAAGTATGAGTCACCACAGCAGGGAAAGAACCAAGACCTGCTGAGGTGCTTGCTAAAGCCAGGGAAAAACAGAATGAATAGAGGAAGAAGGAAGTCCTAAATGCAAGCTACACACCCATAATCAGCTACAGAAATAAGAACTGTAATTGTAATAGTTGCTTCTAACACAATTCCAATGTAAGAGAATGTTGATAGACCTTGACTCATAAGTATTGTTAAACTTATGTTATAATGTTCAAATTATGAAATGTTAAGAGTAACCATCACCCTCAGAAAACCGGGCTTCTCTTCTGGGGAGGGAATTAGTGTGTTTCCTTCTGTACATGGGATATTTATAACATGTTAGGTATAATGATGAATTTGTATTTGTATCCGGAGACTAGAATTTAAAGAAATAAGAACAAACTGAAAAATAAGAAATGAAGTTATGTAAAGATCCAAGTGATTGATTTGGTAGTCCACCGATTTGTGTTGGTGGAGGAGTGGCTGAATTAATCTAAATAACCTAGCTAAGGACCTTTCCCAGAATACAGTGCAAAAGTACATTTGGAGCATATAAAAGGAAAATCTACAGAAAAGGAAAATTAATTCAGAAATTTTGAAATATGGGAGAAAAACAACAAAAAGGAAACAGAGATATGTTTACATTTTCTCAAAGAACATTTCTAAGCACTGAACAGTGGCAAGAAAACCTTCTGATTAAAAAGGGACAGTGAACATTAATTGGGAGAAATAAAAGGTACTTTGCCTTGGGCTTTAGCCAACTTTCCCTTGTTCTGACAAAATACCTGAGATTAATGACTTATAAGGAGGAAAGTTTTGTTTTGGCTCACTCTTTCAGAGATTTCAGCTCATGGTCACTTGGATCCTTTGGTTGGGCCTGTGGCAGGGCAGCACATTGTGGCAGGGAACATGTGGCAACCAGGAAGTGAAAAAGAGAAGAGGGGCAACTCCAATATTCTCTTCAAGGTCATGTTCTCAGCCACCTGCTCTCAAGGTCTGAGCCCTCCCAGTCGAGCCACCGACTAGCAATGATGCCTTTAGCATACAGACCTTTGGGAGGAGGTATTCAAGACCCAAATCATAACACCTTGGCTCCTAAAAATAAAATTTCAGAACACCAGTGTTATAGATTGGGTTCCCACAGTAGCAAATTCAGAATCTGGGATGTGTGGATAGCTTTAGGGAATGACACTCGTGAGAAGGCAAGTGAAGCAAGATTGGTTGGAAAGAGAAGTTGAGTAGTGGATCTCATAGGGAGTTCTGAAGTTGGTGTAAGTCCCTTCAGAAAGGTAGTTAAGTTTTAACAAAATTCTAGGGAAGACAAAACAGCACCATAAAGCACATTTTTCTGTTGCAAGCGGGGAAATTGACTACAAAGGGGATGAGAGATTATTTTTAGAATATGGGAACTGTCCTATATTAGGATTTCTGATAGTGCATTTTTCAATTCATTTAACTATGTACTTTAATTTAGCAAATTTCATTGTATAAAAGTTGCACCTAAATAAAGACATTTTTAAAAGGAGTTTTAGAAAATAAAAATGGAAAAACATTTCAGAGAGGTAGTCAAATTCCAAGATGAGAGTTTAAGGTTGGTTTAGAGCAGAATGATAATTATGCCATAGATTCACATAGAGTTGTGATAAGTAACACAGAAACTCTATCTATCTGTTAGGGTTTAGATCTAAACTGTCTCCCAAAAGTCTCATGTGTACAGAGGTGGAGTTTTTGGAAGATGTTGGATCACTGAGGTGTGTTCTCATCAGTGGATAAAACATGCAATGACTTCAAACTTGAATGTCCTGTTACAAGGTGGAGCTTGGTTAGAGGAGGTGAGTCACTGGGGTTGTGACCTGGGAGTGTGTATTCTGTCCCCAGTTCCTCCATTCTCCTTCTCTGTCGAGCAGCTTTCCTACATCAGGCCATTCCACCATGCCACTCCTGCCTTGGAGCCAGCTGACCATTGACTGAACCTTTCAAAACCATAAGACAAATAAATAAATCTCTCCTCCTTTAAATTGCAGGTGCCAAGTAAGGACAAGGAAGTGAATAGTACAGTGCCCTTTATACATCTTCCTATGATGGTAACATATTACAAAACTATAGTACAGCTTCCCAACCAGGATATTGATACTTATACAATACACTGATCTTACTCCAATGTACCCAGTCTTACTTCTTATGTGTGTGTATTTGCTTACATACATTTAATTCTATAAAATGTTAACATATATGCTGGTTTGTGTATCTATTACCACAATCTTTAGTCTATTTATTTTAATATTTTTCATTTCAGGAATGTTATGTAAATGAAACTATATAATATGTATATTTTTAGAATTTTTTTGTTTGTTTTTCACCAGGAATTGAAGTCAGGATTTTATGCCAGCTAGGCAGGCACTGTACCACTGAGCTATACTCCCAGCCCATAATATGTATATTTTTAGGATTTTCTTTATTTTATTCTGTATAATTCCCTTGAGATTCATCAAAGCTGCTGTATGCAACAATGACTTATTCCTTTCCATTGGTGAGTAATATTGTATGACATGGATTTACCACAATGTATCTAACCCTTCATCTATTGAAAGAGATCTGTGTTGTTTTTAGTTTGGGCTATTACCAGTAAAGCTGAATGAAGTTTCATGTGCAGGTTTTGTGTGAATACACTATTCAATTTCTGATATAAATATTCTAGCACACAATTATTGGTCTATGTTAAGAAGATAAAAAGATGAGCAGCATATTTGGTCAAATGCATATTTGACATTACATGAAATTCCTAAATTGTCTTCCAGAGTTTCCTTCAGCAGTGTATAAATAAGCCAGTTCCACCAGTCTTCACCAGCATTCAGTATTGCCTCTTTTTAAAATTTCAATTATTTTATATGTATGTAGAAATATGCCACTGTGGTTTTAATTTGCATGTCCCTGATGAGTAACTGAATATCTCTTTGTATGCTTATTTACCACCTGCATATCCTTTTCAGTGAAATATTAATCATACCTACCAGCATTTTCTCATTAGCTTGGTTGGTTTATTTATTTGTGTTTTGTTTTGGTTTGTTTCTTTTTGGCCACACTGGCCATTGAACCCAAGAATACCCTACTACTAAGCTACATCTCCAGCCTTTTTCTATTTTTTATTTTGAGACAGGGTCTTACTATGTTTTCCAGGCGGGGTTTGAATTTGTAATCCTCCTGTCTCTGCCTCCCAAGTGCTAGGATTACAGGTGTGTACAACTGTGCATGACTGTACCTGACTAGGATTGCTTGTTTTTTACAGTTGAGTTTTGAGTTCTATCGATATATTTTAGATTCTACTGTTTTATGCCTACATGATTCTCAAACTGTTTCTTCTAGTATGCTACTCAACTTTTCATCCTCTTACCAGTCCTTGACAAAGTAAAAATGTTTAATTTTGAAGAAGTCCAACCCATTAGGTTTTCTTTTAATGAGCATGCTTTGGTGTAAAATATATGATATCTTTTCCTAGCTTTAGATTTTGAAATTTGGGTTTGTTTTTTTTTTTTTACATTTAGATAGATTTGTAGCCCATGACACATTTGAGTCTGTCTTTGTTCAAGGTGTGAAGTTTAAGCCAAGGATCTTTCTTTCCTTTTATTTTTTGCCTATGGGCAATTTTTTCAGCACTATTGGTTAATTTATTAAGGAAGTTATAATTCTGGAATTTAATTCTTTTTTCACTTCTGTTAAAAATTATTGGGCAAATTTGTGTATTTCAGGGTTGTTTACACTACCTGATCAGTCTATGTATGTCTCTCTTCAACCATCATTCTTTATTTTCTGGCTTTTGTAAGTCAGCTTTATTTAAATAAAACCAACCAATAAATTGACATATTATCTCTGGTTGCTTTTGCACTATGAAGGCAGAGTTGAGTAGTAACATATCTCATAAAACCTAAAATGTTTACTATCTTGACATTTAGAGAAAGTTCATTGATCTTGGTTTAGTTTTTTTAAAAAAATAACTTTAAAATTAAAGAAGAACATAGGGTTCCAGGATAAAAGAATTTCCAGAACAGAAAATAAACCTACTCATGAAGAAAATAAACTTAACAGTGTAACCAATGTGTTTGTTCATTTTAAAAAGAGTATTATAATTCTAATGAGGAATTTAGAGAATTTTGTATAGGTATGCATATAAAAAAGTAAGCTGACAACATAAGATAATTATTAATACAAAAATAGTTGTACAAAGAATGAAAATTTAGTCATAATATACCATATATTTTATTTACAAGAAATATTTATATGATCTTAATGTCAAAGCCAAAATGATGTCTCTGTTCCTCCACAGACGGATACATTGTGTGGTGGATGACAGCTGGTGGTCAGCTTATAACACCCAGCTGAACCAAACTAGCTTGGTGCTGGGTGTGGGAGGCCCACCTGAGGACTGTTGCCAGCAGCACAAGAGCCAAATGGCAGAGAAAAAAGTTTAGAGGCTGTTGGGAGTTGTGAGAATCTGTTAGGAGGCTGTTGGAGAGCTCCTGGTTCTCTTGGGCTGTTCTTGCTGGATCTTGTCTTGCTGGCTTTCCTGATGAACTTAGCTGTTGTCATCGGAGGAGGAGCTCAGGACCTCATTGTTGCTGAAAATGACTAAAGTTCACTTTAGGGGAGCTCTGGCCCTCATTTTGAGCATTGCTTCCTGGCTGCAGAAGGGAAGATGATGTACTGCTCAGTCTCCTGGAGAAGCTTGTCTCATTGGCTTTCCTGATGGGAAGCTGGCTTTTCTCATCATCAGAGGAGCTTAGGACCTCACTGTTGCTGAGGATGGTTGTGTGGTACTTTTCAGGGGAGCTCTGGTTCTTACTTTGAGCATTGCTTCCTGGATCCAGTTCAGATCCCTCAGCTGGTTAGCACAGATCCTTCATCCCACTGGCAGAGACTTTCTAGCTCCCACCACTGACCTTTGGCCCTCCCAGTGCAGATCTGTGAAACGGGCCTGCATGAGACAATGCCATTGGCTCTAGGCCTACAGTTAGACTCATAGGAGGCATTGTTATGGGCTCAGGGTCCTCAGCTGGACTCATACAGGACATTACTGTGGGATCCAGGCCCTCAGCTGAATTCTTTGGTCTTTACTGTGTGAACAGATTTCCTGCATGCTTTTCTTGTATATGATTCTTTGGGTGACTATTATAAAATAATTCTATAAAATGTGTGTCCTGTATTACATTGTTCCCCTTGCAACATTCCAAACTACAAAGCATTGTAATCTCCAGAATTTGTAATACGTACTGTTGTTATGCTTTATGTCTGAGTGTCCCCCCAAAAGCCTCATGCGGCCATGGGGCAGGCTTTTAGAGTTGATTGATAGTGGGTGTGGGAGCTACACCCACTCTGGGGTGGATAGTTTACATATGTAAGGGAGAGGGAAAGAGTGCTTGAGGCCATTCCTCCCCCATTCCTCCCTGGTGTATGGTGGTTGCTTTGCTGTGTTCTGCCCCCCTGAGCTGTAGCTCTCTGCCATGTGCCACTCTGCCTTATAATCTGCCAAGTACAGACTGAAACCTCCACAAACTGTAAGCGACATAAACCTTTCCTTCCCTAATTTTGGGAGTCAGGTATTTTGTCCCAGCAGCGAGAGAAAAGTAACCAAGACAACTATACACAGGAAACAAGCTTTTGGGATATGATCAAATTAAAGTTCTACAGAAGGAGATTAGCCTGGATTATGCAAGTGAAACCAGAGTAATTTTAAAGGTCCTTGTAAGGGAGGGACAGGAGGGTTAAAGTGAGAAAAGATATGCAACTGAAGCAGAAGCCAGAAAGCCTGTGAGATGTGTGAAGATGCTGTTCTTTTGTTTTTGAACATGGGGGAGGAGCCATGAGTTGAGGAATCAAAGTGTCCTTTAGAAGCTGCAATTGAAAAGGGACAGACCTTCTCCTAGAATCTCCAGGCAGAACCAACCCTACTAATACTTTGACTTTGGCCAAGTGGACTAATTTTTGAATTCTGACCTAAAGACTGTAAGACAATAAATTTTTGTGGACTGAAGCCACTAGTTTACAGTAATTTCTTATAGCAGTAACAGAAAGCCAGTAGACTCCCCAGTAATACAAAATACAGGAAAGAACTGAAACTGTGATCTTCTTAAAGGAAGAGAAAGGGATAGACAAATACATCTGTATGTATAGGTGAGGGGTAGTGTAAGAAAAATAATCATACATTTTCTTAAATGGTAAGCCAGTGAATAATTTCCCAAATGGAAATATCAAATACAGCTAACAAAGTAGATTTAGAGAACAGAATTTAAGAAAAAAGTAAAGATATAGGAAATAGCTATTTTTTATTATGAGTTGTATAATATTGTACATTATTAATCAATTCACCTGTGTAATTTTGATTTTAAAAAGTACAAGTAACTTTTAAAGTTTATTATGAATTGAATGTATTCCCTTCAAATTCATGTGTTGAAATTTTAATCCCCAACATTGTATTAGAAGTTGAGGGCTTTGAAAGGTAATTAGGTCACAAGGGTGCATTCCTTATGAGTGGGGTTAGTGCTTTTTTTAAAAAGGCCCCAGAGAGGAGTATACGCTCAGTCTACCATGTGAAAATAGAAAAAGTCAGCAGTCTGCAGGTCAAAAAAGAGCCTCACCAAAAGCTGACCATGTGAGTACCCTGAAATCAGATTTCCAATCTCCATAATCCTGAAAGTAAATTACTGTTATTTACAAGCTACTCAGAGTATGGTACTTTGTTCTAGCAGCCTAAACTAAGATAGAAATTGACATCAAGAAGCGAGAGTGCTTGTCTTAGTTACTTTTCCTGTTGCTGGGACAAAATACCCAACACCCAAAGTTAAAGAAGAAAGGTTAATTTGGCTCACAGATTGCAAAGGTTTCAGTTTGTAGTAGGCTTGCTCTAAGGCAAGGTGCCAAAGCAAAAGGGCATCACAAAGAAGAAAAAGTTCATGGCAGGCAGAAGGCAGCAAGGCAGCAAGCAGCAAATGACAAGCAATGACCTTTTTTCTGTCCCTTATATTCCACCCAGGCTACCTACACTCATACTCAGGGTGGAGCACCCTTAGTCCTACCCAGAATTATGCCAAATACACACTCTAGATCCAGCCACCTCTGAAACACCCCACCTATGACCACATGAGGCTTTAGGGGGACATCTAGACACAAGCCATAATAGTGCTGTTGTAACAAGCTTCCAAAAATGTGGGAGAATCTTTAGAACTAAGTAATGGATGCAAAGCCTGGAAAAGTTTTGATGTGCATGCTAGAAAAATCTAGATTATCATGAATGATTTGTAAAGGCAGTTCTGATGGGAGCTCAGGAAGAAGAGACCTGCAGAGGGAAAAACCTCTTATCTTCTTAGAATGATGAAAAGAATGTTGGTGCAATGCATACACCTACCAACAATTCTGATGAAAACTCAGGTGAAAATGAGGAAAATGCTATTATGAATTGGAGAAAAGACAATTTATGTTGTAATGTAAAATCGTGGGTGAATTGTGTTTGTGTTTTAGTGTTTTTTGGAAGGTAGCACTTTCAAGCTATGAAATTGGATATTGAGCTGAGGAGATTTCTAAGCAAAATGTTGAACTAGCAGCTTGGTTTATTTTGACTACATATAGTAAAAGGTGACAGGGGAAAAATTGATTGAATATGGAATTATTAAGCAAAGAGGAACCATAATTTAAGGATTTGGAAATTGTCAGCCTGTTCAAAATATAAAAAAAAAAAAAAAAAACAGTAAGTATGTTTCAAAGAAAACCACAAAAATCTGATGGATCAAACATTCACAGACTGGTGTGAATTATGGTCTTAAACATATCAACAAAACCCAGGAGTAGAACTGAAGTTGTACCAGAAGAAATATTATCAACTGAAAATAAAGAAAATAGAGAAAAAAATAAAATGAAAAAAGATTGTTAAATTGTACAAGACCAAAATTAATAAAATTAGGTAGCTGAGGGCTGGCTAGCTTTCCACCTGGTAAGCCCCCGAAGCGAGGGCCTCTGGCTCCCTGGGAGCCATGGGTGGGGAGCGCCGGCCTTCCGGCTGGCTAGCTTTCTGCCCGGTAAGCCCCCGGAGGGTGGGCCCCCGGCGCACGTGGAGCCATGCGGCGGTGAGCGCTGTTGCGTGCCGGCCCTTAGGCTGACCGTCACCGCTCAATTGAGAACTATCAAGACACAGAGAAACAATGACCCAATTGGCCCACCATACCCCGGCTGCAGTTGCCCACCCTGGGACGTGTGTGAAACATTCAAATGGAAAAACCCCTGGGAATGCATGCCATACAGTGGGTTACTCTTGCTCCTGCCATTGAGAAACAGAAAGGTCCAGAGTCAGCAGAGGAGCAGCTGCTGAACAAGGACTCAGAGAACATGAGAACGCAGACTAAGCCCAAGAAGTCAGAGGTCCTGTGGACTCAGGTCATGAAAGCCGCTGGGAAGCTGTAAACCAGGAGGACCTTTCACAGTACCTGCAGAAACTCCCTGGAAGCCATTCTTCCCCTGACAGTACAGGCTGTGGTGGAGCTCCAGGGAAGTCTACAGCAGGATTCCTTCTGCCTGTGCTGACAGTTAGGGTGAGGACACTAACTGATTGTGGGGTCCCAATGTGATGGGAGGCTGGAGAGAAAATGCTACAAAAAAGGCTTTCGCCCCAGACGGCTCACTTGATTTTTGACAAC
>NW_004955412.1:16223072-16265775 GCF_000276665.1 Chinchilla lanigera | reverse complement strand
TTAATTCCCTACCACTTTGTTTGTAACTCTGTATTGTCTGTACTGTTCTTGTGATGTTGTAAAATGTTGTATGTCTGTTAATGTTGTCCTCCTTTTGTTTATAAAATAAAAAAATAAATAAAAAATAAAATAAAATTAGGTAGCTGGGAATGTACACTATTCTTCAAATAAAAGGAGAAAAAGACCTCAAGTATGATTCAGAGATCATGAGCACTGTCCCTCTTCGCACAGAACCAGAGGGTGGAATGAGTACCCAGTAGAGCCACTGGGACAGGACTACCTAGCAGAGCTGTGGGAGTCTGACCCCTTCCTCTGTAGAGAATCACAACAGCAATGGCCAGCCCTGTGGAACTGTGGGAGTGACACTGGCATTGCAGAAGGTCTGTAAAGCACAAGACACATGTTGAGGCTTAAGATTTTATGGACTTTTTTTTTCTAGGTTTTGGCTTTCTTAGACTGCATCACTATAATTAAATAAATTAATCAAGAGCCCAGTCAGGCTCTTGATTTTCACTTATTTGGTTTTGTTTTGGTCAGATACACTCATATATAACTAGTGATTAACTCTAGATGTGTTAGTGTCTAAAATACCAGGGGCATATATCTTAGTCTATTTACACTGCTACTTTTTTTTTCCCCCCCTTTGGTTTTTTCCAGTACCAGGAGTTGAACTCATGACCTCATGCTTGCCAGGCAGGCGCTGTGTCCCTAAGCTAAATCCCCAGCCCCTACACTGCCACTTTTAAAACATGGCATTCTGGGTAATTTAAACAGCACACATTCATTTTTTCTGGCTATGGAAGTTAAAAGCTCAAGGTCAAGCACCAGAAGATCAACTGTCTGCTGAAGATCTACTTCTGGGTTCAAAGATGGCCAGATTTTTGCTGTATTCTCACATGGTAGAAGAAGCAAGAGAGCTCTCTGGGATCTCTTTTATAACAGCACTAATCCCATTCATGAGGAAATCTACCCTCATTTAGTCACTTCTCAAATGCCCCACCTCTCAATATCATCAACATGGGCTGGGGAGATAGCTCAGTGGCACAGTACCTGCCTGGCTAGCTCAAGGTCCTGAGTTCAATTCCTGGTACCAAAAAATATCAACACGTGAATTTGGAAGGTGCTATGGCTTGTATCTAGATGTTCCCTAAAGTCTCATGTGGTCATCAGTGTGGAATTTTGAAGGTGATTGGATTGGCTGTGTGATTCTGGGATTAAGGGGGTCCCACCCTGGGTATGGGCGGCACCACCGAAAAGCAGGTAAACTGGATAGAATATAAATGGACAAAAAAAAAAAAAAGGCTGCTCTGCTCCATCCTGTTGCTGTTGCTGCTTGCTCCTTTGCTATCTCCTGCCTGATAGCATGGGCTGTTTCTCCTCTGCAATGCCCCTCTGCCATACCACCCTGCCTTGGAGCCAGTTGATTATGGACTGAAACCTCTACAAACTGTGAGCTGAAATAAATCTTTTTTCCTTTAACTTTGGGTGTTGAGTATTTTGTTTCAGTAGTGAGAAAAGCAACTAACACAGAGGGGACATTAATATTCAATCTGTGGTTGTATATGTTAAAATTGTAAGAGTTACCACTAAAAACAAAAACAGATGAGATATATTCTTTCACATTACCAGGGATGCAGGGCATGGTGGTGCACACCTCTAATCCCAGCACTCCAGAAGCTGAGGCAGGAGGATCATTGCAAGTTTGAGGCCAGTCTGGGCTACAAAGTGAGCTCCAGGCCAGTATGAACTGCATAGTGAAACCCAGTCACAAAAAAGACAAAAACAAAAAAAATCCCAAAAACAAATTACCAAGGTTGCCAGGCGTGGTGCTGTATGCCTGTAATCCCAATACTCAGGAAGTTGAGGCAGGAAGATCACTGTGAGAGTTTAAGTTCACCTTGGGCTACATAAGCAAATTCAAGGCCAGCCTGGACTACATAGTGAGACCCTACCTCAAAATAAAACAAAATTAAAAAAAAAAATACCAGCGTTTCTGCTTCCACTAGGGTTAAATGTGTTTCTTTGGGCTAATTCTCCCTCAAGTAACAATGATAAACTCTGATGTAGGTGAGAACATCTGAAAGAAGGGAGTACCACAGCATCAGTTTCCTGTTTTTAATGTTTTGAACCTAAGGAAAACAGTAGTCTATGCAAAATATCTAAAATTCCTATAGAAATCTTTTCACTTTAGGACTTATAGATGTGAAGGATAATCATGAGAAAAATCTCTAGAAAGTGAGAGGAAAAGTTTGGACATGAGAGAGATAAAGAACCCCTAAATTCTGTACTTAATCTCTAACCAAAACTCTGGCTATCCCCAGACATGCATATACAAGAGAGATTCCAAGCTTCCCAGCTAATGGTGAGAGAACTGAACTGAGATCTGATTGTCTTGTTTTGTTTTGTTTTTTGTCTTTTTGAGACAGGTCTCCCTTGGTAGTTCAGGCTGGTCTTGAACTCAATTTGTAGCCCAGGATGGCCTCAAACAATCCTCCTGCCTCAGCCTCCCGAGTGCTGGGATTACAGGGATGCACCATCACACCCAGATCTGAACTGAGTTTTGAGTTACTTCCCAAGGAAAAGGGTTTGCAGTTTGAGTTCAACCAAGTGAAATGCATGTTAAAACAATGACATAAAAAAATACTCATCAGAGGAATATAACAAATCCAGTGTTTATAGCATATTTATAACATCCAATATTCAATTTCAAATTACTAATCTTATGAAGAAAAAGAAAAATGTTATCAATTTCCAGAAAAAGGATATTCAAAGGACATGGAATCCCAGATGACTCAGATATTAGAATTGAGAGATTTCAAACTTTCTCAATAATATAAAAAATACAATGGTAATACATGAAAAAAGAAAACATGAGCACAGAAATAGAAACTAATTGTTTAAAATAAATTTTTTTAAATCACTCGATGGATTTAATAGTATGTGAGGATGGCAGAGGACACTCAGTGAACTTAAAGATTAGATTAATTGATGTGACTGAAAAAATTTTAAATGAACAAAGCCTCAGGGACAATATTAAAAAGTCTAATAAACAAAGTTCCAGAAGGAGACTAGAGAGAATAGAGAGAAAAAGGTTTTTAAAAACCATGGCCCACCCCAAAACATCTTCACCTTGAAGAAAGACTTAATTTTATAGGTTCAGGAATTTCATAGAATGCCAGGGAGGACAAATTTGAAGAAAATCTAAGTACATTTTAATCTAACTACTGAACACTGAAGATAAAGAGAACACCTTTAAAGCAGAAAAGATTTAAATCATTGAAAGGAGCAATGATTCAAATGACAGCTGACCTCTTTTGGGAAATAATGGAGTCCAGGAAAAAGAACAACATCATCAAAGTGCCTACAGAAAGGAACTGTCAAGGCAGTTCTATATCCAGCAAAACTATCCATCAGAATGAAGGAAAAGTAAAGCATTTTTCAGATAAAATAAGCTAAAAGAATTTATCCTCAGTAGATCTGTATGGCGTGAAACATTTTGTTATGATTTTTATCATTACAGTTTCTAATTATCTTGAGGTCTGTCTATCCAAAGTGGCCATAAACCAAGATAGCCACTCACTAGGAAAGGTTAATGGTGGAGCAGAGGTGTCCATGTGTGTGTTAGATAGACGCAATGAAAAGGTGAACCCAAAATGCATGTAACTGAAGAAATGTGTGGCTTATATGTCCCAGAGTGGTTGGGATGCTGATGAGAGGCTGACAGAAAGCCCAGAGGCAGCAATCATGAAGACAATTCTGTCATGGAAGAAATGGCAGAAATCATTCAGCAATTCTATCATGATTTCATGACAGCTCAAAGGGTGGGAAATGAGAGAGAACCTGCGGGACCACAACTTTAGTAAGGTCCATGGATATTATACTTTAAGTCTTTTTATATTTGTGGGGCTGTGGATTGCAGAGTTAAAAGAAAGCATTGTGAAGAGCGAACTTATTTATGTAACTCTTGTGTTAACTATTACATTTCATCATGTTCAGCAACTGTAGGGTGTGTTAGGGTTGGAGTCGCAGAGATCAGGAAACAACAGGCTATACAGTTAAAGGAAATTTTAACTCTGCCAAAGGTGATGAGTTACGTATAACTGGGATTTCCAACAATTTGTATCAGGCATAAAAGTGGCCAATTTGTATCAAGTGTAGACAGCAACTTTATTAGACAAACTTATGACATCTTGTTAACAAATCCTCCATGTGATTCTAAAATATGCTAAAGTTTAAAAGCCACTGTTATTGCTGGGCATGGTGGTGCACACCTGTAATCTCAGCACTCGGGAGGCTGAGGCAGGAGAATCGTTGCGAGTTCGAGACCAGCCTGGGCTACAAAGTGAGCCCAAGGCCAACCTGAACTGCATAGGGAGACCCTGTCTCAAAAAGACTGAAAAAACAAAACAAAAAAAAGCCACTGTTATAAATGGGATTTAGTACCACTCACAAGGTTAGCATGGATTATCTTTACTAGCCATTTTAACTCTGGGTTCTGTTATTGCATGATTTCATGACACTCAGTAACGAAATTTGGCTGGCTGAGCCAGACTTCAGTTATGGTTATTGTAGACAATATACTTTTAGGGGTTTGGGCACAAACAATGCTGCTATTGAGTTCAAATGCAAAAGAATAGCAGAGAGCTTTAACGATCTCATTATCCCAGCTTCTCCATGAAAACTGCCATTGCTACAGCCCTCAGAGGATCATTAGCTTTCTTAGCAGAAGGAAGTAACCCTTTCTTAAAGATTATTACCTGGAGGGTAAAATAAAGATATGGAAGTCACCACAATACTTCTCCAAGTAGCTTTGCAAGCATTGGTTTTCAGTCTCTGACAAAAGCAGAGAGGAATAAAAGAGGAAGACACGTAAGACCAAGAGGTGGGTCCTTAGGCATCCATTTGAGGATGATCACACAAACCTTGGAAGACTTTTTATTATGAAAAGTTGCAACGGAAGATTGTAAAGTTCCTCCTTGACCTAGTAGAAGACTCAGGTCATTTTAAATGTGGCAACAATAGTGAAAAGTGTCTTCATTTGATGTGACCAACTGATATTTTGGTGCCAAAACCGTACATGGCAAAGAACTGGTTGAGTGGTGGAGGGAAAACATGATGAGAAAATAACACAAAGGCCAACAAGGTCACTTTTAAAAACAGATATTGATACCCTGGCTGCTGGCTATAACATTATTAATGGTGGGCAGGAGTGAATATGGTGTCTTCAGTGCCAGTGTATTGAAGTTCTTTGGCTTCATTCTTGTGGAATTAAGATTAAGATTTTATTATGTCTTCCCATTTGTTTTCTTTGGCTGAGCTATGTTAAAGTAAATGACATTTCATCCTCAAATGTGAATGTATGCTTCTTTTTTAAAAAACAAATTTCTTACATAAGGACAATGCTATTGCCATCCCTAACAAGGTTTACAGTAATGATCAGGCAGGGTGGCCCACACCTGTAATCACAGCACTGTGGGAGGCTGAGGCAGGAGGGTCAAATATTCCAGGCAAGCCTAGACAATTTAGCAAAATCTTGTCTGAAAACAAAAACAGGAAGGGGCTGAGAATGCAGTCCAGTGCAAAGGCCCGGGATTCAATCCTCAGTATTACAAAAAAGAAAAATTTACAGCAATGCCTCCATTTCACCTAATACCCTGCACATATTTGAAATTCTCAAACCATCTTCAAGCCAATAATTGGAAGTTATGTCTCAGATATTGCTTTTAGCAACAACTTTCTTGAGATATAATTCACATATAAAAGCCTGTGCATATGTAATGTGAACAATTTGGTGAGTTTGGACATATTCCCCCTGCTGTGAACATCACCACAGTCATGGATCAACATGTCCATCAGCTCCAGAACTTCCCTCAGCACCTACACACATGCGTGCATACACACACACACACACACACACACACACACACACACTTTGTGTTATAAGCCTTAACAAGAAATCTATCTTCTTAGCAAACAAATTTTAAGGGTACAACACCATATCGGTAAATACAGGGACTAGGGGAGATAGCAGATCTATAGAAATCACCTTCAGTAACTAAAACTATGCCTGCAGAACAGCACCTCCTCATTTTCCTTCTCTCCCAGATCTCAGCAACCATCATTCTACCTCTCAAGCTTCTTTTAATCTATAAGTCATCTCTCAGCTCCCTTTATTTTCTTGACATTGACTTGTTGAAGAAGAATGAAGCAGTGTGTTCTGCAGAATATCCTATCTTCCAGATTTTTCTTATTGCTTTTTCATGGTTTTATTTAATTTTTTCCTTTACCTTTCTAAGTTTCTATAAACTAGAAATTTGATCAGAAGACTATTAGATTTTGATTCAATATTTTGGACAAAAGTACTTCATATAGCTTCATATCAGAAGGCACAGAATTTCAGTGTTGTTAACTGGTTCTAAATGGCAGCCATAAAAAAAAAAAAACAAAAAAACAATCTTTTTTTATCCATTCCTTGGTTGATGACCTTCCCTGCTGGGCAGATACACTCTCCTCTTGTACCAGGAAATAATCTGTGGGTGACGGTACCCTGTGAATATCTGTAATTACTTTAGCATCAATTCATGATCATTATTTAAATAGGAAAATTTGCTAGAAGTTGAAAAGGGTGATTTTTTTTTTCTAATCATTTTCATGTGTATTAACTGGAACACTGCTGTTAAGAAGAGATTGCCTTCGTCAGTTTGAGCTCACTGGTACGTATTCCTGACATGCGGTTTACACAGGTAAAACAAGACAAGTCCTCAATCCTTTTGTTCTAATTATCATTTTTTACAGTAAAATATGAGTCTTAATCCATTTGCGCTACTATAACAAAACATTTTTGAGTGGGTGCTCATAGTACTGAAGGCTAAAAGTCCATTTTCAAGGTCTTAGCAGACTTGGAGTGTGGTAAAGGCCGGCTTCCTAGCTCATACATACACTTCTTTTGTCCTCACAGGGTGAAAGGGCAGAAGACAATTTCCTTCAGCCTTTCCTGCTAAGGCATTAATCCTGTTCATGAGAGTGGAGCCCTTATGACTTAGTCCTTTTCCCCATCTCCTAACACCATCGCCTTAATAATAGAAGACTTCATATAATGGACTTTAACATATGAAGCTTGAAGGGACTCAGACCATAGCAATATTTCTACACTAGCTATTTTCTGATGAAAAATAGGGCTCTCGCTCTCTCTCGCTTTCTCTCTCTTTCTCCTCTTGTAATTCTCTCATAAACACATAAAAGTACATATGAAATATGTTTTAAATAATTGCAATAATTCTTTCCTTTCCAGTGGTCATTAGTTCCACATATGGCCAAAAGGAACCCCCATCATTTCCTTTCCAAGCCCCATAAATGTGCAGGAACTTGCATTTTACCCCACAATCTCCAGTCATAAAAGGAATTAGGCACTGCATGTACAACTGTCCACAACTGCTGGAAGCCTGAAAAAATCAGGATGAAGGTGAACTCAGAATACTTCTCAGTGTAGAAAGAAAGTTTATGACACTGAAGACAAGGAAGCAGAAAAAAAACTATAAAGCATGTCAAATAGACATTGCAGGGATGGGGTATGATTAGACACAAACAAATCCAAAGCAAACACAAAGTAACCGCAGGACCATTTTTACAGTGCACATGAAATCTAGGTACAGTTGTTTTTAGACAACATTTTGACATTTACAAGTAGTCAATACACTCTTGCAAAAAAAAAGGGGAGGGGGGAGAGAAAAGTGAACAAACAGGGGAAGTGAGGGAGAAAAAGCAGAGTAATGCAGTAATGAGAGAGGGAGAGACAGGGACAGAAAAGAGAGAAAAGGGGACAGAGAGAGAGAGAGAGAGACTCCACCTCATCCCCACATTCTGTTTCTGAGAGTTACTCTCCTTTTTAACTCCATATGAATTCCTGATTAATTCTTTAATTCTAAAGTTGTCTTTTATTTTTATATTCTTTCATGAATTATGTCAGTAACATTACTTCTGTTTTTATGCACAGAACATTTAAGGAATTAAGTCCTCTCCCCAGAGTATTGCTTGATCTTTTGTTACTGGAGAAAGGTAATTCTCCCAACACAAAGTCACTCAAAGGTAAGTACTTTATGGTGTAAGTTGTTTAAAGCCACAAATTGATGCCATAATGTAAATCGAGTTGTTTAATTGTAAAACCAAAGTTTAATTGCAGGATTTAGCAGCAAATTAACTATCATAAAGTTGGTGGTAAAATGTTTACAGGAAAGGGCAGGAGTGAGATTATGTTTAAGGGTGAGGCAGAGGCAGAAAACGATGTCGGAGGGTTCATTCCTCCCATCGGTGACTAAGGAAAACCAAAGGCTAAATAAAGGTCTAATGGTACCCCACCCCACCATCTCCAGAAAGGATCAAAATGATCCAAATCATGATATGTACATCAAAACTTTCTATTTCATAAGACTTACCCCACACACATAGCACAAAAGACTTAAAATCTAAGAATGGGATATAGCTACATACATGAGGAAGAAAAAGGCCTAAAAGTAGAGCAGGAGGATTAGAATCTTCCCTTGCTACTATAATTCAGACTTGGTTTGTCTTCACTTCAGCCTTTGCTCCTTTAATTTGATGAGCATGAGAGATCAAAAGAACAGAAATGCTCAGTTATGATGGATTCTATTTATTACAATCAGGTATCTCAACACATTAGAGTGGTACTTTCATATTGTTCTAGGATTTCTTTCCTTAAAATGATAATTAGAAAAATAGGTTATACTAAGAACCTGATATATAGAAGTCATCATGAATGAGTGACATTAATGTTGACCCTGATGATAAAGGTAATAATAGTTTATATTACTGAGTGATTTATATTGTGCCGGGATTGTTTTGCTAAGTAATTTAAATTCATCTGACAGTGTAGACACTATTAACCATCCTACAGATAAAAGGAGGAGGAGAACAGTTAAGTAACTTGCTCAAGTATACAAGCTTATTAAGGGACAAACCTGGGATTCAATTCTAGACTTCTTGGAGTCCAGTGTTTATCAATATGATGATCAAGACTGTGTGATGTGTTGGTGCACACCTGTAATCCCATCTGAGAGGCTGAGGCAGGAGGATTACAATTTTAAGTCCAGCCTGGGCAATTTAGCAACCTAAAGAAACTCTATCTCAAAATAAAAAATAAGAAAATGTTTGAGGATATAGCTCAGTGCAAATGCCCAGAGTTCAATCACCAGTACCAAAACAAAACAACAACAAAAAATTATTTCACTCATTTATTGACCCATGTATTTGTCATTCATTTGTTCATCCAGTATTACATATGGAATAGACCCTGTATAACAAACAATTAAGCCAGGCATTTTTCCATTCACAGGAAAATAAATCTTGCCCTTAACATGGAATCTAATGATCATGAGGGCACCCTCTCTGATTTCTTCTTCCAAATCTGTCCTGCTCCTAAGGCTCTGACCAGGTTTTTCAGACCTCTGGTGAACCTTAGCCTCTACAAACAATAGAGGAGACCCAGGAGAGGAGGCCAAGACCCAAGTGCAGTTATAGCTGATGCAGAGAGACAGGTGTAGAAAAGGTGAAGGTAGAGAATAAGAAGTCTCTTCCACCCTGCTGTTGAGCCAGTGGAGAGAAAATGGGAGGGTACAGGCCAAGAACTGGGTAATTACTTGCATCTACTCTTTCTATTTACAAACCCCTCTTGCTGAAAGGCATGAGGTATTATCTCAAATTTGCAAATGAGAAGACAAACTCGTGGAAGTGACTTCTTAAAGGTTACCCTACTCATAAAGTGGTGAAGATTGAGCTTAGATTTAGGAAAGTTTAGCCAGCTAATTATAACGTTATTTCTAACATGTGACATGCCTCAAAACTGCTCAGGCAATGATGTGTGGGGCTGATTAGTACCACCTAGCAAGTATGTCTTCCCAGTCTACGTTTAGTAACATCATGCTGGTAACTTGATATCAGCCATGAAGGACAGTATTTACAGCATAGATATTGAAGAATTGACAAACCAAGACTCTTACATTCATTGAGCTACTTGTTGAACATTAATCTCCCCACCCTTGGGATCCAGTAAGATGGAGGGTAGATAAGCAAACTAGGTGAGGGTCAACTCTTAGCTGATCTTCATTGTAGAACCAAGAAAAGTAGTAACTATATACAACCAGTCTGAAGGGGTTTAAACCAAGGGACAGCAAGTTTTTGTAAAGGGCCAAATGGTCAATATTTTTATAAACCTTTGAAAGGGTTCTAAAATCATTCTTAGCATATAGTCTTTATAAAAACAGTCTGGATATGGCTGATGGCTTTTAGTTGATGATACCTACCATAAACTAGTACCAAATAAATAGAAACAGTTGTTCTTAGAGAGAGTACACTATGTCACTTGAAGGAATGCTTTAACCAACTGATTAAACTATGGAGTATGGAAACAGCCTGTTTCCTACTAGGGCACATAATCAAGTGGCAATGGCCTGATACCAAACTGCTTTCTGAATAGGACAGCGAGTTTTAATTAAGAGGCTTTGTTTAGCTTAGTGGAATAGGAAGCTGTAGGGTCAGAGCTAAACTGCTCAGGACAACAAGGGTGACACTAAGATTTCTTTACTTTACTACCATGTCAGGCTGGGGATTTAGCTCAGTGGCAAAAGGGCCGGGCTGGCAAGCACAAGGTCGTGAGTTCAATTCCTGGCACCAGAAGAAAAACAAAAAAACAAAAAACAAAACAAAAAAAAAAGCAAACTTTACTACCAAGTCATTTTCAATTTGTCTTCTCTACATGTGCTGACCAAATACACACTTAAAAACTTGTTCACAGTCCTTTCCGGGTCCAACCTTGCAAGGATGTATTATGCAATACTTTTGAAATCTTGATAATTAAGATAAAGATGAGCAAAGGATTCAAACAACAAACTGACCAATATTCTAGAGTATTTTTATTTCACCCCTCACCACTGTTTCTGCCTTCCTAGGGTAACCAATATGTAGGAAGTCTAATGATCATCACTGCACGTCAGAATCTTTTTTTGTCATGAAATGTAGTAGAAATATAACCTAGTTTCACTCAATCCAGAGTAGAAGAAGGTAGAGACAGCCTGCCTTGTAATTGAGCTGATGACAAAACTTCTACAAGAAATTTGGCTACAATCAATCTTTTCTTTTTTTTTTTTTTTTTTTTGATACCAGGAATTGAACTCAGGACCTCATGCTTGCCAGGCAGACACTGTGCTGCTGAGCTATACCCTCTGCCCTCTACAAAAATCTTGCATCCCCTATTTTAGAAGCTGCTTTGCTGTTCTTCTCACAGCATTCTCTGGTAAGGATCCATCCAGGTTATAGGTTTAGGAGAGGAGCTAGGAAGCATATGGAGAGGGAAAATGTGCATGCATAAACTAACCGTTTGCCCACAGAAAATAAGGAGAAGATAATGCAAGAGTATGATTCTAAAATTGCCAGGTGCTGGGGTAGGTATATTAGAATTACATTAGGAGTCTGAGAAGCACAGATTACTGGGCATTATCCAGGAAAAGTTTGGTTTGATTGGTCAGAAATTGGGCCTGGGAATTCACATGTGTGAACTGCTTCTTAGGTAGAGGTGGTATTGAGGCGTATGGGGGAGAGCTGACTCTGAAAATGTCCTATAAACATAAGACACTGTTCTCAGAGTGTAGCTTGCCAGGGTTTATCATGGCTCAAAAGGTGTTTGGTCTGGAAAAAACTGAACATTCTGATTACTTATATTTCATCAATTTGAACTGTATTTTGATTATAATATTCTCATAATTTATGATCTTAAAAAATTTCTTTCTTGAAGGTAATGCATGAATTACAGAGTCTGGTCAGTTAATCTTGACTGTTATTCAGTTAACACAAGGTAGGTTGGTCCTTGTACTGAATCCCCTGAAAACATGAGTGAAATTAAATCTCTGCACCTTTACACTGTGGGTGTTGGGTATTGTGTCCCAGTAAAGGGAAAGCTGACTATAACAGAAAAGTTAGTACCAGAGAAATGTGGTGGCTCTGTAACTAAACCTGACCATGTGATTTAGAAACCTATAATTTGTGGGAGAAGTTTGGAAAGATTTAGAGATATAGGCTAGAAAATCCTTAGAATACTGTAAACAGAATCTGATAGGTGATTCTGAGACAGTGCAGGAGACTGAGATTAAGAAGTGAACTAATAGATCTGGCAGAAAATGTCAATGCAGCCCAACATTCAAGCTGTGGCATGGATACTTCTGGCTGCACTTTGCCAAATTTATAGTAAGAAGGGGGGTGTAGAAAGCATATCAGAGAAATTTGAAAAATTTAACTTTTGACCCAAACGGATCCATGTGTAAAGTTGCAGAAAAAGGAGATGTGGCTGCTTAAGAGATTAATGCTATTTTAAAAATACAGTGGTAACTTGGTGATATCACAAACTTTGTTCCATTATTCTGGGGAAGGTGGCCATGTTTGTGTTCATGCTGGGAAGATGGTCACAGTCATATTCATCATCGAATGCACTCTGTAAACAGAAGCAACATTTTGCCAATCACTTCTGTTCACAAACTAAGTTGTTCACAAACAAAAGCATTTGTGAATCAAGGTATTACTTTAAGTGCTTGTATGAAGACAAAAAGAAAGATGACTTGAGGGCATCTCAAGGATCAGCAAGACACCAACCATTATAGGCTCAAAGGTGCAAAAATGTAAACTTTTCTTCTGAAGCAAAAAAGAACCTGGTATTCCTGCTCAAGAAGGGCTGTCTAGAGAATTGGTCCCCTAGGATTCATTTCACCTTGCTCAGCTATCCATGCACTTGGAAGCTTCTGAGACTGTGATGCAGGGGGCTTGGCTACTGCCCACACTGGTGGCAGACCTTGGGCTCATCCATGTGATGCTGGTTTTATCAACATGCAGAATGGGGTTATGGGGTCAGGGAGACTTCTACCCAGTTTTCAAAGGAATGCCTGCGGAGAAAGACATTCTTTAGCTACTCTTTCTATGTATTGCCTCAGGCCTGACCAAGCCATGATTGCTGGGTTCCAGAGCAAGTCTAACAAAAGCATTGGTGTAAAGGAAATGATTGCAGGGTGCTTTGCTGAGATATGCCCGGAGGAATGATAAGGATGGGTAACTAAGTCTAATTTATGTAATAATTTAGTTGCATTGTCCTTGTTGATATTCTTCCATTTGCCCAGCTGCTTCCTTTGTTCTTTCTCAATAAAAGGTTACTGCAACTGGTATTCATGGCTGCAGTCCAAGAGGCTGTAAACCTCCTGATCCCAGAATTATGCCGTTCTTGCTTTTCTTCTTTCTATTACTTTTCTATTCATCCGCAGGTACCTCGTTCTCGGGACTGGTTCACCCTGGACAGAAATGAATTATTAGTCCAACAAATGCCTGGGAGGCCAGGCAGAAAGCCCCTGAGAAGCCAGTGCATGAAGCTGTGAGAATGAAACCAAAGATGCAGTAGAGACCCCAACAAGTTGGAGATACCACAACTGTGGAATACTCCCTGAGGAAAGCCGCAGGCTACGGGTGAAGCCAGCCGAAGGGATAAGCTACATGAGCTGCTCTTGGCATGTTCACAAAGGTGGGGTCTCCCAAGTGCTTTAAAACTTTCATTTTAACACCATGTGTCCTGGGTGCCAGGACTGTGGGACTCAATGTTTGCCTAGCTGGGTTTGGATCATGCTTTGAGCCAATTCTTTTCTATTTCCTTATTCTTCCCTTTTGGGGTAGGAATGATTAACCTGTGCATTGTACCTTGGTATTTCATGACCTGATTTTTATTTCTACACATGTTCACAACTAAGAGTTTGCCTTGAGTCACAGAACAGACTGTCACTTGCTTGTTTAAAAAATGTTAGAATTGTTGAGACTTTGGGAAAGGTATTATTGTGTTTTCAACTGTATGAAAGATAGTCGTATCATGTTAGGTAGAATTATGGCTTTAGTCATTATTTGTGACTTAAGGAGGTATGTTTAAGTGCCAGTTGATGAGGTTGACTGCATCCATTTGATGGGCTTGCGAGTCACCCAAGGCATTGGTGGAGAACACCTGTGGGTGTGTCTGGGCCTGTCATGGAGGCATGACCTTGAGTTCTATATCAGGTCCCTCACCCCTTCCTCTCAGGTGTTGCTCTCCTGTTCTGCTTCTTGACCACATGAACTAAACAGCTTTGCTCCGCCATATCCTTCTGCCATGATATTCCTGCCTTAGAGCCTGTGGATGATGGACCGAATACTCTGAAACGGCGAGGAAATTAAACCTTCCCTCCTTCGCATTGTGAGTGTCAGGTATTGCATTCCAGCAATGGTAAAGCTGATCAAACAGTCGTTACAAACCTGTTCTACATCATTATAATTTTGTTAATGCATGGTAGTTTACATTTTGTTAATGTTTATGACGTATTGTTATATTTTTGTTATTAAATAAATAGATAAATAAGTGGCTTAAGAGTAGATTATTGAATGTAAATGCAATTGGAAACATTAGTAATATAAATAGGCCAGTTCTAAATAACTTTTAAATATAAATTGAAGAACTTCCTTTCTAATTATATGTACACATGCTGATTTTATGCAATTAAGTAAAAAGGAAAGTATAAAAAAGAAACACAACTACAGACCTCACAATTTGTATGGATAATAATCTATTTGTACCCTTTGAGTATTATTTTTATGTGACTTTATCAAGAATTTCTGCAGTTGAAGATAAATATTTTATATGTACACTCTTCCATTCACTTTTGGCCATAAAATCTGGCCACAGGTAAGCATGTAGTGTACGTTTGATAATCAAAATAATCTATCCACTGTTCAGTGTAATTTGTTTCAACACGGACAATTGATCGAAAGTGGGAAAACCAGTCTTCTCTATGAGTTTTGTCCATATATCTGGGCACTAATGGAAGGTTTTACTACTCTGGAATAACAAATCTTAAAGTTTATGCAACTTTTCAGTTGCTACATGTTATGAACTTAGCTGAAAATGAAGCCCACAGAGAACTGCAGAGGTAGTGCAAGAGAGACAAAAGCCTGAAAATGTTCTTTATGCACCTGGATGTAACATATGTCAAGTTTTCTCCACCTTTTACTTGTGAGTTAATACCTCGATTCCCATCCTTCCTCAGCTATTTGAAATGGACCTATCACCTATATTAAAGACCTCCCATCTACAAAGAGCAAAGCCACCAAAGGTTTTCATATAATTGTCATTGTCAAAGCAGTCACTTCTCTGCTAATGCAATTTACTTTTCTCTAGATCAAAAATAAAATATTGTCTTTCAGTACAAACTTAATGAATTTTATCAATAAGAAAAATTTTAAAAGAATAACAAAATTATAATTTGACATTGCACACATCATAGTAGAAAAAGATGTGATTCAAAACACGGGCAAGAAGTTTCTAAAGCCAAGCAGAAACTAATGACATGTAGTTAATATGAAATCATGAAAATCTAAAGCAAAATTCCTATATCAAATGAAGTTGTTATGAAAGCACAATGTCAGTAGCATATAAAGTAAATGGGAAGGTATCAAGTACCATGTATTTTCTTTTATGATAATTTGACACAATTGATAGTCAGAGAGGGAAGTAAGTTCCTGGCATCTGTGCAGCATATAAAGAGGTTGAAGCACTTGATGGTCTCCACTGAAAATGCAGACTACAAATATTTTCATGGAAACTACTTTGTGATCCATGGTGTAGACTAATCTATTGAGATTATTCCTACTAGAGCAGTAGCTGTGTGTGCAGCAAAACTTGCATCTGAATGCCAGCTCATATACTCCTTTATTAACAGAGCACTTTTAGTTTTTAAAAGTGTGCTTCCTAATGTCGATAAAAATAGAGGATTTAAGTCATTAATGGTTACTGTACAACTAAGGCCATTTAATTTCACTAGGTTGGGTAATAAATGCATTTCTACATTTAAATTTATTTGTTATAAAAAGAAAACTAGACATAAGATTTATTACTGTGTAAAAATACAACATTAAATCCAACATCTTAACCATTTTTAATTGTTCTTAGTAGTTTTGTAATCCATTTTATTTCTACAACGTCACTGTAATATCTTCTTCTCCATATCCAATTTTAGATGTTTGACTCTTCTTTCTTTTTTTCTTAGACAAGCAAAGTGTTTGTTTTTTCTTTCTTTCTTTCTTTTTTTGAATTTTGAAAACAGCCAAACCTTAGTTTTTCTGATTTTTCTACTGGATTTATTCTGTATTCTATTTTGTTTATCTCTATCCTAATCTTTATTATTTCTTTTCTTCTGCTGACTTTGGGTTTAGTTTGCTCTTATGTTAGTTAGTTCTTGAGGTATAGAGTTAGGTGGTTGATTTGCAATCTTTTTATATGCACAATTAGTATATGTCAATTAATTTATTTCAGTTTTATTAGTATATGTTTGGGAGACATAGTAATTATATTTATCTTTTTTAGATCCACATATATACACATCACATCTTGATCATTTTACACTCCCTTCCCCACCACTCTATCTCTCTTTAGGATACTTTTTCCATTTCCGCAGAATCTATCTCCCTGTTTCTTACCATCTCTCTTTTATTTTACTCTTTAAAATATGTATATTTTGGGAGCTTTCATATTAGGAAACCATGCAATATCTATATTCTGTATCTGATTTATTTCACTTAGTATTATGGTCTCAAGGTACATCCATTTTCCTACTAATGACTCAAATTAATCCTTTAAGGCATATATATTGATTTGTAATTTTTTTATATGCACAATTACTATAATGTTAATATATATGTCATAAAGGATATTATATATATATTCCATCCTTCTGTTAATGGGCATAAAGGCCACTTCCATGATTTAGTTATTATGAGTTGTGCTGCTATAAAAATGGGTATGTTTATATCATTGTCATATGATTCTTTAATTCTTTTAAAATTGGGGCTGGAGATTTAGCTCAATGGCACAGCAACTGCCTGGCAAGTGCGAGATGGTGACTTCAATTCCCAGTACCGGAAACCACCCCCCAAAAAAATAAATAAAATATACCCAGAAGAAGTATAGATGAATGAAATGATATTTCCATTTTTTTTTTGAAGACTCTCCATATTTATTTCCATAGTTGTTGTACGAGTTTACATTCCCACCAGTGTAGAGGGTTCCTTTTCCCTACCACCTGCCAGCAGTTGTTGCTTTTTTGGTCCTTGACAATATCCATTCTTATTGGAGTAAGATGGAATCTCAGTGTTATTCTATTTTGCATTTCTCTAATGACCAGAGATGCTAAACACTTTTTATGCATTTCTTGGCCATTTATTGTGCTTCTGAGAAGTATCTATTCATTTTAGTTGCCCATTTTTTGATTGGGTCTTTTATGGGGGGGTTCTAATTTTTGAGTTCTTTATATATTCTAGATATTAGTCCTCTGTCTGAGGAGTAGTTGGCAAAAATTTTTCCCATTCTGTAGGTTGTATCTTCTTTCCCTTAGTTATTTTCTTTGCTGTGCAAAAACTTTAAATCTACATATTTCCATTTGTTGATTATTAGTACTATGTCTTGTACAACTTGTGTTCTGTTCTGGAAGTCCTTGCCTATGCATATGTCTGCAATAGTTCTACCAATCCAACAGATTTAGTGTTTCTATTTTAATATCTAGGCCTCTGAACCATTTTGACTTCATTTTAGTACATGGTAAGAGACATGACTTTAGATTGATTCATTGTTCTGCTTGTGGGTAATCAGCTTTCTCAGCAATATTTATTACAAAGGCCATCTTTTCTTGACCATGTTGTTGGCTTCTGTGTCAAAGATCAGTTGACTGACTGTGCTTGGGGGTTGTTTCTACACCCTCTATTTCATTGGTCAACATGTGTCTTTTTGTGCCAATACCGTGCTGTTTATATTACTGTAGTTTTATAGAATAACTTGTAGTTTGGAATTATGCTGCTTCCTGGTTTGTTCTTGTTACTCAGGATTGATCTGACTATTCTGGGTCTCTTTTGTTTCCATATAAATTTCAGAATTGTTTTTCTAGCTCTGTGAAAAATGCTGATAGTATTTTGATTGGAGTTGTATTAAATCTATATATTATTTTTGGTAGTATGGCAACTTGGACGGTATTGGTTCTGTATGTTCATGAACAGGAGATGTCTTTCCATTTCTAACATCCTCTTTAATCTCTTTTTTTTTGGAACAATATAGTTTTCTGTTATAGAAGTCTTTCACTTTCTTGGTTAGGCTAATTCCTATATATTTAAATTATTTGAAGCTATCATGAATGGGATTTCTTTCCTAATTTTAATCTCAGTAGGTTTATTGTTAGTGTATAGGAATGCTATTGATTTTTTGTGTTTATTTTGTATCTTGCCACTGTCCTGAAGTCATTTATTAATCTAAGAATGTTCTGGTAGAGATTTTTCAGTCTTCTAGATAAAGGATCATGTCATCTGCAAAGAAGGATAGTTTAATTCCTTTCTTTCCTAGTCAAATATCTTTTTTATTTTTTTTGAGACAGAGTCTTGCTATGTAGCCCAAGTTGACCTTGAACTCATGGTGATCCTCCTGCCTCAGGCTCCCAAGTGTTGGGATTACAGATATATGCCACTACATCCAGAAAATACCTTTTATTTCCTTTTCTTGTTTGACT
Source organism: Chinchilla lanigera (assembly GCF_000276665.1). Lineage (NCBI taxonomy): Eukaryota > Metazoa > Chordata > Mammalia > Rodentia > Chinchillidae > Chinchilla > Chinchilla lanigera. The sequence goes on along the minus strand of NW_004955412.1, from coordinate 16,247,164 downwards.
CTCCTCACTTAAATTCTAAGTGCTGTATTGAACAGGAGAGTGAGAGCAGAATTCTTACCTTGTTCCTTCTTTTAGACAGAGTGCTTCCAGTTTTTCCCCATTTAGCATGATGTTGGCGAAGGTTTGTCATAAATGCCTTTCATCAATTTAAGGTAAGGTCATTCTATACATATTTTCTTTAGGAGTTTTATCATGAGTGCATGTTAGATTTTGTCAAAAGCTTTTTCTGCATCTATTGAAATAATCATGTGATTTTTTTATTATTACTTCTCCTTATGCTGTGTATTACACCTACTAATTTATGTATGTTGAACCATTCTTGTATCCCTGGCCATAATATATGATCTTTTTAATGATCTGTTGCATTCTTTGCAAGTTTGGCAATGTTCTCTTTCGATTTCATGGAAGAGTTTCATGAGTATTGGAATTAGTTCTTCCTGAAGTTTGCGTAAAATTTAGCAGTAATTCCATTGCATCCTCAGCTTTTCTTATTTGGTAAGGTTTTTATTGCTGCCTCTATCTTATTGCCTGTTATTGTTCTGCTCAGGATTTTCATATCTTATTAGATCAATTTTGATAATTCATATGTGTCTAGGAATTTATTCATTTCTTCTAAATTCTCAAATTTATTGGAGTATAAATTTTCTAAGAAATTTCTTATAATCTTCTTGATTTCAAGACTGTCTATTATGATTTTGCCTTTTTCATTTCCAATTGCATTAATATGAATCATTCCTCTTTTTTCAGTAAATTTGCCTAATGGTTTGTTAATTTTGTTTAATCTCCCACCTCAGCTTCCCATAGTCCTGGGATTACAGCATGCACCACCATGCCTGGATCACTGGATTTTTTTTTAGAAACACATTCAAGTGCTACAACAAAACATAAGAAATCTTATCTATAGAAGAATGCCAGCAAATATTGTGTTGTCCATATAGCTAAAGAACTGATTTTTAATTCAATTTAGATTTAAACAACTACATGTGGCTAATGCCTGTTGTATTGTACAGTACAGCTCTACAAAAGAGAAAAGTTATAAACCCTCATTATTCTGGGCTATTTAAGTTAGAACATTTGATTTCTTGAGGTAAGAAATGAGGTGGAAGGCATATTACAGAGTGACACAGACAAATTTCACTCCATATGAAGAGTAACAGTAAAAAAAAAAAAAAAAAAAACTAGATCTGTATTATGCTAAAATTCGGTCAAAGAAATTTGAAGAAGGCTTTGTGTAAAATGATTAATCACTTAAGCAATTAATGATGAAGCGGTTAGGGAAATAATTAGGTTTATTTTAAAGTTTGCTGTAGGAAGAATTAGAACCAAGGGGTAGCTCAATACACAGAATAAATTTGTAATGTAGGGGCTGGGGATTTAGCTCAGCAGCACAGCATCCACCTGGCAAGCACAAGGTCGTGAGTTTGACTCCCAGTACTGGAAAAAGAAAACAACAAAAAAAGAGAGACATATTTGTGATGTCAACTACCTTGTTTCTAAGTGAAGTTACCTTATAGAAGAGTGCAGTCCTAAGTTGTATGATCTTGTCTTTCCACTAATGTTACAGTATCACAATTTCATTTCCTCTCACTTAGAAACAGGCCAGCCAGGTGCACACCTGTAATCCCAGAGCTCAGTAGGCTAAGGCAGGAGGATCACTGAGCTCAAGGCCAGTCTTGGCTACATGGTGAGTTCAAAGGAGGCCTGAACTGTGTACTACATAGCAAGACCCTACTGAAAGAAAGAGGAAAGAAGAAAGAAGAAAGAAAGAAAGAAAGACACAGAGAGAGAAAGAAGGAAAGAGAAAGAAAGAGAGAGAGAGAAAGAAAGAGAGAAAGAAAAAAGAAGGAAAGAAAGAAAGAAGAAAGAAAGAAAAGGAAGAAAGAAAGAAAGAAAAGCAAATATGAATCATTCTTGAAAACAATATTTTAACTCTTAATAGTCAGAATATATTAATGGAAAGGCTGGTTACTTTTATAGTAAGAGGCAAAATTCATGAAATCATTTGAGACCCTCTGCAGGGATCCCATATCATACCATTATATGTTTAGGGTCACTAAATGTCAAGGTTTCAGAGTCTATCTACTCACATAATAATACTAAGTTAGTTTCTGTAAGATTTTGGACAGTGACCCAAAGTCCTAATGGAGTCTAGAGAACAACTGGTTACCAAGTTTCAAATAATTTTTCTAAGCAAAAATACTACTATTATGGTCATATATAAATCATATTTTCTCTCAACCTGAATCACTTAGGCTGTACATTCATGGATTTCACCTTTCTTAAAATTAAATTATGGATGATGATCGTGATAGTGTACTATTTAGACAGACATCGAGATCAGCATTGGAGATGGGGTTTCCAAATTTGAGGACTAGGTGGTAGAGCATTTGCCCATTGTGCATGAGGCCCTGTATTCAATTTCTGCTCACATACAGAAAAATTAAAACAAACTTTATTTTCCTCTTTGTAGCAGCATTATTCACAATGTCTAAACGGTGAAAACAACTCAGTTGTCCTTGAACAGATGAAGGGGTAAGCAAAATGTGTTATGGGCAAAGGAATAACATTAATTCTTAAAAAAAAGATAAAGGAAATTCTGATACATGCTACAACATAGATGAATCTTAAAGGACATTCTAAGTGAAATAAGCCAGACACAAGATGACAGACACTTTATATGATTCCATTTATATGAGTAGTCAAACCCATATACAGAAAATATAATAGCATTTCCGGGGCCTGGGGATGAGGGAGATAAGGGAATTATTGTTTAGTAGATAAAAAGTTTCTATTTGAGATGATAAAAATTTCTGGAGATGGATCGGATAATGGTTGCACCTCATTGTGAATGTACTTAATGCCACTGAGCTGTACACTTAAGATAGTTTAAATGGTAAATTTTGTGTTATATATATATACTTAACTACAATTTAAATTTTTTAAACAATTTTATTTTCTCATACCTTGGATTACATTAAAATATCTCTACACTAGATGTGAGATCATTGATTGCGAATGAGGTGGGCCAGGGATATAGCTCAGTGGCACAAGCACATGCCTGGCAAGTGCAAGGTCTGGAGTTTGATTTCCGATACCAAAAAAAATTGTTAAGGGACCAGAGATAAAGCTCAGTTGCACAGTGCCTGCCTGGCAAGCCTGAGGTTGTGAGTTTGAATCCCGATGCCAAAAAAAAAAAAGAGAATGGGTAGTACAATTTTTCTGTGGTTTTTCTCTAGCAAATGTAGTTTAAGAATATGCCAATCTGATCTGCAATAACATAATCCGGTGGGTGAACATCATTAGTGAAATATGCAATTGTCATATCCCAGGCATCAATAATACCCACATTAAGATCCACAAAAATATCCCTCAGGATAAGATTCTGAACATAGCCGTGAAAGTCACTAAACATCTCTGCATTTTGATGTACCTCTCTGGTGTTCTCAGTTTTAAGTATCACCTTGGTCTCAGGGCTTCGTAAGAGAAGACGTTCAATGGCCTTTTTGATGTTGATAGCCCTGCGGATGAAAACGCTGATGGGGAAAGGTCTGAAGTGCTGGCCAATGGTGATTACAACTGCTGTGTCTTTGTCTCCTGCCACCTGGTCAATTTCCCGTGGGATATAGTTTTCATCTTTCAATGAGAATATCTGTTGAGTAACAAATGGATGACTATGCTTTCTCCACTGAATCAAAATGTGTCTGTTGACATCTAGGAGAACATGTGTTTTAAAGACTCCGGTTCCATGATGATCAAAAAATTGTAAGGCTGAGGGAAAACAAATCAATAAATCTTTTAACAAAAGGAAAATGATATAACTTTCAAACATATACAACATCTGAAAAGTGTCATTTCATACTAGAGAACTGCTGTTTATGCAAAGTAGAAAATTTTACTAGAAACCTTAAAATCTTAATAAATTATAATTTTTTTACAGAATACATGAAGAAAAAAAGTGTTAATATCAATGATTGAAAAAGTAAATTTTAATTTTTTATTACAAGCCCAAAGCCAAGTTCGGCAAATTAAAAATAATAACAAAAGATCACAAAAGTAAAATATTCTAACCATTATTTTTTAGAACTTTAAAAATCAACTACAACTTCAAAATAAAAATAAAATACATACTTCTCATAAATTTTTTAAAGTAGTAAATCCACTGTCGCAGTATTGAATCTCCCAGGAGGTAAATAAGTTTTCTTTGCAAACAGTCATTTATACTTTTTGCTGTATTGAACCTGGTTTGTTTGCAAAATGTTGTTATCCAACTTCCTTTCCAAGTATAACCACTGGGGAAAGGGGTCTTCATTCCCACCTGGCATTTCTTTTCTATGTTCACACTCTCTGGCAATAAAAATTCTCAGGTAAGTCATTTTTATTATTGTAAATTATTTGTGAAATACTTTCCTCATTTTCCCCTCCCTTTTCTCTTTTCCTTTCACCCTTCTTTTCATCTCTGTTCCTGCCCTTTCCTCCACAAATATTTATTTAATGAGATCACGTTAAAGGGATGAATTCAAAGTGCTCGCTGAATAATTTCTGTGGAATAAAAATCAGCTTTCCCTCATGCATTCACAGTGTCGCCATGGGGTCCACCTTGTCCTCACCTCACTCAACTGTGAGACAGCCAACCAAAGTTAGGAGAAAGCATGTGGCCATGAAATAGCAGTTCGGCGGTTTAGCCAAATGTTTCACCAATGACATTGGCCTTGCTGAACTGTAACTCTCTCCCTCCTCAATCTATTTCCCCATGAAAGAAGCTTGAAAATGTTGATGAAATGAGTTCATACTTTCATTAACATATTAATTTTTGTATTAATTATTACTAATATATTTATCTTGTGTGTTTCATGATTGTTCTTTAACCAAAAAAATCTTAATCGTTTGATTGTATCTAGAACTGACTATCATATTCTCATTGTGGTCTGACTAGTGCAGAAAAGAAAAAGGAGGACCTAACTCCTTATGCTGAACACTCCACTATTAAGATAACCTACACTGTGGTCACCAATTCTTATTGCGTTTTCACCCAGGCAAGAGTCTGAAGCTACTTGTATATTTGCCACCCAAAAAGCACATTTTTGGTCATCATGTGCATTGTTGAAATTTGAAGCGTAAGTTTAGGACCTTACGTTTATTCACATTGAACTACAACACATATATAAGTGCTTCAAATAAACTAACAGTATGATAGTCTCTTTTAAGAACTTCCTGACTTTAATAGAAGTTACTATCCAAGTATAGGAGAAGCAATAAAGGTGTAATAAAGACTAAAGGGTCGCCTCAAGGATCTAAGAACTTTCTTTAGTATAACAAGTTGGGCAGAGATGATGGTTGCCCAGGCAGAGAAATGACAGTCTTTCTCATAGACTGTGAGGTACAGGTCTGAGTTCATGATTTATTTATATCTGTGGAGTTCTCTGCATACAGTAGGTCTACAGTAAACATTTGCATGAAAAAGGTATAGTCAGTAAGATGTGTACCTAGTAAATACTATAGCAAGAAAGAATATGGAGGAGTGCTGATTGGTAGCAAAATTCAACCTCTCTGAGATCTGAAATCCAGACACTGGAAAATAACAACTTGATGAAGAAAAAAAAAAGCAGATCATCAGAAAATGAAGGAAAGAATAAAAACTATGGAGAAATTGGAAAGGCGATCCACAATACAAAAAAGGAAATAACTCAGACCCTTTTCCTGGCTCCGGAGACTCACAGGGAGGGGAACCTGGCTTCCCAGAAGCAAGGTAAGCATCTAGGGTGGGGAGATCCTGGGAGAAATGGCAGTGGCGGTCACAGCCATGGCAAACTGTAAAAAGAGCACAGGGTTTTGCTCTGAGGGGACTCCTTCCACATGGTGAGCAGCAGTGCAAAAAGGACTGCAGTGTGGGCACTCACCATATTGGCAGACAATACTTGATCAAGTATTATCTGAGGAAGGGATTATTTAAATCTGGACTCAGAACAACTGAAAACAACCTCACTGCAGGGCTCCTAGTGTTACCCTTCCCAGTGACTGGGTAAGAAACAGCCACAGGAGACAGCCACAGACAGGGAGCAGACTAGAAAGAGACCCTCACACACACAAGAAGTTTACCTTCAAGTGGGAAAGGACACAGGCCCAGTGCCCCACAGTGAGAAGCCAGGCTGGGTTGGAGTTGCGCTCAGAAACAGCTGGGTCTAAAAGTGCCTACCAGCATCAAGTACTCAAACCTTTGCACTGCTGCCTACATCCTCCACAGATCTGAGTTCTGATGCTTGATCTCAGTGCAGACATTGTCACAATCTGGGGTCAAAAAGGGGTACCTCTGGAAAGAGGGGTGCACCTCACAAACCCACAGGCCGTCAGGGTAGGTGGAAAAAACTGAGACCCACTGTCTCCAAAACTGTGGATCTTAGAAGGAAATTACTCATTCAAAAACATAGAGAAGAAATTTTTTCACTGCTTTTAGACTCAATTTCTTTGTTCTTTTTTTTGCTCCTTTTTCTCTTTTCCCTTTCTTTTAATGTTTTATGTTTTATTCTCCATATCTTTCTTCCTTTTTTTTATATTCTATTTCTCATCTTTTCTGTTTCTTTTATCTAGTCCTGTGAATATCCTTCTACTCCACAATGGGATCTTTTTTATCACTTTTCTCTCCTCTTTGTCCTCTCCCATTGTTCAATTTTTAAAATTTTTCTTCTTTTATTCTCCCATTCCCAACCCCTTATATCTTTAATAATATAAACATTAAGCTTTATTAATTTTAGATAGTTAATTCTATGCTACTACTGTTGAATTGTTTTCCATCATTAATAGAAGTACAGTTATCACACTTAGTACATGTTCCCTGTATATCAATTTGGTTTATCTTAGGGTTTGGTTTGTCTTAGGGTTTGCAATTATAGATTTCTTTTCTAAGGTTAAGGGTGGGGCATTATTTGTTCTTATGTCAATATGCAGTTTGTCTTGGAAGATCTTGCTGTTACTTATTTACTTGATATTGCCAGGGTCACCTAGTTATTGCTATGAATAGATTTTCCCTGTATAGCAATACCTAGATTACCTTTGTGACATTAGCAATACTGTGGTCCATTAACAGAGAGCTGGATGTTAGGCCAATTACACTGAATTGCCCCCTCCACCCCATTAACAGAGGTGGTTAGATCTTGGAACAGAGGCAAAGAACTATAGTTAGCCATACCCCAAGTGCATTGCTGAAAAAGCAGAATAACTGAAAAGATCTCCACACTAGGAACAAAGTGTTTCCACTATAAGTGACCACAAGCCTAAGATAAAACAAAACAACCAAAAAAAAAAAAATAGAAACAAGAAGGTAAGGCAACAAAATGCCTCTCAAAACTCCCAACTTCCCCAGAGCTAATCCAGGGGCATCAAAGGGGAGGAAAGTAAAAGATAGTCAGCCAAATTATTCCAAAAGACCACAGAGAAGAGTAAAATACAGATCAATAAGATATTCAGTAGGTTCACAGGAACTACAACTAATCAGATAATGGCAGTAAAAAACAAAACAATAAGGGAGCTTATGGAAGATACTAATGAAAACCGGGCTGAGCTAAATAAGATAAAATAGAACATGAATGGCCAGTTTATCAAAGAACTAGAGTCCAGGAAAAGGTTCCTAACAGAAGTCATAGAAATGTTCCAAACAAAAAGTATATTGAAAGTATGGACAGCAGAAGTGAGTAATGTGAAGACAGAATATCAGAATTAGAAGATAAGGAAGCTTTTAAAGACCAATTACTCAGAGATACCTAAAAACAAAAAGAGAACAGGATAATGGGTACAATAGTTGCTAGATGACACAGGAAGACTAAACTAAGATAAACTGGAATCAGTCAAAAATCAGAAGATAACATAAAGAGCATAAAAATCTGTTTACAGAAATAACAGCAGAAAACATTCCAAATATAGGGTAACAAACATACAAATAGTGAGGCATATTGAACTCCTAATAGCCATGCTCAAAAGAGAACCTCTCTATATCACATCACAGTCAAAGCACCAGAAATCTAACACAGGAACAAAATCTTAAAAGCTGTTAAAGAAAAGCAATGAATCACTTATAAAGGTAAACACATCATAATCATCAGACTTCTCAACACCAAAGGTCAGAATTGTTTAGAGTGAAATGTTTCAAGCCAAAAAGGTAACAACTTGAAATCCAGACTTCTTTATCCTGCAAAACTATCTTTCAAAGGTGATGGAGAAATTAGTTACTTCCATGACAGAGTACCTCAAAAAATTCATGATCATTAAATGAGCACTATAAAAATACTCAAGGATATCCTACAAAGAGACAATGAAGCCAATGATGCTAAACAATCTAATAGAATAAATACACCAGGCAAGGTGAGCAGTCGCTAAGCAGGTGAGGATAACAACAGGAAAATAATGCAATGATAGGAATATGTCAATAACTTGCAGTAATAACTCTCAATGTGAATGGTCTCAATTCCTCAATCAAAAGAAACAGACTGGCAGAATGGATCAAGAAACAAAACCCAATGATATGCAGATTAAAAGAAATACACTTAACCTAGGAGAAATACATGATTAAAAATTAAAGGATAGAAAACAATATTCCACAAAATGTGAAAAGTGCATATCAACCTGAAACTGAGCATAAGAGGCAAACAAGGTCACTACATACTGGTGAAGGGAACAATTTGACAGGAAAGATAACAACTATAAATATATGTACACCAAACACTAGCATCCTCAACTTCATAAAACATTTTAAAATATCACATAAATACTAACACAATTGATGCCAGCAGGTGAGACCAGAAAGAGCACACCCAATGTGGTACACATCAGCAGGCAGGACCAGCAGCATGGAAAAGTCCAAAGCAGACAATGTGAACTTCAAGCAGAGTGACAAAAGAGACAAAGCATGTCACTACATACTTGTTAGGGGAAAACTCCAAGAAAAACAGAAAACAATCATAAATACATATACACCAAATACCAGTGCACACAACTACATAAAGCAAATATTAACAGATATGAAAAATCAAATAAGCACTAACAATTATAATGGGGGAACTTAACACCCCACTGTCACAATTAGATAAATCAACTAGACAAAAAAAATATCAACAAAGAAATACCAGAACTAAACCAAACCTGTGAATAAATGAACTTAGTATCTGCCTACCGAGTGTTCTACCCCAAAATATCAGAATACACATTTTACTCAGGTGCACATGGCAAGTTCTCCAAAAGAGAGCACATATTAACCCACATAACATGCTTAAGTAAATGCAGAGGAACTGAAATTATCCCGTGCATATTATCTCACCATAGTGCAATGAAAATGAAAATCATTGGCAAAAGAAACCACAAAAACTCCATAAACACATGGGAATTAAACAACACCCTTCTGAACAACCAATGGGTCACACAGGAAATTAAAGAAGAAATTAAACAGAATCTAAAATTAAATGATAATGCCAACACAACATACTAAACTTATGGGATGCAATGAAAGCAGTTCAAGGAGGGAAATTGCAGTGAATTCTCACATCACAAAAACAGAATTAACTCAATTAAACAACTTAATGTTGAACCTCAAACTTCTAGGAAAAAGAAGAAAAAATCAAACCCAAAACCCATACAAGGGAGGAACTTATGAAAAGATCATAGAAGAAATTAATGCAATTGAAACTAAGAAAATAATACAAAGAATCAATGAACTGAAGAGTTGGTTCTTTGAAAAATTAAATAAAATTGATAAACCCTTAGCCAACCTTATCAAAAAGGGGAAAGAAAAGGCTCAAATTCAAGCAATTAGGAATGAGAAGGATGAAATCACAATGGATCATGTGGAAATCAGGAAGATCATCAATACCTACTTTGAGAACCTATATTCTAATAAGAAGGAAAACCCAGAAGAAATGGACAGGTTCCCAGACACATATGATTGGCAAAACTGAATGAAGAAGATATAAAAATTCTAAATAACCCAATATCAGTCAGTGAAATTGAAAATTTAACAACAAAGAAAACCCCACGTCCTGATAGATTCACTGTTGAATGCTACAAAAAATTTAGAGGAGGTCTACTGCCACCAATGCTGAAACTCTTTAATGAAATTGAAAGGGAAGCAAAACTTCCAAAATCATTCTGAAAGCAAGTATTACCCTGTTACAAAAACCAGAAAAGGACTCAACCAAAAAGAAAACCGCAGTTGATTCTCCCTAATGAACATAGATAGGAAAATCCTCAATAAGATACTGGCAAACAGAATACAACAAATCATCAGACATCATGATCAAGTAGAATTCATCCCAGAGATGCAGGAATGGTTCAACATGCAAATCAATAAATGTAATACATCATATCAATAGAGCCAAAGACAAAAATCACATGATCATCTCAATAGATGCAGAAAGAGCACTTGACAAAATCCAACACCCATTCATGATAAAAACTACAGAAAATCAGAATAGATAGTCTTTACCTTAATCTGATAAAAGCCATCTATGACAGACCAACATAATAAATGGCCAGAACTGAAGACTTTCACTTCAAAATCAGGAACAAGGTAATGATGTCACCATCACTATCACCACTCTGAACATTAGCCAGAGCAATTAGACAAGAGAAAGAAATAAAAGGAGTAAGGATAGGAGAGGAAGAAGTGAAATTATCATTATATGCAGGTGTGATTATATTGTACATAGAAGAACCTGACTCCACCAAAAGACTTGTAGATTTAATAGCCAAATTGAGTATTGTAGCTGGATACAAAGTCAACACTTAAAAATCAATAGCCTTCCCATACACAAATAACACACTCACTGAGAGAGAAATTAGGGAAATCACATCTGTCACAATAGCATCCAAAAAATGAAATATTTAGGAACCAATCTAAAAAAGGAAGTAAAAGTTCTATATATTGAAAATTATAGCACTCTGAAAAAGGAAATCAAATAGGATATCAGAAAATGGAAAGATATCCCCCAGCTCGTGGGTTGGAAGAACCAACAGAGAAAATGGCCATACTCCCAAAATTGTCATATAAATGTAAGGCAAACCCAATCAAATTACCACTAAAATACCTCACAGAATTAGACAAAACGTTCATAAAGTTCATTTGGAATAAGAAGGGTCCTAGAATAGCAAAAACAATTCTTGGTAACAAAGCGAAGGCAAGGGGCATCACAGTCCTTGACTTGAATTATACTACATAACTACTGGGATAAAACAGCATGGTACAGTTGCTGTTTAAAACAACAGATGAGAAGATTCAGAAACAACTCCAAACACACTCAGCCACCTTAAATTTGACAAAATGGCCAAACACATTCACTGGAAGAAAGATAGCCCCTTTAATAAATGGTATAGGGAAAACTGGCTTTCCACATTCCAAAGATTAACACTAGACCTATGTCTATCACCATGCACCAAACTAAAATTGAAATGGATCAAAGATCTAAATATTAAAAGAGAAACACTAAATTTGCTGGAGGAGAGAATAGGCAGAACTCTTGAAGATATAAGTAGGCAAAGGCTTCATGACAAAACCCCAATCACACAGGAAATAATACAAAGAATCAACAACTGGGATCTCATCCTATTAAAAGGCTTTTGCACAGAGAATTAAATCACCAACAGAATGAAAAGACAATCCACAAAGTGGGAAAAATTATAGCCAAGAGTCCCTCAGACAAAGGACTTATATCTAGAACATACAAAAAGTTGAAAAAAAAATCAGATGCCTTCTAAATTTAAAGACCAAATCCAAAAATGGGCATAAAAGATGAATATACACTTCTCAGATGAAGAAATACCAACTGAAAATAAATATATGGAAAAATGTTCAATACCACTGATTATTAAAGAGATGCAAATTAAAACAATTATGAGATTCCATCTCACTCCAGAAAGAATGGTTACTATCAAGAAATCAATCAATAACAAATGCTAGAGGGGCTGTGGGGAAAAGAGAACCCTTCCCCACTGTTGGTGGGTATGTAGACTGGTGCAATCACTGTGAAAATCAATGTGGAAAATCCTCAAAAAGCTAGGATTAGAGGTCCCATTCGACCCAGCTACTTCCCTTTTGGGTATCTTCCCAGAAGAATTAAAAATATATTATAGCAATATATGTGTGCCCTGTTTATAGCAACACAGTTTGTAATAGCTAAATCTTGGAAACAACCCCAATACCCATCAACAGAGGAATAGAGAAAAAAGATGTGGTTTTTTTCATAAAATAGAATACTACTCAGTCATAAAGAAGGATAAATTTGAGACATTTCTAGGTAAATGAATGAAACTTGAGATCATACTCTTAAGTGAAATAAATCAGACTCACATACATAAATGCCACATTGTCTCCCTAGTGTGAGAGACAGAAAAAGTAAATGAAAACCAAATTGTACAATAGATATTGTCCAATAGGAAGAAATTATTCAAAAAAAAAAAAAAAAAGAGGAACTAGGGATGGAAAATGGGGAAAGGAGGGATGGGAAAAGGAAAAAGAGATTTTTAAAAAGGATAAAATGGAAACAAAGCTTTGTAAATAAGGAGAGGAAGAAAGGTTAAAGGGAGGAGAGGAGACTAGGGAAAGAAGAGTAATCAAAATACATTATGTACAGGTACATACTGCCTTTGATGAATATGATCATTATGTACAACTCAAGTGTACCAATAAACTCAATTAAAGTCTATAAAAAATAAATAAAATAATTTTCAAATTAAAAAAATACCAACACAATTATAAATGTGGATATCGGTGTGTCTGCCTCAGCTGGGCTGAGCCCGGGACATCTTCCGGAAGCCTGGTGAGTCTGGGCTCTGCATCCCTGACCAGCATGCAAGGCAGGCGAAACCTCGGGCACCCTCTAGGGCCTAGGAGGCTCCCTGCCACACCCATAGTGTGTCTTCCAGGGCTGGGCCAAACATGACACCTTTATGAACCTGTTGAGCTATTCTGGGGCCTCCTCCACTAGGGTGTGAGGCACGTGGATTCCTAGACAATGTCTGGGGCCTTGGTGATCACTGCCAGAACAATTCACACACCCCTGATAGCTCAGTTGAAACCTGAACATAGTCAGCAGCCTCAAGGAGTTCACCCTCACCCCTCCCCTTCCAGTGTGGGAAGCAGGCTCTGTCCTGGGCAATATCTGAAGCCTTGGTGAACTTGACCTGCATCTCCCACTACTCTTGTGGAAGCTGAGTTGAGCCTCAGATAGTCTCAGGAATACCGGTGAGCCTCCCTTGCCCTTCCCACACACTCCTGGGACCCCACTGAATGCAGGAAAGGTAGGGAGCACCCCATCTTGCCACCACTCACCAGCACAGGAGTTACACTGAAAACTGGGGATCTTCAGGCTCTCACCCTGCCACTCACACACAATCAGGACAGTGAGACTGCACTACAGGGAGACTGTGGTTCTTCAAAAATGACAAAACAAAGGAGCAAAATGCAATCCCAGACCTCCACACCACCCAAAACAAGTCCAGGAGGAATCAACACAGAAGAGCCTGGAAGTCATACACCTGAAATTTCTGAAATGATAGCAAATGAAGTAAAGAAACAACTCCATCAGGCCATAGAAAACATCAGATCAGAAATAATGTCTCAGATGAGAAAAGAAATGACAACAATAATGAAAGAAGTGTTCAGCATATCTAAAGATGATATAGACAAGAAAATAGAAGAGCATAGCAACCCAATGAAACCTTCAGGGAACAATATAGAAAAGAACTAGAAGATATGAAACAGATGCAAGCAGATATCCAGGAACTTAAAAATTCCATTGAAAGCTTGCAAAACTGCCTGAATGAAGCTGAAGATAGACTTTCAGACCTTGAAGACAGCATTGCCACTAATGAACATGAAAGAAGGGATCTCTTAAAAACAACAAGGAACCAGGAAATAACAATTCAACAACTGCAAGACTAAGCAAAGAGAAACAATGTCAGATTAATAGGTTTTAATGAAACAGCAGGTGCCAACACAAATGACATAAAAAGACTATTTGCAGAAATAATAGCAGAAAATTTCCCAGGAATGGTAAGAGAACCAGACATCCAGATAAGTGAAGCATATAGAACTCCAGTTAATCATAACCAAAATAAATCTACCCCCAGACATATAGTGATCAAGATCCCAGAAACTCAACACAAGCTCAAAATATTAAGACCTGTTAGAGAAAAGAAACAGATCACCTATAAAGGAAAGCCTATCAGAATCACTGCAGACTTCTAAACATAAACCATCAAGGCAAAAAGATCTTCAAATGATGTATTTCAGGTACTGAAAGAAAACAACTTCCAACTTAGATTGATGTACCCTGCAAAACTATCTTTCAAATTTAATGGATAAATAAAATACTTTCATGATGAAAAACAACTGAAGAAATTCATGAGCACCTAACCAATCCTACAAAGAGTACTAAAAGATATACTAGAAAGAGATAAAACAGAACACAACTTCAAGGACAACAACAGAAAGGAACCACCAAGCAGAGCAAGCAATTAAACAGAGGGGGGAACAGGAGGATCCAACAGCAGGAGAATAGCATGACAAAGATTAGCCAGTACATATCAGTTATAACCATCAATGTAAATGTTCTCAATGCATCAACCAAAAGAAGCAGACTTGCAGAGTGGATTAGGAAACAAAACCCAACTACACGCTGTATACAAGAAACACATTTAACTCAAAAGGAAATTCAAAGACTGAAAATTAAAGGATGGAAAGCAATACTCCATGTGACAGGAATCCAGAAAAAAGAAGGTATAGCTATTCTGTTTGCAGACAACGTGAACTTCAAACCAAATACAATCAAAAGAGATAAAGAAGGTCACTACATACTTGTGAAGGAGAAGTTTCAAGAGGAAGAGATGACAATCATAAACTTCTATGCACCAAATATAGGAGCACCCACCTATATAAGTCAAATTCTAGCAGACATGAAAAATGAAATAAGTAGCAACACAATCATAACAGGGGACTTTAACACACCATTGTCACAAAGAGACAGATCAACTAGACAAAAAATTGGGGAAGAAATAACAGAATTTAAACAAACGTGTGAACATATGGACTTAGAAGACCTTTACAGAGTGTTCCACCCAACAGCAGAAGAATATACATTCTTCTCAGCTGCCCTTGGGATGTTCTCTAAAATAGACCATATACTAGTTTAAGTAAATGCAAAGGAATTGAGATTATTCCATGTATACTATCAGACCATAGTGCAATGAAATTGGAAATTAATGACAAAAGAAAACCCAAAAACTCCATAAACAGCTGGAAATTAACATCCTCCTGAACAACCAATGGGTCACAGATGAAATCAAAGTGGAGATTAAACACTATTTACAATCAAATGAAAATGGAGATACAACCTACAGGAACCTGTGGGATGCAATGAGAGCAGTCCTCAGAGGGAAATTTATAGCAGTGAACTCCCACCTTAGGAAAATAGAGCAAGCACAAATAAACAATCTTATGCTGCACCTTAAGTTCCTAGAAAAACAAGAGCAAGTCAAACCCAGAGCCCAAAGAAGGCAGGAAATTACAAAGCTCAGAGCAGAAATTAATGCAATGAAGACTAAAAAAAAAATACAAAGAATTAATGAATTGAACAGTTGGTTCTTTGAAAGAATAAATAAAATGGATAAAGCCCTAGTCGATCTTATCAAAAAAAAGGAAAGAAAAACTGAAAAAAATGCAATAAGGAATGAAAGGGGGTATAATCACTACAGGTCCTGAAGAAATTCAGAAGATCATCAGTACCTACTTTGAAAATGTTTACACTCATAGGATCGAAAACACAGAGGAAATGGACAGATTTCCAGATACATATGAATTACCAAAGCTGAATGAAGAAGATATAAAAATCCTGAATAACTCAATATCAGCCAGTGAAATTGAGAATATAATTAAAAACTTGCCAATGAAGAAAAGCCTAGGTCCTGATGGATTCACAGCTGAATTCTACAAGGATTTAGGGAAGATTTAACAGCAATTCTTCTCAAACTCTTTAATGAAATTGAAAGGGAAGGAATTCTCCCCAACTCATTCATTCCTGGAGGAAAGTATTATTCTGATACCAAAACGAGAGAAAGACCCAACCAAGAAAGAGAACTACAGACCAATCTCTCTATTGATTATAGATGCAAAAATTCTCAGTAAAATACTAGCAAACAGAATACAACAAGTCATCAAGAAAATTATACACCATGACTAAGTGAGATTCATACCAGCAATGCAGGGATGGTTCAATATACACAAATAAAGCAATACACCATGTCAATAGAACCAAGGAAAAAATCACATGATCATATCTATTGATGCAGAAAAAGCCTTCAGTAAAGTCCAACACTCATTCATGTTGAAAATCCTACAGAAAATAGGAACATATGACCTTTTCCTAAAGCTGATCAAAGCCATCGATGATAAACCAATAGCTAATATCATACTAACTGGTCAAAAATTGAAAGCTTTCACTTTAAAATCAGGAACAAGAAGGATGTCCACTGTCACCACTCCTATTCAATATAGTTCTGGAAATATTAACTAGAGCAATTAGACAAGAGATAAAAGGAATAAGGATAGGAAAGGAAGTAGTGAAATTGTCATTATTCACAGATGACATGATTCTCTATATAGAAGACCCCAAAAAATCCATCAAAAGTCTCATGGATTTAATAACCAAATTCAGTAGCATAGCTGGATACAAAGTTAACACTCAGAAGTCAATAGCATGCCTGTACATGAGTAACAAACAGACTGAGAGGAATTAAGGAAACCACATCTTTCACAATAGCATCTAAAAAGATGAAATACTTAGGAATCAATCTAACAAAAGAAGTAAAAGCTCTATTCAGTAAATGGAAAAATATTCCTTGCTCATGGATAGGAAGAACCAACATTGTGAAAATGGCCATACTCCCAAAATTGTTGTACAGATTCAATGTAATCCCAATTAAAATACCATTAGTATACCTCACAGATCTAGAGAAAACACTCCTAAAGTTCACCTGGAACCAGAAGAGGCCTAGAATAGCAAAAGCAATCTTGGCAAACAAAGGAAAGGCAGGAGGCATCACAATTCCTGACTTAAAATTACATTACAAAGCTACTGTGATAAAATCAGCATGGTACAGGTACATAAACAGACCTGAAGATCAATGGAACAGATTACAAGATACAGATACAACTACAAGCACACTCAGTCACCTTATCTTTGACAAACAGGTCAAACATGTTGAATGGAAGGAAGATAGCCTCTTTAATAAATGGTGTTGGAAAAACTGGCTTTCCACATGCTGAAGACTAAAACTAGACCCATGTCTTTCATCATGCACTATATTAAAGTCAAAGTGGATCAAAGATCTAAATATTAAAACAGAAACACTAAATTTATTGGAAAAGAAAGTAGGTAAGAATCTTGACAACATTGGGGTAGGCAGAGAGTTCATGAACAAAAACCAAACTGCATGGGAAATACTTCAAAGAATCAACAACTGGGATCTCATCTTATTCAAAAGTCATTCCACATCTAAAAAAATCACCAATAAAGTAAAAAGAAAACCCATGAATTGGGAAAAAGTTTTAGCCAACTGCCCCTCAAAGGACTTCTATCTACAACATACAAAGAAAAAAAATCAGGCCTCCCAAATTCAAAGACCCAATCCAAAAATGGGCATCTGAGATGAATACACACTTCTCTAATGAAGAGATACTAATGGCTAATAAATACATGAAAAAGTGTTCAACGTCATTAGTCATTGGAGAAATGCAAACTAAAACAACACTGAGATTCCATCTCACCCCAGAAAGAATGGCTATCATCAAGAAATCAGCCAATAACAAATGCTGGAGAGGCTTTGGGGAGAAAGGAACCCTAATCCACGGCGGGTGGGAGTGTAGATTGGTGAAACCACTGTGGAAATCAACTTGGAGATGCCTCACAAAACTATGATTAGAAGTCCCATTTAACCCAGCTAGTCCCCTTCTGGGTATTTTCCCAGAAGAATTAAAGACATCATACCACAGCAATATATGTGCACCCATGTTTATAGTGGCACAATTTATTATTGCTAAATCTTGGAAACAGCGCAGATGCCCATCCACTGAGGAATGGATAAAAAAGTTGTGGTATTTTTATATAATGGAGTATTACTCAGCTATTAAAAAAGATGATCTCAAGGCTTTTGTAGGTAAATGGATGCAACTGGAGACCATACGCATAAGTGAAATAAATCGGATCCACATGTGTAAACATCATATTGTCTCCTACGTGTAGGAACCTGAAACACTAGGTAAAACTCAAAACGTACAATAGATGATAGGAAAGAGAAAGCAATTGCTCAAAGGAAGGAATGACTGGGATGAGGGAAAGAAGAAAAAAGAAAGAAGGAAAGGAAAACATAAATATATATATGAATAGCTGCCATAACTGTATTGCTGATGTCTGATGGTGTATTGAAATGAACAGTTAATGCTCACAATTTTTTATGTTCTGATCGACTGTGCATGCTTGTGTCTGGTGGTCTGAGAAACTGATTTGAAGGTAACAATATGCAATGGAATTACAATGGTGAACTCCTATCATCTTGTCTAGTGAAACTCTCTAATATCTCTAACGTTTTATTGAAGAATTATTTTCTTAATCTCTCTAATGTTTTGAGCAATCTTTCATTCTTACATCTGATAATCTGAGCAATGAATTTGAGGATAGTGATATGCAACATAACAACCACTGTTGATTTGTATTAATTTGTCTTGAGACCCTGTATCACTTTGAATGTTTTTGCTTTGATTTGTTTATGTTAATGATACTGGTATGCTGCTACTGTTCTATTTTTTTGTTTGTGTCTCATGTAGTACTCTCTTTAAAATAAAAATTTTAAAAAATGCGGATTTCAATACCCTGTGTCAAAAATAGACAACTCAACTAAAAAAAAAAAATTAGTAAAGAAATAATCAGGACTTGGGGATTTAGCTCAGTGGCACAGCACCTGCCTGGCAAGCACAAGGTCATGAGTTCAATTCCTGGTACCGGAAGAAAAACAAAAACAAACCAAAAAAAAAAAGAAATAATAAGACTTGAGCTAAACTTTCAAACAAATGGACTTAATAGATATCTACAGCATCCCACCCAACAACAGGACACACATTCCTCTCAGCAGCCCATGGAACTTTAATAGACCCCATGCTAGCCCATGAAGCATGCTTAAATAAATGCAAAAGAATAAAAATTATCCCATGCATATTACTGCAATGAAATTAGAAATCAATGGCAAAAGAAACCATAGAACATATGCAACCATGGAAACTGAACAATGCCTTTTTGAATAATGAATGGGTCAGTGAAGAAATCAAAGAAGAAACTAGTTCCTAGAATCACAATAATTTCACTGCAACATACCAGGACACATGGGGCACAATGAAAGCAGGCCTGAGAGGGAAATTTATAGCTGTGAGTGCCCACATCAGAAAAATAGAGCGAGACAAGTAAATAACCTAATGATGCACTTCAAGGTCCTAAAAAAAGAACAATCCAAATCCAAGGCTAATAAAAAGAAGGAAGTTATAAAGATTGGAATAGAAATTAATGAAATTGTGAATAAATACAGTATAATCAATGAACTGATTAAAGAACTGATCTTTGAAAGAATAAACAAAATAGACAAAACCTTAGCCAATCATACCAAAAAGAGGAAAGAAAAGATCCAAGCAAATGCAATTTTAAATTTAAAGAGTGAAATCCACAAGATAGCTAATATAATTATATTACTAATTTCCACTGGTTTATTGAAAGGAACAATTAATGTTTGTTTGATCAGTCTTACATGCCTATATCTGGTTGTCTGAGTAACCACTTTGAAATGACAATATGTAAAACAATAACCATTGTTAATTTCCTATCACCTGCTTTGAAATTTTGCATCATTTTTATTGTTTTTATGTTGTTTTGTTTATGTCTTTGTTTTTGTTCCTTCCCTTTAAAATAAAAGTAAAAAGTAAAAAATGAAATCCAAAGATTGTTAGTGACTACTCAAACAACCTATACTTTAATAAAATGGAAAATTTAGAAGAAATAGATAGATTCCTAGATACATATGACCCACAAAAGCTGAACCAAGAAGACATAAAAATCCTGAACATTCTAATCTTGTGTAATGAAACTGAAAAAGAAATAAAAGTACCAATAAAGAAAAGCCCAGGTTCCAATGGATTCACTCTTGAATTCTACAAAGTCTTCAGGAAAGACCTAATGCCAATACCTCTCAAACTCCTTAATAAAAGCAGAAGGGAAGAAGTACTCCCAAAGCCATTACTCTGATTTCAAAACCAGAAAAGGACCCAAAAAAAACCAGCGCTACAGGACAATCTTTTCAATAAACATTGACACAAATATCCCCTGCAAGATCTTGACAAACAGGGTCCATTAAATAATCAAAAATATTACACATTGTGACCAGGTAGGATTTATCCCACGGATGCAGGGATGGTTCAACATATGCAAATCAATAAATGTAATACATCACATAAACAGAAACAAGGACAAAAATCACATGATCATCTCCTTATCATCTTTTGACTCAGAGAAAACCTTGGACAAAATCCAATATCTATTCATGATAAAACCACTAAAGAAGTCAGGTATGCTGGTGCACACCTGCAATCCCAGTGCTCAGGAGGTGAGGCAGGAGGATCACTGTGAATTTGATGTCAGCCTGAGCTACATAGTGAGTTCAAGACCAACCTTCACTACAAAGCAAGAGCCTCTCTCAAGCAAACAAACAAACAAATAAACAAACACTAAAGAAATAAGTGTAAAAGACCTTACCTCAATCCAATAAAATCCATTTATAACAATGGTCAACATCATACTAAGTGGGGAGAAGCTTAAATCTTTCCCTGTAAAATCAAGAATAAGTCCAGTATCTCTGCTATGACCACTACTGCTCATTATAGTCCTCAAACATTAGCCAAAGCAATGAGGCAAGAAAAAAAAAAAGGAGGGGTTATGTGAAAGAATAGAGGAATTCAAATTATCTTCATTTTCAGATGATGTGATCCTCTACATAGAACACCACCCAAATTCTATCAAAATACTCCTAGAATTAACAACCAAATTCAGTAGTATAGCAAGAAACAGTCAACACTCGTAAATCGGTAGCATTCCTGTACATCAGTAGCACTCAAGAAGAAAAAAATAGGGCAAGTTGAGCATGATGGCACACAGCTGTAATTCCAGCACTTGGGAGGCTGAGGCAGGAGCATTACCATGAGTCTGAGGCCAGCCTGAGCTACATGATGAATTCAGTGCCAGGCTAAACTACATGGTAAGACCTTGTCTTAAGGAAGTAAGAGTGATTATTTTAAGGTTAGGTTTCATTTTGGGAGGCAGAGAGTAATAAAAGCAATCCTGAGCAACAAGAGCAAAGCAGGAAGCATTTCAATATCTGACTTCAAATTATAGAGTACTACAAAGTGACAGTGATAAAAATAGCATGGTATTAGCAAGAAAAATAATACAGACATCTGGATCAACGGAATAGAATAGAGGATGCAAAAACAACTCCAAACACAGTCAGCCACCTGACCTTTGATAAAGGAGCCAAATCCTTATATGAGAAACCCAAAATATAAATAAAGAGCAAAATAAGGTAGATAAAGAGAAATAATGAGATTGATCTTTTGAATATGGGAAGGGGACCAAGAAATAGAGGGAAGGGAGAGTGAGGGACAGGAAGGGAATATTAAAAATTAGGATGTGTTAGGTACATGTACCAACACCACATAAGAAATGCAGTCTTTATGTATTACAGACATTTACTTATTTGTTTATTTATTGGTACTGGGACTCGAACTTAGGACCTTGCACTTGCCAGGCAAGAGCTTGTGCCACTGAGCTATATCCCCAGCCCTTGTATTACAAACATGTACTAATAAAAAATGTTTCTTAAAGAGTGTTATAATAGATATCATTTTCTTACATGAAATTAACTTTAATTCCAGTGTATCAGAAACATCATTTTATGAGCAGGGTGATTTTTTGTTACCATTACAATTCATGTGACAAAACTGAAAAAGAATCCACAGAAGTTGCTAGTTCATAAAACTTTAAGTGAGGTGATTTGCCTGAAAGAGATATTAGAATCCACTAGAGAAATTTCTGAACCCTGACTCTGTGCAGTTCATTTTTATATAGCATCAGCACCCAATTATTGGCTTTGGGGGAATAAGTGGAAATACAAATAAGCTATACATGTTGAAAGAAATGAGCTGAAATTAATGGTTTTCTTGGACTTCTATATCTGACTCAGAATGAAAATTGGCTTAAAGTGATATAAAAATAATTTTCCTTTTTTATTTTAGACAGAAAGGAAAAAACAAAGTAATAAGAACAAAGGCAAAAACAACAAAAAACAATAAAAACAATACAGGATTTCAAAATAAGATGATAGGAAATTAACAATGGTTGTTATATTACATATTGTTATCTTCAACGAAGTTGCTCAGATTACCAGATGTAAGAATGCAAGATTGATCAAACAATTAAACATTGACTGTTCCTTTCAATAAATCACTGGAATTTAGTGGTACAATTATCTTACATATCTTGTATACATCTATATTTATCTACCTGTATATCTATATATATGTATGTATACTGTATATATATTTCCCTTCATTTTCTCCTTTCCCCCATCCCATTTTTCTTTCCTTTTAAAAAATAGTGAAATAAATTAGACCCATGTGTGTAAACATCATATTGTCTCACTAGTGTGAAAAAAATGACAAGTAAATAAGATCTGAAATGCGTAATAGATGGTGCAAATTGGAAAGAAACTGTTCAAAAGAAAAGGCAACCTGTGAGAGGGAAAGGGGACATGAAGAAAGTAAAAATATATGCATATACAAGATAGTTAAGATTGTTATACAGCTAATTTCTCTTAGTTCATTGAAAAGAAAGTCCTGTGCAAATATTGTATAGACAAGATAGCATACATATATCTTCTACTCTGAATAACTACGAGGAAGGCCACAATACCCAATGTATTAACTATTGTAACTGTCCTAATAACTTGTCTTGAAACTCGATTTCATTGTTATGTTCATATTTTTTCAATGAAAATAATTTTCAAGAATAAAATCCCTTCTTTAAAACCTAAGGTGAGTGATAGGAAATAAGAGATCAGAGATCAAAGTGGCCAATGTAGAGTAAAAATGTCTGTAAAGGAATAAATTATAAGTACACAGGCAAAGGCACATTAGACTTACTGTTACATGGTAAAACTTTGATGGAGGTAAAGTTCTTCATCATTTCAATCCCTACGTTGGACCTTCAAAAAATCGGAAAATAAGTTAGTCTAACATTTGTCCAGATGTTACAGTAAGAATGCCTCGCTGGTTTAGATTAGTTGAACCACTCTTAACTCTCTGAAAAAGTTTTTTTTCATTATTTTGATCCATTTTGTCTTCTAAATTTTTCTATTATTTATTAGTGCACATTAATTACACAAAGTAATGGGTTTCACTGTAGCATTTTCATACACAAAACAACATATTTTGAGCACATCCATTTAAGATGTTCTTGGGAAATAAATTGGTCAGAATGTGGGAAAAGTGTTCCTAGCTGATACGGAGAATCTAGGAATCTAAAAACTATAGTAATTCAAACCCTCATCAACTGCCCCTGGTTCCTCTGCTGTAGTGGAGATTGAATCTAAGGCCTTCACACTATGCTACATCTACATCCCCTTTTTATTTCTTTATTCTGAGACAGAGCTCACCAAGTTCCCAAGTTACCCAGGTTGGCTTGAACTTATGATCCTCCTACCTCAGCCTGCCAGAGTGCTGGGTGTCTAGTAATGCAGCACCACACCTAGCTTCTTACCAACTTTGGCAATGCTCTCAAATTCAAGCATCTATTGGAATTACCTGGACTATTTGGTACAAATCAAATTGCTGAGCCTCACACACCACAATTTCTGATTCAGTAGTTCTGGGATGAGGCTTAAGAATTTAGATTTCTAGGATGAGATCCCAGTTGTTGATTCTTTGAAGTGTTTCATGAGCAGTTTGGTTTTTGTTCATGAACTCTCTG
>NW_004955412.1:16045235-16221899 GCF_000276665.1 Chinchilla lanigera | reverse complement strand
GTGAGATTTCTGCCCTAGATTATTATGTTACCTTTCTGCTCTTTGGTTTAATCCAACCTCTCTGCTCTCTGTTTTATTCCACTATACAAAAATTTTCCTTGACTTTTCATCTTCAGCTTACATCACCTACAGGACAAAGGTCAAGCAGCTCACAACTTCCTATGAGTGTCTAATGCTCCAGCTTCGCTTCATCCATTTTTCACCTTTACAAGTCCCAGGAGTCGATTTTCCATAGTCTGCTATCTCTTGAGAGTAGGAATCAGGCCACTCTTACTTGCTACAATATTTCAAGTGCCCAGTACAGTAAACACTGCCTCAGGATATCGGTGCTAAGAATTGAGCTGGTGATTATATCTGGACAAATCAAATTTATTCTTTTATCATCCCCAACCTTACCTGAGACAGATAAAGAAGAATAAATGTTTGACCAGCTTCAAATTCCCACTAGGACAAATTTTAATCTTGTGCCAAAAGTAGATCTGATGGGAATCTCAGTAGGAAATCCAAAGTTGGTTAACAAATTTAACAGTACATTAAAATTAGGATTAAAAATATGTATTGATAATATGAAGGTCTTCATTGAACAATGTTTGTCTTTGTACTTGTGTGTGTGGTACTTTACAATTTAGAAAAAGATCTGTAATGTTAGACCATATGTATCATTCCTGACTAAACACTAAGGCATTTGTCACCATGCCCCTTGTATGCTCCTAAAATGTCCCCAATATGTCCCATTTTCAATCCCAAGTTTCTTACCCAGAGGGACATCATAAGTGTGCCCAGATCAGACTGTCCCGGTGAGTATTATCACAGCAATACTGGGAACTAGGAGAACTATTATTATCTACAAAAACTGCCTTCCTCCCATGTGCTAAGTCTGCTGTTCCTCGGGATGTTGATCATCAATGGAACAAAGCAAGCTCATGATGTCACGGCTGATGTAACCTAAGCTGTGAACCCCTTTCCTTATGGAAGAGAGCACAGTCCAGCCAATCACCACTGCTCACAAGCTGAGTACTTCCTGATGAATATTTGTCCAGCCCAGCACCATTGGACCTCTGAGTGGTGCTGGTGTTTAGTACACACACTTCATGAACCTGTTGAGCAATGTGATTACAGAACACGTCTCTTGTGGATTTTGCTGAGCAGTGCTGCTGTTGACTGTGCATCCCATGTGAGATTTTGGCAAAGCAGCGCCGTTGAAGAGTGTGTAACTCTTGTGAACCTTCCAAGAGCCGCTATTAGGCCCCTCTGTTTTCTTGTGGACCCTCTCCTACTAGTATCAACTAACCTGTCCTCTGTCTTTAGTTTTAAACCTTATATTTCATAAGCCATCTATGGGTATTTCTTAACCTCTCAGGACCCCACCCAGATGCCCTACCATAGCTGGACCATGGATACAACACCATAGTAGAAACTATAAGAATTGTGAAAAACTGTAACCTACAAGATGTCTCCTTACAAGATAACCTTGCTCACTTTCCTGTCATGATTACCTATAAAACTCTTAAAAAGAAAAAACAAACCTTTTAACTTTAAAGATGTGAGTAACTGAGAAGGTAACACTCCTAATTCTGCAGCTGGGATTGCAGGACAGAACCCTATTTTTAAAACGTATTAGTATATTACAAATGAAAGGGAAACAGGCTTAGTTCCAGAGTCATGGGGAGAAAAGATGTCAAAGAACAGACTTGGGTCTAAGAAGGGGCCGTAGAGCTTAGCAACAGAATGATTCAACAGAACGATTCAACAGAGAGTTCTTGGTTATTGAATCACCTATGAACCAACTCCTTGCATATGCACTAAAACACATGTAAGGAGACTCGGATTTCTATCCATGCGCTGAAGAAAAAAATTTTTAGAATGGAGCAGAGGATCTAGGAAGGAAATGTGTCTATTGGGAAGTAGAACACATTATCATCATAAATACAGCCCACTGGAGAAGCAGGATTAGCGCTCAGAATATGTGAAGATCTGCCACACCAGCAACTTTGGATTTCCTAAACTGCAGCCAGGAAACTGCGCCGGAATGTTGATCCAACCCAGGCTTCAATGAAGACGACCTCTAGAAGGATGTCAAGGTGGCCAAAAGCAAGTATGAAATCAGGTACAAGAGGCCCCCACACTGACTTAGGACATGATTCTGAGACCTTTAAGATCAGAGCACTTTTCTATGTCTCCATGATCATGTCTCCTTTGCTTACTAACAAAAATTTTATTTGAAAAAGCTCAGTACCCTTTGGATGAGCCACAGGATAAAGGGGTATTTACATATCTTGATGAGAAAATCAGTAAGTGAAAGGAAACATGGAAGGGAAACCCTATAGAGATGTGGGGTCAGTTGTGCCCTTCCCCCTCCCATCATCATAAAGTTTGAATTGAATTTGAACTCAAATTGCCAGGATGTTATTCTATTCAATTTGCTTTTCTGAATGTATTCCCAAAAACTAAAGCATGTGTAGAGCAGTGGTTCCCAAATTGAGGAACCAAAATCTTTTAAGTAACCCATAAAGTAAGCATTCTGCAGTCAAAGAAGTTGGAAAATATTTTATCCCTGTTTGAAAGTATTAAAGTTTCTGATAAGTCCTGATGCAAAGAATCCTATTTAATCACTATCTTATATTGCATTCCCCTTATTCTTTCACTCAGCAGTTATTGAGAACCTTCTTGGCTCCATGCGATGGGCCTACAAGACATATTCTTGGCCCTCAAAGGCTTCCTGATACCAACACATGCGCTCTGAGGCCCTCCTTCTCCCACTCATGCTTCTTGGAGTACTCCAGCATGCTCTTGCCTCAGGTTCTATCTCCTCTTTTGAGAATGGATTTTCCTCAATATTCACATGGCTGCTCCTTTACTTTATTCAAGTTACTGCTCAAGAGGGCCTTACTAGATTGTCCTTTTAAAATAACACTGGGCTGGGGATGTAACTCAGTGGCATAAGCACCTGCCTGGCAAGTGTGAGGTTGTGAGTTCGATTGCTGGTACCAAAAAATTTTAAAAAAATAAAATAACATCAACCATAGCATTTGAATCCTTTACTGTCATGGCTTTCTGCCACAAATCTGTTTATGTGTTGTCTTTCTATCCTCTAAAATGCTAATTCCTAACTCTTAGGGCTGTGTCTAGAATATAGAAGGTGCGGACTGTTTACAAGTTGGCTGAAAGAGAAACCATAGTTATTGTATCTCAGAGCCTAGGATTTAGCAGACTCTATTAAAATACATTGACATTGTAATGGTGTAATAAGTGTTATGCTGGGAAGGAACAAAATGCAGTGAGAGAATACAGCACTGGTAAGTACTTCAGTGGTAGGGAATGCTTCCTGGAGGACTTGACTCTGAACCAAGGGCTGTGAAATTCCAGAGCTGAGAGAAAATATTGTCCATTTGTGAAATAAAATGAGTTCAAGTTGACTGAGAAAGAGCAAAGCAGTATAGCTGTGACACAAGAGCCTACAGAATTAGCAACTCTTTGGAGACATGATAGAGTTTGAATTTATTTTCCCCTAGAGCCAAGGGGTCCTATGAAGGGTTTCAGGCAAAGAAAAGTAAAAAGTACATTTGCGTTTCAGAAACATCAGCTGAGGTGCAGTGCAGAGAATATCTTGAAAGAAATAGGAACAGGGGCAGAGAAACCAGCTGTGGAGCTTCTCACATAACTTAATTGGAGTATGATGTTAACTTAGTCAAAGATAGAGGTAACAGTCTGTAGTCTGACAATGTATAGAATTTGATGACTCGTTGAATTAAAGGGTAAAGTAAACTGAATAATGAAACTGTTCACTCCTTTGGTATACCCTCTATTAATACTGTGTAGGGTTAGTATTCCATGCAGTACATTATTATAAATGCAGGTTTGTAAAGATTACTGAATCTGGAAATACTACAAGCAACAGTGATAAACAAAAGATATATACTACGTACACAATGTCACTGGTTATATTACTTTTAGCAAATAGTTCTACAGGTGACTTCGTGAGTCTTATGAGTGTACTACTGGCTGAGCTGACTGGTGAGGTTAGATCTGATTATAACTCAGTTAACATCAGTTGACATAAGACAGCTTGATTAGAGTTTGGTCTGATTCAAAGTTGACCTTCCTATTGTCCTTATTATATTTGAAGGCAGGTTTACCTGTGGAGAAGTCTCCATTCTTCCTCGCTAAGATAAGAAATGTCTCTGTTCCTGGTGCTCATCTGGGTCAGAGCCTCACAGGGAATGTGTGCAGGCCTCACACAGTAGAAGGCTTCTTGGTCTCGAGCATCCAGGTACTGACACAATTCAGCACTTGAGTTAAGGGTCAGGCCACATTCAGAGGGGACTCGGGAGGTGCCATTGACAAACCAGCCTGTGAAGATCACCCTGTCGTAACCTTGGTTCCTTGCCCTCCAGAGAGCTGATGCCCCTTCACTGGGGTGCATGAGCAGAATGGACAGGGAGACCTGGCCCTCCCAGAACAGTGTGAAGCTGAGAAGGTAGGTGCCGTTGTTGAAGTCTGTCACCTTCCCTGACGCTCCTGCCTTCAGGCCTTTAGAGGACATCCTGGCCTTCAGGAAGTCCCCGCCATATTCCTTCCTGCGTCCCACGTGGTCTCTCACCTCCAGCAAGACATCCAGCTGGTCCCCCCTGCAGTACGTGTCTCGAGGGTTGAGGATGGTGGCCACGCTGTGTGCAGCGCTGGTGGTGGCATTCAAATGCATGAAGGGTCTGGGTGGGATCAGCTGGTCCATTTTCTCCAGGATCTCCCTGATTTTCAGTTCAATTTCTGTTGGTGAAACTGTTGGGTTCTGAAATGTTTCAGACTGTGAAAACGTTTTGAAAATGCTCCACTGTTTCAGGGTGATGGGGTTTCTCAAGTGGAGGAAGAACTGAAGTATTGAGGGGAAAAGGATATATTTATTATATACATGTATTCACAGCAGATAATAGAGGTTGTTTTTCAATATAAATTAGTATGGTTTATTTTATAAATGTAAGCATGACAAAATTATCAGAAACCAGTTCTATCTAGGTTTCATTTATGAATCTATAGAAACTAATTTCCACATGGTATAACTTCCTCTAAGCCAGCTGATTATTTCTTTTGCATGTCATTGACTAAAAACAATTTGCTAGATATAATAGATATGCATTACTTCATTATTAATTTTTAAATTATCCCCTTTTTAAAAAGATCGTGCACCCATTATATATAAACTGTGGGACAGTGGTGTCTCATTAGTCACTGTAGCGATGTATGTTTCTTACATACAGTATGGCACTTAGAAAGATTTGCTCAAATGAAATGTTTATTCACCCAGCAATAAATTCTACCGTATGAACCTGCACAACAGAGTAACTGGAGGAATTGATTAGCACCAAGCTAAAATTTGTTCAGGTCCTATCACAGTCATATCACAGGAGCACATTTAACCAGTGACGTTTGTGACAACCAACTAAAAGAATTTGTGGGTAGCTGAGGTTGGAAACCTGCCCTTGTTTGTTCATTGATTTGCTTGTTTGTGGTGATCCAGGGAATTGAATTCAGGGCCCTTGTACTGAGCTACATCCCCAGTCCTTTTAAAAAATAATTATTAGGGGCTGGGGATTCAGCTCAGCGGCACAGTGCCTGCCTGGCAAGGGCAAGGTCGTGAGTTTGACTCCCGGTTCTGGAAAAAAAGACCAAAATAAAGAAATAAATATTAAAAATTTTTTAAAAATTCTTTATTTTGAAACAAGGTCTCACTAAGTTGCTAACCTGCCCAGACTGGCCTTGAATTTGGTTTTTTTTATTATTACTTTTGGGGGGGTTCTTTTCCAGTACCGGGAATCGAACTCACGACCTTGCGCTTGCCAGGCAGGCGCTGTGCCGCTGAACTAAATCCCCAGCCCCCCTCGCTCTCGATTTGGAATCCTCTTGCCTCAGCCTCCCAGAACCCAGGGATTATAGACGTGTGCCATTAAACACAGCTGACTTGTTTGCTTTTGTTCTGTTTTGCTTTGTTTTCTCACAGCCCACTGCTATTTGATGCTTCTACAGGAAATCTGGAAGTCCAAGTATATTATTTCCTGCGTCATAAGAATTGTCAAAGATTTTTCTGGAACAGCTAGGCAATAGTGGTGCACGTGTGTAATCCCAGCACTCAGGAGGATCACCATGAGTTCGAGGTCAGCCTGGGCTGCAAAGTGAGTTCAAGGCCAGTCTGAACTACATAGTGTGACCTTGTCTCAAGAAAGAAAATTGTAAAAACATTATTTTTCTAGAGCAAGATATTTAATTGCATCAAAATAATTTTATAGTATAATACATGTCCTAATTTAATAATTAGATAGCTACATGAATGAAAGATTTACAGAAATTCACCTTTAGATTTATGACTTTGACAGCTGCCTGCTTACCAGGAGAAAGAAATATTCTTCAGATATTTCAGTTGATTAAATCTCCCTTATGAAATTCATCAATGTAAATATCTTTTGTAAAATTATAGAATATTGTGAACAAAGGTATTTTCAAATTTTATAGGTGAAAATAGGAACTTATTATTTATTATTTAATTTTATGTATTCTAATTTCAGTGTTTCAATGTTATTTTCCTTCAAATACTTGTATTTTTCTCTTCTGAACTGCCTATTTCCTTTGTCACATTTTTTGTTTGGCCTTTGACGTTTTCATCTCTCAGTTGATATTAGATTTTCATATAATAGCCATCATAATATTTAATCTCTCAGTTTAGCAGAAAAATATTTTTTACCACTTCATTACTTGACATTTTAAAATAATTTAAGCTGGGTGTGGTTGCACAAATTTATAATCCCAGAACTCTGGGAGGCTAAAACATCCAATCACAGAAGTTAAAAGACAGAGAGAGAGAAACAGACACAGAGAGAGAAAGAGACAGAGACACACAGAGAGAGAATAGACAAGAGGGAGGGGAAGAGGGAAGAGAAGGAGAAGGAGAACAAGAATGGGAGGAAGAGGGAGAAGAAGAAGGAGGAAGGAAGGGGAGGGGAGGGCAGGGGAACGAAGGGGAGAAGAGGAGAGGAGAGGACAAGAGAGGAGAGGCGAGGCGAGGAGAGGAGAGGAGAGGAGAGGAGAGGAGAGGAAAAGGAAGGATTGGTAATGTAGCTCAGTGTAAAAACCCTGAGTTCAATCTCAGCACTGCAGAAATTAATTAATAAATTAATCAGAAGTCCTTAATATTTATAGTTGAATCACTGAAAAATAATTTTGTGATTTATTTTTATTGCTTGTAATTTTAGGCTATTCTTCACTTTTCTAAATATTTAATTCTATCTTTTCCATAGTCTCTATGATCATCTTTGTCAATATTTTATTCTTTTGGCTATCTAGATTCAATTAAGTGGATAAAAAGGTCTACTTCACCAGCTATGGAGATAAACCCAGATACTTCTATGCTGTTTTTATTGATCTTAATAATGCTAACTTACCTAAAGATTAACGGTTACAAAAAATTATAAAAGGAAGATACACAAGTGCCATTTGCAACTAATAAAACTGTATTCTTAGAAAGCCCAAATTCAAGAGAGGAGTTAACATGTAAATTTTTCTCACAAAAATGAATAATTTAACATATACACAAGTAGAGCTCCATGATTACATAAGAGATTGTAACTAATTTGCCAGGGAAAGTTAAGAATGGCTTCCCAGGGAGAGGAGAATGGGGAGTTATTGCTTAATGGCTGTCAAATTTCTGTTTGAGATGCTCAAGGGATTTTAAAATAATTTAATTATTCTTTAATTGGCAAAATTATATAGTTTGGGCATATAATATGATGTGTTGACATATGTATACATTATGGTATAGTTAAATCAAGTTAATTAACATATTCATCACCTCATATAGTAATCTTTTGGGGGGGAACATTCAAAATCTACTCTCTTACCAATATTTAGGAATATAGTACATTATTATTAACTAACTATAGTCACCATGCTATAAAATAAACCTCCAGAATTTATTCACCCTGTTTAACTGAGACTTCGTACACTATGACCAACACCTTCCTATCCTCCTCAATAGATCACCTTCATCCCCTGGCAATAACCACTTTACTTTTTGCTTCTGCATTCAACTTTTTTAGATTCTACATGTTGTGTAATGGATATCATGCAGTACGATGTTTGTTTTGCAGGTCTGGCTTGTTTCACTTCTCAGGTTCTCTGTTCTCATCCATCCTGTTACAAATGACAGGCTGACTAGTATTAAAACATGTGTGCAACACATTTGCTTTTCCATTCATTCCTTGATGACTATTATAAATATTCATATTATAAATATGAATACTATTATAAATGACTATTATAAATACTATTATAAAATGTACCACCCTTCACAGTAGAATTGAAAAAATGAAATACTTAGGAATCAATCTAACAAAGTAAGCCAAAGATCTATATATTGAAAATGACAGTACTCTGAAAAAGGAGATCAAAGAGGATATCAGAAAATGGAAAGCTATCCCTTGCTCGTGGATAGGAAGTATCAACATAGTGAAAACGGCCATACTCCCAAAACTGTTATACAGATGTCATGCAATCCTGATCAAAATACAATTAGCATACTTCACAGAACTAGAGAAAACATTCCTACCATTCATTTGGAAACAGAAGAAACCTAGAATAGCAAAAGCAATTATGGGCAACAAAGGCAAGGCAGGAACATCACAATCCTTGGCTTGAAATTATACTACAAACTACGGTGATAAAATCAACATGGTACTGGCAAAAAAAACAGACTTGAGGATGAGTAGAAAATTCAGACACAATTACAAACACACTCAGCCACCTTACTCTTGACGAGGGGGCCAAATATGTTCGCTGGAAAAAAGACAGCCTCTTTAATAAATAGTGCTGAAAAACTGGCTCTCTACATACTAAAGACTAAAACTAGACCCATGTCTATGATCATGCTTTAAACTAAAGTCAAAATGGATCAAAAATATAAATATTAAAACAGAAGCACTAAATCTAGTAGAAGAAAAAGTTTGTAGAAGTCCTGAAGACATAAGTGTAGGCAGAGACTTCATGAACAAAACCCAAACTGCATGGGAAATACTTCAGAGTCAACAATTGAGATTTTGCTTTATTAAAAAGCTTTTGCATCTCAAAAGAGGTCACCAATAAAGCAAAAAAAAAGACCCACAGAGTGGGAAAAAATTTAGCCAAGAGTCTGTCAAGACTTATATATAAAATATACAAAGAACTGAAAAAAATCAGACCCCCCAAACTCAAAGATCCAATCCAAAACTGGGCATCTGAGCTGAATACATACTTCTCAAATGAAGAAATATAAATGGAAAATAAATATATGAAAAAATGTTTAACATCATCAGTCATTTGAGAGATGCAAATTAAAACAGCACTGAGATTCCATCTCAGCCCGGTAAGAATGGCTATCATCAAGAAATCAACCAACAACAAATGCTGGAGGGGCAGGGTGGAAAAAGGAACACTTCTCCACTGCTGGGAGTGTAGACTGCTGCAACCACTGGAAATCAGTGTGGAGATTCCTCAAAAAGCTAGGATTAGAGGTCCCATTCGACCTATATACTCCCCTTTTGGGTATCTTCCCAGAAGAATTAAACACATGATACCACAAAGACATATGTGCATCCCTGTTTATAGCAGCACAATTTGTAATAGCTAAATTTTGAAAACAACCCAAATGCCCATCAACCAAGGAATGGAAAAAAAATGTGGTCTTTTTCTACAATGAAATACTATTTGGCCATAAAGAATGATAGACTTGAGACTTTGATAGATAAATGGATGCAACTTGACACCATACTCATAAGTGAAATAAATCAGACTCACATATAAACATCCCTGGTGTGAGAAACCAAAACAGTAAATTAGATCTAAAATGTAAAATAGATATTGAGAAATGGTAAGAAATTATTCAAAAGGTAAAAGGAACTAACATCAGGCAAAGGGGAAAGGAAGGAAGCAGAAAGGGAAAAAATGCAAGTTAGTTATACTACTGGTGTCTCTTAGTTCAATGAAAAGGAAAACTTGTGCTAACATTGATTGGTGAATTTTTTATGCCCATATTTTGTACTCTGAGTAACTATTTTAAAGATAACAATGTGCAGTGTATTAACTATTGTTATTCTCCTATCATTTTGTTATGAAATTTTGTTCTACTTTTTTCCATAAAACAACAAAATACAAAATAAAAATAAATAAAAGTAAATAATGCTACAAGAACACAGAAGTATAGATGTTTCTTCAACATACTGGTATTATTTCCTTTGGGTAAATACTCAGAAGTATAATTGCTGGATTATATAGTAATTCTATTTTTAATTTTGGGGGAGTGTCCATATTGTTTCCCATAATGGCTCTACTAATTTACTTTCTTACCAATAGCACCCAGGGTTTTCTTTTCTCCCCAACCCCACCAATACTTAACTTTAGTTTTTCATAATAGCCACTCTAGCATATGAAGGTGATATCTCTTTATAGTTTTAATTTGCACTTGTGCTGTTGAGTTTTCTATACTTTTTGGTTATTCCTATGTCTCCTTTGGAAAACTATTCAACTATCTATTCAGCTCTATAGGCATGATATCTTTCCATGTATTTATGTCTTATTTAATGTCCTTCATTAATGTTTTTAAATTTTTCATTTTCTAATAGACTGTTTTCTTGCCATTGAGATTTGAGTTTCTTATATATTTTAATTATTAACTCCTTATCAAATCTGCATCTTGCAAATATTTTCTCCCATTCACAGGCGGTCTTTTCACTGTGTTAACTATTTCCTTCACCGTACAGAGGTTTTGGTGCAGTCTCATTTGTCTTATTTTGTTTTGATTTCTTATCTTTTGGGGATCACAAGCCAAGAATCTTTGCCAAGATTTCTTTGTGAAGAAATTTTACCCTATGTTTTCTTGTAGTATTTCACAGTTTTGGACCTTCCATGGAAGTCTTTAATCCATATCTGAGTTTATTTTTGTGCATGGTATGAGATAAGGATCCACTTCCATTCTTCTGTATGTGGATTTCTACTATTTCTAACATTATTTATTAAAAAAGACATTCCCCATTTTATATACTTGACATCTTTATAGAAGATCAGTTGGTCATAAATACATGGATTTATTTCTGGTCTTTCTGTTCTGTTCCATTAGTATTTATCTATTTTTGTGCCAGTCCCATGCTATTTTTATTACTATAATATGTAGTAAGTCTTGAGATCAGACATTGTAATACTTCCAGTTTTGCTATATTTGGTTATTCACGTTTTTAGGGTTCCAGACATATTTTAGAATTATTTTTATACTTTTTTATACTTTTATGAAAAATGTCATTTGAATTTTGACAGGGATTACGCTTAATCTGTAGTTCATTTAGGGCAATATAGACATTTGAATTGTATTAAGTTGTGAAAACAATGAGCATCGATATCTTTCCATTTATTTATATCTTCTTAAATTTATTTCATTAATGTTTTGCAATTTTCAGTGTACAGGTCTTTTACTTGCTTTGTTTTATATATTCCTAAGAAGTTTACTTGTTCTGATGCTAATGTACATGAGATTATCTTTTGGTTCTTTTATTAGGTAGTTTGTTAGTATATAGAAATGTTACTAATTTATGTAAGTTGATTTTATATCCCTTAACTCTACTAAATTATGTATTAGTTCAAATAGCTGCTTTTGGTGAAGTCTTGGCAGCTTTCTGTATATAAGATCATGCCATTGCAAACAAGAACAATGTAACATCGTTCTTTCCAATATAGATGTTTTTATTTATTGTTTGCTTGTTTTTGTACAATTGCTCTGGCTCAGACATCCAGTACTATACTGAAAAGAAGTGGTAAGAGTGAGCAACTTTGAGTTACTTCTAATCTTAGAAGAAAAGCTTTCAACTTTCACTCTATGAATTAGCTATGGGCTAACCATACATATATGGCCTTATTATGCTGAAGTACATTATCATTCATTCTACTAAAGTGGCACATATATTGGCTTAGTGAGTAACTGATTGATTAGTGTGTGCTGAACCATGCTTATGTCCCTGGTATAAATAATATTTAACCACAATCAGTTACCCTTTTAACGTGTTGCTGAACTTAGTTAACTAGTATTTTGTTGAGAATTCTTACATCTGTGTTCATCAGGGTCTGTAATTTCCTATTCTGCTAGTGCACTTGTCAGGTTTGGTATCAGTGTAACACGAGCTTTGTAAAAAGAGTTTGGAAGTATTTATTCCTCTTCAGCTTCTTTGAGAGAATTAGAAGAGCTCCTATTAATTCCCTAAATGTTTGGTAGAATTTAGCAGTTAAACCTTCAGGTCCTGAAGCTTTTCTTTCATTTTTTTTTTT
The DNA here is from genome assembly GCF_000276665.1 of Chinchilla lanigera. Classification (NCBI taxonomy): domain Eukaryota; kingdom Metazoa; phylum Chordata; class Mammalia; order Rodentia; family Chinchillidae; genus Chinchilla; species Chinchilla lanigera. The sequence continues at coordinate 16,209,569 of NW_004955412.1, read as the reverse complement.
CTGGTACTAGGAAGTAAACACAGGCCCTTTCCACTGAGCTCATTTCCAGTACTTTTTAATATTTTTTTTTTTATTTTGAAACTTAGCTTCAAGTTGCTATGTGGCCCAGGCAGGGCCCAAACTTGTGATCCTTCAGCCTCAGCTTCCCAGATTACTGGGATTACAGGTATGGGCCACCATACCTAGCACAAAGGCTTTTCTTGATGACACAGGTTTTCTTGATAAAAGAGCTTTTTTCAACATAATTACTCTGATCAGATTTTACATTTCTTCAGAATTCTTAGGTTGTAGAGGTCTAGGAATTTACCCATTTATTCTTGGTTGTCCATTTTGTTGGTTTATAATATTTTATTGCTGTCCTTTTATGATCTTTTGTATTTCTGTGGTGTCAGTTCATGATATTATCTTTTTAGATTCCAGGTTTATTTATTTGAGTCTTGTCTCTTTTTCTCTTAGTCTAGCTAACCATTTGCATTTTTTTTTAAAAAAAACTAGCTTTTAGTTTTATTGTTCTTTACTATTGATTTTTCTCTCATGTGGAAATTAATGAGACTGATGCTAGAAAAGCAATTTTTTTAAAAACTAGGCTCTAAATGTCAGAAGATTGATCAATTTTTCATGACTATATTTTGCAATATGAACAACTACTTTGAAGATAACAATACACAATGTACTAACCATTGTTACTCTCCTGTTATCTTGTTTTGGAATTTTATACCATTGTTTTTATTGTTTATTTTCTTTTCTTTAAAAAAAAATTAAAAAAGAAGAATCCTCAAAAGGCAGAAGCAGAAAAGGAACAACTAGAAAGATGGCAGCTGAGAAGGAATCAGCCCAATGTTGCTGGCTTTCAAGATGGGAGATCCACGAAAAACAGACTGCCTAGAAACTGGAAAGGACCAGAAAATAAGTCAATTTTCCCCTACTGCCTCCTGTAGAAGAGACTGCACTCTGCTAACCTCTTAATGTCAATGCAGTGAGATCTAATTTGGAATTTTGACCTCCAGATATGTAAGATCACAAATTTATATTGTTAAAGTCACTAAAGCTGTGGCAATCTGTTACAGCAGCAATAGAAAACTAACATCACAGTGGTTTGAAAGTCTTCCATAATTTCAACATCTATATTATCTCAAGGTTGGACACCATTGTCTATTTTTCCTCAACTTACAGTTTTCCTAGTTCTTCCTAAACTGTAGAATTTTAGATTATATTCTAGATGTTTCAAATGGTTTGAGATCCTGAGTCTTGTTTAAGCCCTAAGGGTAATTTTGGTATTTTAAAAAAGCACTTCATCCAGCTAGTGTAGTGCCGCAAATTTCAGTCCACCTTCTATGTGCTCTGTTCAGGTCTGTTCAGCCCTCGCTGTCTTTACTGTGCTATTTGAATCTGTTCAGTTCTCAAAGTTTTCACTGTGCTCTTTCAAACTTGCCTAGTTTACCAAACCTCTATGTACAGACCGTCCAGTGGTCAATCTGACACCAGAGCTGTAGCCCATCCACCGTTCAAGTCCCAAAGCCTTTGACACACTATTTAGGTTACATGAGCATATGCACAACTAAAAGTTGAGCTCAGAAGTTCACATTCCACTTTAGGAGATGGCTTTTTTGAGTTTCGTCTTCACTGCAATCTCCCCAGCCCTCTTCCATTTTTTTAAATCCCCTAATTTTGGTCCTCCAGCCAAAAATGTGGGGCAGGAGTATTCCCAGCCTAAGAGAAAAACTAAATATACTTCCCTGTACCAGCTGAGAAAAGGCAGGAATATCTGAACAAGACCTACAAAGGTCAACTGAGGGCTACACTCTGTTCTCAATCCTAAAGGGAAATACTGTTTGGATAAGATTCATATGCAATGAAAATAAGACATATAAACTTCAACAGAATATACTAAAGGAAAACAATAAACATTTTATCCTGAGATCATTGTAGATTTACAGGCAATTTTCAGAAATAATAGAGAAATCTCATGTGCCTTTTGTCACATTTACCCAATAGTAACATCTTGCAAAACTGTAGTAAAATCACAACCTATATATTGACACTGAAATGGTGAAGAAAAAAAAATTTCCTCACACTTTCTTCTTATATCTTAACCCTGGCAACTAGTGACTTATTTCTTCTCTGTGTCTATGATTTTGTTTTTGTTTTTGTTTTTTTGGTTTGTTTGGTTGGTTTTTTTTTGTTTTGTTTTGTTTTTTCTGGTACCAGGAATCGAACTCACAACATCGTGCTTGCCAGGCAGGCACTGTGCCGCTGAGATAAATCCCCAGCCCCTTGTGTCTATGATTTTGTCATGGCAAGAATATTATGGAACAGAATCACATAATATACGAGCTATAAATATGAGCAACAAAAAACAAGGAGTTTGTACAAGATGTTTAATATTAGACAAAAAAAGAGAAAATTTTCTTTAAAATACCCTAGTAGTAGCAGGGCCAGAATCAGCACTGAGAGCTCAATTTCATGGTTGGCCCAATTTCCTTATTCTTGTAAAAGCCTCTCACACAGAGATTGCTGTGTTGAATATTTTTATCTCCTCCCTCAAAAAACTCACATGTTGAAGTGTTGAGGACCTAATCCCCAATGGTATGATAATAGGAAATAGGTCATCACTTTATGGAAATGATTAGATCATGATTATTAGATCTTGAATGAGATTAGAACTCTTACCATGAACCCTTCCAAACATGAAAGAGATTAGCACTCTTATAAGGAACTCTACTCCCAAAAATAAATAATAAAAAGACCTCAGAGAGATTTGTGGCCCTTCTAGTATTTGAAGACATGGTGAGAAAATGACCATCTGTGCTCAAGAAATAGAACCTCACCAAACACTAACACTAGACTCTCCTTTCCTTTCCTTTCCTTTCCTTTCCTTTCCTTTCCTTTCCTTTCCTTTCCTTTCCTTTCCTTTCCTTTCCTTTCTTTTTTTCCTTCAGTGAATGTATGTGTGTGTAAGTGAATGGGGGCAGGTACTGGGGATTGAGCCCAAGGCTTTCTTCGTCAGCTATATCCACGAGCTTATTTCATTTTTTTTATTTTGAGGCAAGGTTACACTAAGTCACTAAGTTGTCCAGACTGGGCATGAACTTCTAATCCTTCCATCTCAGCCTCCCAGAGTGTAGGAATTATCGACGTACACCACCATGCATGGCTCTGGACTTGATACTGGACTTCCCACCTTCCAGAAATGTGACAAATTAGTTTCTATTGTTTGTAAAACACCCAATCTATGGTGCTGTGTTAGAGCAACCCAAACAGACTAAAAGAAAGATGCTGTACACATATGTACTCACTCATTTCTTTTATGTGTGTATAGATATATTTTAAAACTCTATGCTTTTTTCAAGAAACTCTAAGGTCTTTTGCTCTCCATGATACATCTGACCACATGTCACCATCATCACATAATGCTCTTCTTCTTTGTCATTTTCTCAGCCATTGGTTTCTTTCATTTCTTATCAAAGATTTTGAATAATTTGGCTTGTGGTCGGTCTAAAAGTCTGACATCCTCTAGGTAGACTTCAACATTCATGGAGGCAGATATTCCAGTACCTACAGCTCTTTGTTCCTGAATCTTCTCAGACCTTTATGAGTTGTCATAGGGCAAATCAACTTCCTCTTACTGTAACTGTAACCACACATTTTCTCTCCTACTTCATACCTTTTTATTAGGTTTTTCCCAAAAGAATTTAGGTACATTCAAATGTCTCCCATATGAAAGAAAGAAAATCTCTGAGCTCCCCAATATTCTATCAATTAAATGTCTCAAGAATTCTCTTCTAACCTTTCTTTCAATTTCTCTCCTGCACTCACTTCTCAGCCCAGTACTTATTCTGGTCCACAGGGTTTCATCATGAACAGCTTTTCCTTCTCACTCTACAAAGAAAACAAGATGTCTTAGACACCAGGCCTTCACCTGCTATTTGTATTCTAATGCTCCTAAATCTACTTTTCTAAGCCAGGTCTTTCTCAGCCTCAGATCTGTATATTCAACAGTCTACTGAAGCAGTATCATCCATTTGGATGATATTAAAAGTCAAACCTAGACTTTTAATATATAAATTTATCTTCTGTTCTCCAAAACCATTTCTCCTACTCTTGTCTATACTTCAATAAATGGAATCACCAGCCATGCACTTGAACAAACCTGGAGTGTAATGCCTGGTTAAACTCAACTTTTCACCCCAGCTTAGTCAATCACTCTTACTTGTCAACTCTTTCTTACATTCACTGACTTCTGCTTAATCATTACTAGTACCTCAATTCAGGTCACCATCACTTACTACCTAGAATGGATGACTGAACAGTCTTTCTTTATTTATTTAAATTATTATTAATAAATAACTTTACCAGTTATTTATTTAGCATTTACCACATGCCAGACATTGTTCCAAGCACTTCAAATATACCAGCAAATAAATAGATGCCAAAATCCTTGCCCTCCTAGAGGTCACTATACACTGAAGCAAGATAGACAAAGATCTACAAACATTGTAGATCAGTACATTATATAGTATGTAGTAGGAAGTAAGAAGTACAGCTGCAAAAAAGGAGTGAAGTCAAACAGAAAAAGAGAGATGCTAAGAAGTTAGGGTGGGATTGCTTCTAGTATTAAATAAAGATGGTATCTCAATGTTTGGGAGGAGGAGAAACTGGAAGCATGATCAGTTAAGAAAAACTGTGTAACTGGACTACACAAAGAGTTTTTTAGAACTGTGGAAAGAAGGCAGAAAACTGAAACACAGAAATTTAGTCAGATTAGAATCTCAGGTGCCAAGGGAGGAGAAAACCTTGAGGCAGGCTGGTAAGCAGTGCCAGGTAGTACAAAGACAACCTCAAATCCCACTGCACTAAAATACAATAATAGCATGTACACTGTCAAACAGATTAATGACAGGGGCTCTGTTGAGAGACCCTGACCCACAGTTTTTTGGTAAAATAACATGCTTTTAAGTTTGGCTTCCTGCCTTGGTAAGGGAAACATTCAAATGGAGACACTGTCACTTTCTGTGAGATTCTTAAAAAGAAAACAATGCCTACCTTTGTGTGGTCTTTTGATGCCAAGAAAATGAGCCAGAATACTAAGGTAAATATCAGCATTAGCAATAATTTGCGAACTATGGCATTTGGAAACAATGCAAGTATCCTAGAAGAGAGGATAGGAGAAATAATGACACACTTAGTCAAATCAACCCGATATGTCTCTGTGTACTCCACTTCCCCCTCAGTAGTGTCCAGAAGAGGGTGATGATCCCTGGGTGTTCAGAGTTCCTGTTAGAAATCAGAAACAAGGCTCTTCCCTGAGACAGGGAACAAAACTAGCTGAAGAATCGCTGGTTTCTGACTTTCAGGTTAATTCTTCTGTTTTGGAATCACATCATGTCTCTGAACCATTTCTTTCATCCAGGATTCAGTGTGAGCAGCAAGGTTTTAGTGATTGCTTACTGAAAGAAATACTTTTGTCCTGGTGCCCTGTAATAGATGCCAGTCTCTAAATTCCACAGACACACACACACATACACACATGGGATAGTGTCCTCCTCTGGTCTTATTTACCTCCAGAGGCTTAGTCATAAATCTCCTATTATTTTTTGTAGATAGCTTGCTTCCACATCAGATTTTTATTGCCTCATGCTAGAATAGTTGATAAATAGCTCCCCAAACAGCAATCTTTACAGTATTCAGAAAAGCTCAGTGTTAGTGGTCGAAATTATACTTTTAATTTTCATACTCAGACTCCCAAAAGTGTGTGGCAAAGAGGGAAATTATTCCAATGTTCCTCAAACATTTTTAACTGGCCCCACAGGGGGAAAAACATCAAATACCAATTCAGGACCTATGAACACACAAAAGCGTACATCAGAATTCTCATGAGATGATACCTACTGTATGAAATGCACTGTGTTATTTTCTAGTTATTCTACTTTATTCCATTGTTTTCCATTTTAAAGTACACCCCATCCCCAAATAAAATTACTTTGCTATCCCCAACGTGCTGCCTTATGCAGCACTGATTAGGCCATGGTTCTCCCTCTTGTCTCTGACATTAAGGCCTACCGGTAAGAATCAGAAGGTACACACCTATGGACGCATGTCTTCTCCATCATATTCTTATGTTCTCCCACAGCAATTGTAGCTGTCCAGAGAATCTCCTCGATTAAAGCAGTCTCTGCACTTATTTCAGGCTTGCAGTTTCCCTATAAGCTTCATTGATCAAAGGCTGACGCCTGCCAGCTGGTATCACAAGCCTCCTTTTCAGTGACCTGTTCCTGCTCATGCTACAGAGCCAGAAGAAAGAAGCCAGGAAGACACTCTGAAGTTTGCTTTCAGAGAATGGACTTCTAAGGGCAAGGTAAGGTCAGTCACCTTTGGACGAAGATTTGCATGTTTATAGAGAGTACACTTCACTTGCTCACACCTTTGTTTGGCTCGTGTGTTGATTTGTCAGTCAGTTCCAGGATAGCAGAAGGAGAACCTGAAAAATTATAAAGAGGGCAAACAGAAACTCGTGTCCACAGCTCAGAATGGCTAAGAGTTCATTGCTGACTCTTCTCAGTATTCGGAGTGCTTTCTTTGTAAACTTCTCTCCCTTGCTCTATACCACTGCATACATCGAGCATTTCAACAATGATGATTTTTTTAATTGAATCTCAGATCATAAGGGAGCAGTCCTGGTCTGTACCTCACTGCAACTTGCATAAGAGAGACTACAAAAGAGCAGAACTCAACAGATGTAAGTGTCAAGATATTAAAATTAATAAGTTGTCACAGAGCAGCTATTGGCCAGGGGACCTGCTACTACTATGTGGCACAAGACCACATTCTAGACCGTGCTCCACCAAAAGGTCTCTGTATGTAAATATGTCTGTATATAGACATAGACAATAGATATCTAGATTTAGATATGTACATAGACACATGTATGTTTCATGTATACTCAGATATGTGTATGGATTTATTTGCTTCTATCCCAATTGCTCCAGGTATGTACCCATATAACTATATGAATACCAAGACTACAATCACAACATGTGGGAAATTAACAAAGGGTGGTTTTTTGATAATTTTCATCCACATACTAATCAGGCCCGACCCTGCTTAGCTTCCAAGATCAGATGAGATTTGACACGTTCAGGGTGGTATGGCCATAGACTTTTTGATAATTTTCAAAGGAATTTAACAAAATAAAAGAGCTAGAAATCCTGCGAATTCTTCCCTCCTTCTTGTAAGGCATGTTCCTCCCCACTGCCATATGCTATGTATAATGTTGTAAGATAACAGTCAGGTACCACATCACCTCATTCCAGGCAATGACTGGCTGCATCTAACTGGTGGTCTCATAAGATTAAATTGCTTAGTGAAAGATTAAGTTTAGGTTGAATAAAAACGGTGCTGGTAAAGACCAGCAGCAAAATACAGCCTCTCCAAGACTTGGAATCAGGACACAAAAAAACAACTTAATGAAGAAAAAAGAAAAAGCAAGTATTTCTCTGAGAATCAAGAAAGTGCCAACAGGAAATCTAGAAGCTACAGGAAAACTGAACACAATGGGGAGAACAGAACAAAGCAGTTCTTTCAAGTTCAGTGGAATATTGACCTTACCTCCTAGGGAAGGATGGGTCTTCTCTATGCTGAATTAAATTAAGCCAGGAGAAGGTCAACATCTCTAGAGAAAACAATAGACTGAGCCAGTAATGCTAGCCCCAAGAAAAGTCTACAGTACTGTAAACTGGAAAAACACCATGGTGTTTTACTCAGAAAGTAATTTTCCACTGGAAGAATAGTTAGAGAGGAAATCTAGTGCAGCACCCACCACATTTGAGAATGTCTCATCGGGAGTCATTTTGGGAATTGGTTAATTATTTAAGACTGAGCTACAGAATGACTACACTTAGGGTTTCTGGGGTCACCTTACGACAGTGACTGGGTGGGAGATGATCACAAGGGACAGTCACAGAGAGGGTTGGGTTAGATACAGATCCCTGGGAAGTTTAAACTCAGGCTGGGAGGGACTTCGATATCCTTTGTCTGTAGTGAGAAGCCAGAAGGGTTGTGTGTGGTGTTTGGAGTGGCTGGGGTCTGAAAATGCAGGCATTAAGTCCATCAGACCATTTGACACACACCCTGTCCAACCCATTGCCTACCTCCAGCACAGAACTCAGTGGTCTGTTTACTTTTCCAGTTGGCCAGCATGATCAGAGATACACCTTGGCTTGGATGGTTGCCACAGACTGGGGTATATGGAAAGAAGGACTTCTGGAGCGGGATGTGGGGGAGTACCCATAAATCCATACCATAAAGTTAGGTGGAGAAAGCAATAACTTAGAGTGCAACTAAACTGGGAGCGGCTGGAGAGAACAGAGCTCTAAGTCGGACACCATTGACCAATCATGCCCAACAGGAAAAGTAGGGCGGAGCTTAGCACTCACACACAAAAATGTGAGCATGGAGAAAAAACAGAACTTACCAGTGACGCACTCTTCCTCCTTTACACGTAAAAGAAAAAAGAAAAAGAGTTCCCAATCCCTAAGAAAACCAATGACAAAAAAGAACAATAAGTCTTAACAATTCCTCCATGTTTTTGCATGAGTATTTTTTTTCAGGATCTTAAGTATGAGAATCCACCAGATAATCCAACAATTTCACTACTGGGTATAAATTCAAAGGAGATAAGTTAGTATGCCTAGGAAAATCTGCATTCTTGTGTTCATTGCAGCATAATAACCAAGATATGGCAATAATTGAGGTGTTCACCAGCAGATTAATGAATAAAGAAATTGTGATAAAGAAGGAAATCTTATAGTTTGCAATAACATGTATGGTCCTGGAGAACACTGTGCTGAGTGAAATGGATCAGACACAGAAAGACAAGCACTACTTGATCTCACTGACCTTATGTGGAATATGAAAACATCAAATTCATAGAAGTAGAGAGCAGAATAGTTGATGCTGGGAACTGGTCAAGGACAGGAGGCAATGGAGGTCAGATGATCCAATGCTTCAATTAGGATGAATAATGTTAAAGATTTATTTATACTACAGTGGAAGAGTATACCACTGTGTATACATACCACATTTCATGAATCTATATATCTATTGTCACACATGGAGGCCACTTCTGAGACTTACCTACGATGAGTTGTGTTACTATAAACATGGATATGCATGTAATACACTGTAATGTAGTGCCTTTAACTGCTTCAGGAAGATGCCTACAAGGAAGTTGCTGTATCATATAATAGTCCTGCTTTTAATTTTTTGAGGAAATTCCATACTACTTTCCATAAATGTTGTACTAATTTACAATCCCATCACCAATGCATAAGATCTCCTTTAGTCCCCATCTTTGGCAACACCTATTTTTACCCTTTCTTGGTGATTATAACACATTCTAACAAGTCTACTTTGTATGACATGGTTACCCATGATTTCTTGGTTATCACTGGCACAGAATGGGATATCTTCTTCTATCCTTTCATTGAACTAATATGATTAATTCATAGTCAGCATAAATTGGATCTTCTCTTCAAGCTTTTCAGTCATCCTTTGCCTTTTGATTAGAAAATTTCACCCACTTACATTTACATTCAAAGTAATTACTGATTGATGAGAATTTACTACTGTCATTTTTATTGTATTCTGTTTTATAATGACTTCATTGCACTATTATACTGTTACTGTCTTCCTTTGTGATTTGATGATTTATTTCTTGGGAAAGGGTCTCACTATCACAGTCCCAACTAGCCTTGAATTCATTATGTAGCCTACGTTGGGCTCAAACTAGCAATCCTCCGACCCCAGCCTTTGCTGGAATTGCAAATGTGCACCACCAAACCCAGCTTTAATTTGATGATTTTTTTGTTTTGTTTTGCAGTGGAATGCTTTTATTCTTTTCTCTATTTCTCATTAATCTTTTTTTTGTGGTTACCATGAGGCTTACACATAATATCTTACGGTAATAACACACTATTTTAAGCTAATACTAACTTAACTTGGGTAACATAAACATACAAGTGAAATCACTGACCCCAGAAAGGGTAACAAATGTGCATGCTCTTAGTCCTTTTGTGCTGCAGCCACCTATAGCACAGTAAGACAAATCCTTTGTACTTTGTACTCCCAAAATATACAATTATAATTAACTCATGCTGGTTTCATAATCTTGCTGTCCTTATATAATAGACAAAGAGCCTGGGACACACAGTGGCTACAAAACTGGTGTAAGATCACAATGTCAGCAACTGAGCCTCATGGCTAGATCTCCAACCCTGAACTGGAGGTGGTTCTCTTCTCTTTCCAATTCTCCAATTACATATGGGTAAAGTCTTACTATGTTTCTCTGAGGATCTATTTATTTTCTCATAATTTTTCTTCAGTTCTTCAAATTTCATCTTCTCTATTATCTATCTTCAAATTTGCTGATTCGTTCTTCTGTCAGTTTAAATCTCCAGGGAACTGGAGTCAGGGGTGACTTGGGCCTTGTCTTCTCAGCCTGCCACATCTGGAACAATGCTTCATCCTGTTACAACTGGAATAGTGCCTATAAGTAGAGTCTGGGGAGAGGAGAACTCAGGACTTGTTGGCCATTCCTGGCTAGAATAAAGCTTCTGCAACATAGAACTGGTGAAGATGAGAAATGCTGATGCTCTGACCCTACTGGGGAGATTCTCTTGACTGAGAGGTGAGGAAACCCACTGCACCTGCCAGCTTCTGTCATGCCGGCTGAAGAGCTGCAGGTAGGGGAGGAGAAGCAATTGCCACCGACTTGCTGTTGTTGTGGAGATTTAGAAGACTCTTTTTTCTATTTTTCAATCCAATTTCAGTATTGTTTCTTAAACAAATGCTTCAGTTTGTTGCATATTTTTGTTTACTTTCCAGATTTCTAAAATGGTTGTTGTTCAGATAATTTAATCCAGTTGTTTTATGGCATAAAACAGACCAAGATTCTTGTTCTATCTTTCTATCCATAAACGTCTGATTTTATATTTGTAATATCGATTACAGACTGACAAACTATTTATTAATATTTTATGCAGAAAATATAAAGACAAATCATAGTCTCTGTCCACTCCTGTTCTCTTTCCCCATGGGCTCTGACCAAATCCTAGCTTACTCTGTGGCTAGTTCTCTGGAGAACCCTGATTAGCATGTTCCTTGCTAGCAGGAACAGGAAGCAGACAGGCAAGAGCAGTCTCTGATCTTCTTCCTCCAGCCTTAAAGCTGTCTACAGTGCCTCTTAATGACAGATCCCAATAAAAAAGAACTGAGGTGCACAGTGTCCCAGCCCCAGAATCACAAAGCTAAATATAGAAAAGCAGTTTGGAGCTGAGACACTATCACTTAATAATAAGAACACCATCTACCTGCCTCATGTTAATTGCACTTCATTTCTGCAAACACTTTTTCCTGAATATCCTTCTCCATAATCATGGCCAGGATTCCTTCTCTGCGTACGTTTAGAACCCCAACCTCCTTGTATCACATCATTCATTATAATTTTTGTAGTTGCTTATTTTTGTGTGTGTACTGTATTTCTAAAATTAAGAATTATATCTTTTATTTTTGTAACCTCGGTATAGTAATTATGGGCATCTGGTTTAAAACAACATTTATTATCTCACAGTTTGTGTAGTTGAGAATTCCGGATTGGTTTACCTGCCCTGGATAGCTCAGGCTCAGGGCCTGTAATGAGGTTGCTCTCAAAATGGTAGCTGGGTGTATTCATCATCTGAAGGCTTGACTGGAGCTGGAAGATGCACTCCCAAGACATGCATTCATATGGCTGCTGTGATGAAGTCTCAAATCTTTGCTAGCTATTGGCAACAGACCGTTCCTCACCATGTAGAACTCTCCTAGGGCTGCTTGACTGTCTTCTTTATGTGGCAACTAGCTTCCCCCAAATAAGCAATCCAAGAGGAAAAGCAGCAAAGAAAATGAAAAGACAGTGCCTCTTATGACTGACTAAAATGCCAGCGTTTCTACCAAGTTCCACGTTAGAAGCAAGTGAAGCCCAGCCCCACATACAAGGAAGGGAAATCAGTCTCCACATCATAGAAGGAGGAATAGCCGAGAATTTATGAACATATTTTATAGCATGTTTTTTGTTTTTTTTTTTTTGTTTTTTTTTTTGTTTGTTTGTTTGTTTGTTTGGTTTTTCTCTGGTACCAGGAACCGAACTCACGACCTTGCGCTTGCCAGGCAGGCGCTTTTGCCGCTGAGCTAAATCCCCAGCCCCCTTTATAGCATGTTTTAATTAAGGAGTGATCGTCTACGACTGAATTAACATTTAGAATTGTATTACATCAGAATTAAGCTTCAAGTCAATATTTTAAAAGAAATGTACGTACTTATTACTTACAGCTGCATTTATTAAGAAACCCTTAGTGTTTTTATATCTGCTGTGCTTAGTGTTTTTGCACTAACTCTGTTTCCTGATTTATAAAATGAAAAGAAAGAATTAGAAAAGTTCAGAATGATTCCTACAAGTTCTAGAAAAGAAAAGGTAGTTCCTCTATGTTCCGTCAATCAGGATATAGACCTTCATGTAAATAGCATTGGATACTTAGACAACGCATTGAACCATATGGTCATTATAGCTCAGGTAAATCAACACTGAGCAAGTTAACAGGTACTCAAAAAAGTTTTATTGAACGAATGAAAGAATAAATAGGGATAGACTCTGAGGGTGAGAACTCCTTTGTTCTTTAATATTAAACTCTGTGTCTATGTTTCTGGGCACTGTGGGTGTGGATATGATATTGTGTAGGTGTGTTTTATATCTACATAGAGGTGTGCACAGTATTTCCTTTGGTAATTCTGTCCATTACAATTAAAATAAGAATTTAATTCAAAGTCTATAATTATAAGGAACACACAAATACACTAAGAGAGAATTCAGGACAAGCTGATATTGTAAGCTTATAAAAGTTTATTATATGCATACACCAGTGATTTGAGTCTCTAAGCCTTCTAGAAATTGTGATGAGACAATACCTGTTTTCTTTTCAGGTGGAGAACCATAGTGACTATATGATTTAAGGATGTATAGCTTACTAAACAAAAGATTTAGGACAGAACATGTCTCTTGACCTTCAGTCCAGTGAATTTCAGTTATACCATTCTAACATTTCTGGGGGAAAAGGTGGTAGGAAAAAAAAACATTCTTCTGTTGAAATTTAATAGATAACATTTTAAAACAAATGAAGGCCTGACATGGTGGGGCATATGCCTGTAATTTCAGCAGTCTGAGAGGCTAAGGCAGAAGGATTCCAAGTTCAAACCCAGCCTCGGCAATTTAACAACTTAGTGAGACCCTGCCTCAAAATTAAAAATAAAAAAAAGAGAGAGAAAGTTAGCTCAGTGTAAAGAGCTAACTCAATCCAGACTTTTTTTTTAAACAAAAAAAGTCAAAAGTGATCTGGGTATATACATTTTAAATTTTGAAAACAATTACACTGAGTTACTTTGAAGGTAAAAACTTTCCTCTCTTCAAAATGAAGAGCAACTATGCAGCTAGGGGACATTCACTACAAAAGGTCTGGGCTCTGGCCACAGGCTAGCAAGGAATCTTGTCAGAGTGGAAATGCTCCTATGTGTTCTGATTAAAGAGGAATGAAACTGCTCTGGGGAGCAGATATATAGGTGTCATAAAGGCAAAGAGGAGACCGTGAGGCCCCTGAGGAGGGAGAGAGGGCCAGGGGAAAGGGTAGAATGGCAACCTGAAGAGGTGGGAAGCCTCAGAAGTCTGGAAAAGGCACATCAGGACTAAAGAAGCCCGAGTGCTAGGAAGTTCTTCACGAGATGCAGGAGAGTATGGAAAAAGACAGAATCCGGAAGTTCTGGATTCAGCTCCTGCCCCTGCCACCCACTTGGTCTCTAATAAAATGAAAATTCTAATAATTGCACAAAGCTATGTTATGGAGATAAACATTCTGGGGCAAACCAAGGTCCTAGGGCATTGTAAGTGTTCCACAAATGGTAACTGTATTAGTTACTTTGCTCGTTGCTGAGACAAAATACTCGACACCCAGAGTTAAAGGAGGAAAGGTTTATTTGGCTTACAGTTGTAGAGGTTTCAGTCCATAGTCGGCTGACTCCGAGGCAGGGTGGCATGGCAGAGGGGCATCACAGAGGAGAAACAGTCCGTGGCAGGCACAAAGCAAATCAGCAAGCAGCAAGCGTCAAGTGACAAGCAGTGACCCTCTTTCTGTCCCTTATATCATATCCATGCTACCTTAGGGCTGATAACACTCACACCCAGGGTGGGGCAGCCTTAATTCAAACTCACACTGTAAATGAATCCCAGCATCACATCCTTGATTCCAGCATCACACACCCTAGATCCAGCCACCTCCAAAAAGCCCCACCTATAAGCAAATGAGGCTTTGGGGGAACATCTAGATACAAACCATAACAGTAGCTTTAGTTAGTCAGAGCTGTGTGATGTAGGCAAATCAGCTCCAAGAAGGAATTTCTAGCCTATGTGGTCTTAGCCTTTCTCTGACTCCCTGGCTTCTAGACATTTGTCATCTACATGCTCTGTCTTTCTGAGGCCAGATTATGAATTCTTTTAACATGCTGAACTGTCCTCCACCTACACTGACTCTAGTAAGCAGTTCTGGCTGTCCAAGTCCTGTCCTGTGGACACCTGATGTTAACTATGTAGGCTTCAGAGAAGTAGTTGAAGTATTTTAAAAGATATTGATCTCTCTACATACATTGAGACCTTCAGATTTTTCAAATTCTTTTATCTATCTATCTGTTTTTTGAGATGGGATTCATTATATAGTTCAGATTGGCCTTGAACTTACGATATAGCCCAGCCTAGCCTCAAATTCATGGCAATTCTCCTACCTCAGCCTTCCAGGTGCTGGAATTATAGGTGTGACCCACCACAGGTGGCTTGAAAATTCTTCCTTCTTAGTACTGATATATTGAATACTGACTAAATAAGCATGGCTTTCACAAAGCATGACTATCAATGGTATAAAACCAGGTACTATATTCATACCAATTTTAAACTTAGGTCAAACTCAGGACATACATCTTTAATAATACATCATCGAGACGTGATAGGTTTATGCAGCACTGTAATTAGAGAAAAAGCTGGGGGAAATTTGCATTTCAAATTATTTATCGTATAACAGGATGAAAAATTATGTTAAGATGAGCAATCATTTTATAGACTGTACCTTAAATAGACACTATTTTCTGTATTTTGCCAAGATATAGCATTATTATGAAGAAAATGGGAAGAGAGTGGCCAAGCAATTTTGTGAACCATCGATGAAGCCCCAGTCTATGTTTTGTTTGGTGGATGGGAGTATAAGATACTACCTGATGTCATGAATTTCAATGCATACAAAATTGTGTGCTTGTCACTTTAACAAATTTGCACTTTCATGGAACTCCTTTCCTTCAGTGTTTTCAGAATAGACCGACAGGGAGCACAGGTGGAAAATGACATGCTATCTGGAATTTTTTTAATTCAACATATTGAGGTATAATTTATATGCAGTAAAATTCACCATTTTTGATATGCAATTCTATGAATTTAATAGTAACATAACCTACTACATCCAAGATATAGAACAGTTCCACCACTCAAAATATTACCTCATAGCCCCTTGTGGTCAATCCTTGCCTCTTCTCTCAGGCCCTAGCAACCCTTTAATCTGTTTAATATTACTATTGCTTTCTTTACCTTTTCTAGAATGTCGTAAAAGCATTTTCAGTCTGAGTTCTTATCCTTAGCGTGATATATTGGAGATTCTTATTACTTGGGTATCTTACTTTTTCCTGCTGAGTAGTATTCCATTATATTAATGCATCCCAGCTTTTTTACCCAGTGGACAGACATTTTAATTATTTTCAATTTGAGGCAGTTATGAGTAGAAACTATAAATATTATACATTTACTTGGTTTTGGGCAAACATAATTTTCATTTCTCTGGTATTGTGTTACTATGCAGCAAGTCTATTTTAACACTATAAGAACCTGTCAAACTGTTTCCCAAAGTGCACCACTTTTGCAGCCCACCAGCAAGATGTGAGAGCTGACATCATGATTTTAATCTTCCCTTTCCTAATGACAGATGATATTGAGCATATTTGGATTTGCTCTTTTACCATCTGTATATCTTCCTTGCTGGAATGTTCAAACTTTTGCCCAATTTTTACTTGGATTGTTTATTTTCTTATTATTGAATCTGTGAATACATGTACACATGTAATTTTTAATTTTTTCAGGAAACAAGTCCTTTATTATATATATGATTTGCAAATATTTTCTTTCTTTTTTTTTGTCTTTTTGAGACAGGGTCTCACTATGAAGTTCAGGCTGTCCTTGAGCTCAACTTTGCAGCCCAGGCTGGTCTCGAACTCACAAAAATCCTCCTGTCTCAGCCCCTAAAATGCTGGGATTACAAACGTGTGCTGCCATGCCTGGCTGTTTTCTCCCAGTCTGTGGCTGGAATAGGGGTGTGTTTTAAAAACAGAAGCTTTTGATTGCTCTGAGTTTAGGGCCAGACTGGGCAACACAGTGAGTTAAAGACCATCATGAACTACAGAGTGAGACCCTGCCTCAAATACAAAATAAAAGAAAACACAAGCTTTTAATTTTGTTGAAGTCCAATTTATGAACTTTTTCTCTTTTAAATTGTGTTAATAGTGATATATCAAAGAAATTGTTGTATAATCTAAGATCACAAAGATGTTCTTCAGTGCTTACTTATTTTTTAAATTTTGTATTTAAGCTTATGATTTCTTTTTAGTTAATTTTTGTACATGTATAAATATGGATCAAGTGTCAGTTTTTTGCATATGATGTCCAGTGGTACCAGCATCATTTCTTTTTTTTAAATTTTTCTTATTTTATGGTAAAACAAAGTTTCATAACAAAATAACAGGAAAATGACAATAGTTAACACATTGTGCATTGTTCTCTTTAAAGTAGTAACTCAGAGTACAAGATATGGGCATGAAAAATTCTTCAATCAATATTAGCAGAAATCTTCCTTTTCATTAAACTCAGAGACACTAGTAGTATAACCAACTTGCATTTTTCTGCCTTTTCCTCCCTTTCTTTCTCCTTTCCCCCATCCTAGTTCCCTTTTTCTTTTAAACAATTTTTTCACACTTTACAAAATCTATTGTACATTTTAAACCTTATTTATTCATTCAGTTTCTCACACCAGGAAGACAATATAGTATTTACACATGCAAGTCTATTTCACTTATGATTACTGTCTCAAATTGCATCCATTTACCTATAAAAGTCTCAAGTGTATCCTTTTATATGGCTAAGTAGTACTCCCTTGTATGAAAAGACCACATCTTTTTATCCATTTCTCAGTTGATGGGCATTTGGGTTGTTTCCAAGATTTAGCTAGTATAAGTTGTGCTGATATAAACATGGGTACACATATATCACTGTGGTACGATGTTTTTAATTCTTCTGGGAAGATACCCAGGCAGGGAATAGCTGGGCTGAATGGGACCTCTCATCCTAGCTTTTTGAGGAGTCTCCATACTGGTTTCCACAGTGGTTGCACCAGTCCTCCCTCCCACTAGCAGTGGAGAAGGGTGCCTTTTTCCCCCACAGCCCCTCCAGCATTTGTTATTGGTTGATTTCTTGATGATAGCCATTCTTTCTGGGGTGAGATGGAATCTCAGGTTTGTTTTGTGTCTCTCAAAAGACCAGTGATTCTGAACATGTTTCCATATATTTATTTTCCATTTGTGTTCCTTCATCTGAGACATGTGTATTCATCTCAGATCAGCATCATTTCTTGAACAGACAACAATTTTTTCCATGGAATTGCTTTTGCATTTTCATCAAAAATCTATCACTCATACACATGTGCACCAATATCTGCAAGGCCTACTGTTTTCTGTTTTCTTGTGCCTAACTTTTCAGCAATGGCATATTGTCCTGACTTCTATAGATTTATAGGAAGTCTTGAAATCAGGTACTGTGAGGCTATGAAGAACAGCTCCCTGGATGGCCTTGGCCAATCCAGATCTACTCACCACTTCTTGCCTCAGCTTGATTCTTGGGTAAAATGTACCAAGAGTTTAGCATCCTGACACAAGAAGGAAATGTCTGTTACAGTTCAGGCTACATTTTCATTTCTCCCGGAATCAGTGCTTGCACTCAGTAATCCATGCGGCACTTAGAGGATGAAACACAGAACAGAGTGCTTTGGAGAATAACATGCAGAACACAGCGGCCAGGTGTCATGTGACATGTGCAGGGAAAGGCCACTCCCCTTTGCTGAATGTTGGGGCCAACTCACCCTGGGTCTTAGCCTTCTGCTATGCTCACTGCCTGAGTAAGAAAGTTCCTTTGCTCAATTTGTGGAGCTGTAAGTGTTTTGTCTCACTGGACCAGATCCATGAATCTTTGCAGTTCTCTAGCACTGCCTTTGTTTTTCAAAACTGATTATTCTAGTTCCCTTGCCTTTATATATAATATTTTTCAATCAGGCTATTGACATATTAATAAGTACCCTTGTAGATTTAGATTTGAATTTTATTGAGTCTATAGGTCAACTTGGGGAGAACTGATAATGTAATTACATTGAGCCTTCTCATGCATAAACACAGCCCATGTATTCATGTCTTTGATTTCTTTCATCAGACTTTATGATTTGCAGCTGGAAATCTCAGGTATTTTATTACGTTTCTTTCTAAGTACTTAAAGGTTTTGGTGCTATTCTAAATCAGTCTGTGTGTTTAATTTCAATTTTAAATTGATGATTGTCAGCATAACTAAAATGTTAACACTAACTTTGACCATTATAATCTCATTGACATTTGGTAGTTCTGGTAGATTTTACTTAGATTCTTTAAGATTTTATTTGTAGATAGTCATGTTAGCTGTGAAGAGACAGTCGTTATTATCTTTTCTCCAAAATGTCTTTGCCTTTTATCTCATTTCTTGATAAGAACTCCAATATTGATATCGAGTAACAGAAACAAAACAAATATTGTTGACTTTTTCCTAGTTTTAGGGGGAAAAACATTTAGTCTTTCACTCAAGAATATGCTGTTAATACAGGTTTTCCTACATGCCTTTATTAAGATAAGGAAATTTCTACTTCTACTTTGTTGAAACTTTATATATGAAGAATGCTATACTATATCAAATAATTTTTGGCCTCTGCTAAGATTATTCTATAGCTTTTCTTCTTTAGCCTAACGCTGTGGTGATTAATTGAATTATGTTCAAGTGTTGAATAAAGCTTTCAGTACCAGGATAAACACCACTTTATTAGGATATATTATCTATTTTATAAATTGCTGGATTCAGTTTATTAACATTTTATTGGAGATGTCTGCTTCTACGTTAATTCTGGCTTAGAATCAGGATTTTTTCTATAAAGTGAATTGCAAGATGTCCCTGCCTCTTCTATTTTCCGAAAAAAAAATCTCCAGAATCAATATTAGTTATTCTTTAAATATCTGGTAGAATTTGCAAATGAAACCACACATTCCTGGAGAGGTTTTAGGGTGCTGTATTGTTTTACTGGAGGAGACAGATTTTTGACTGAATACAAATTTCTTTTACAAATACAGAACTCATCCAGTAACCCATTTTTCTTGAGTGAACATTGATAATTTGTGTCTCTCAAGGAATGCATCTATTTTTTCTAAGTCATCAATGTAAAATTGTTCTAGTATTTCTTCATTATTACATTATTACCCTTTAATAATATCTATAATATCTGCAGTGATATCCCATCATTTTTATATTAAAATATATTCCCTCCCTCCCTCTTTCTCTCCCCTCTCTCTTTCTCTCTCTGACACAGGGTCTCACCATGCAGTTTAGGTTGGCCTTGAACTCACTATGTAGTTCAGATTGGCCTTGAACTCCTGGTGATCCTCTCGTCTCAGCCTCCCAAATGCTGAGATTACGGGAGTGTGCTCCCATGACTGGCTCCTTCTCTCTTCTTAACCAGACAAATAATGATGATCTTTTAATGATCTTTACAAAGAAGTAGGTTTAGATTTCATTCATTTTCTTCACTGTGTTTCTGTTTTTAATTTCATCAGTTATTCTTACTTTAATGTTTAGTTCCTATGCCTAGAGGTTAACTAATTCTTTTTCTAGTTTGTTAAGGTGAAAGATGACTAAGTGACTTTAGACCTTTTTTTCTAATGCAAGTATTTAATGTAATGAGTTCCCCTCTGTTGTAGTTTGGGGCTTACAAGGGGTACAATACAGGGCACATATTTTATAAGGTTATTTATAATAGTCACCCAAAGAATCATACAGAAAAAGAGAGTGCAGGAAATCTGTCCAGGCGCTAAAGCCCAAAGAATCCAGCTAAGGGCCTGGATCCCACAGTAATGTCCTGCATGAGTCCAGGTGAAGACCTAGAGCCCATAACAGTGCCTCTCATGAGTCCAACTGGAGGCCTAGAGCCCATGGCAATGTCTCACGCAGGCCTGTTTCACAGATGTGCACTGGTAAGCCCAAAGGTCAGTGGTGAAAGCTAGAAAGTCTGTGCCCGCGGGATGAAGGATTTGCACTAGCGGGTTGGAGTCTGAACTGGAGCCAGGAAGTGATGCTCAAAGTAAGAATCAGAGCTCTCCCGAAAAGTACCACAACCATCCTCAGCAACAGTGAGGTTCTGAGCTCCTCTAAAGATGAAGAAAGCTGAGTGCCCATCAGGAAAGCCAATGCAACAAGCTTCTCCAGGACACTGAACAGTGCACAATCTGCCCCTCCAGAGCCGGAAGCAATGCTCAAAGTGAGCAACAGCAAGGTCCCGAGCTGCTTAGACAATGAGAACAGCCAAGTTCATCAGGAAAGCCAGCATGACAAGCTCCTTTAAGAGAACCAATAGCTCCTTACAGTTTCTAACAGCACCCAACAGCTTCTCTTCTTCTCCAGTTCTGCTTCCTATGCTACCAGCAACAGTCCTCAGGTGGGCCTCCCACAACCAGCACCAGGCTGGTTCAGTTCAGCTAGGTGTTACAAGTTGACCACTAGTTGTCAATCCACCACACCCTCCAAGCCTTCCTTTATCCACATCACACATATTTTGACATGTGTTTCCACCTTCATGCCATTAAACATATATTCTGTGCTGGGCATGGTAGTGCATGCCTGTAATCCCAGCATTCAGGAGCCTGAGGCAAGAGGATCACTATGAGTTCAAGACAAACCTGGGCTAAATAGTGAGTTTAAGGCTAGCCTGAACTACATAGCAAGATATTGTCTCAAAAAATAATCTAATTTTTGTGACTTCCTATTTGTCCAAAGAGTTATTTAGAGGTATATGATTTACTTTCAAAGTATTTCTAGATTTTTTCAAAATATTTTCATGAGAATGTGTGGCATTATTCTACATTTCTTAACTATTTATACTTTTTTCTATTTTTGTTTAAGAAGGATACTTCTCATTGACTTATCTTCACATTCACTATTTGCTTCTTCATCTTTGTTAAGCCTACTGATAGGCTATCAAAAGCACACTTTATATCTTTAACTCTCTGATAATCTCAACAACTGGGCTATCTCTAAATCTATTAAATGTTTTATTCTTACCATGGATTTTGGTGGGGGTTTTTTGTCTTACTATGTGTGTCTCATAATTTTTAAATTTACTGTCAGACATGCAGTTTATAACAATGTAAGACTGATACAAACAACACTTATGTAAAGACACGTGTATGTATCTTCTCCTAAGCCACAAGTAGGAGAGAAGAGTGGACCCATTCTAGTCAGTGGAGCTGGTTTTGAGTGTTTGCTACCATATGAGAATTTGGAGGGACATTCTAGATCTAAACCATAGCAGTATGAGATGGTACAATGGTGCATTTCTCACAGGTAACTAAGTGAAAAAGTGGCAGCCACTGGCAGAAGATCTAAAGTCTAAACTCAGATGGCATTTTGGGTGTCTCTATTTGTGTAGGAGTCAGGTGTCTCAGTTTGGAAATGCTCTGGGACAAGGAGCCTCAATGTCAGACTAAGGAGACTGGTCTGTACTCTGAAAGACAAGGTGAGGTCCGCTTTCCAGCTGCCTCGGACCCTCTCCACATTTACCCTCACAAAGTATACCTTGATTTTCCTCCCTTCAGGCTTTGTACACACTTTTCTCTCCTTCCAAGTGTACCTCCTTCTCCTGCTAACTGAAATATAGCTTTCAAGGCGGCATAGAGACTTCCTCTCTAATTCACACAAATGCAGACTGTGTTCCTTATTTAGCAAAGCTGGAGTCTGAGTTTTCTAGAGGCAGGTGGAAAAGAAAGCAGGATAAGGCCAGTCTTAACAAGAAAAGAGAATGCAGTATGGAATGAAAGATTCCTTGTTGAGTCCGAATAGCATGTAAGAAGAAAATCAGTTTATTGCCTCCATTGCAAGACTGTTGAGCTTACAAGGAAAATAAAAGAACCATAAGCTGGCTGACAACACTACCACTTCCTTAAACATTCCTTTCCAGGGTTCAGCCCTTACATGTTCATATGTTTGCTCTCATTTCCTTTTGCATCTATAAATCTTAAATTGTTAAATCTACAAGAGCTTTTATACTTTAAAATCCTTTTCTCCAAACACTTTTATAAGTTTAAAGTTACAGAACCCATCAGAGTTGGTATATACACCTCTTAGAAAACTCTTTTCTTGAGAATTCATTCATTCAACTGGTGCAGAGATTAAAGGCACTGCTGCTAATCATGAGTTTTACAGCAGCACAGCTTCTCAAATCCCACTCAGAGGCTGCAAATTCACACCTCACAGTCATCTTTTTTTTTTTCTCTAGATTTTTAAAAATATTAAAAATTCTGATTTCACACAATCCTCGGGATTTCCAGCTTCAATTGAAAAGGTAATTGACTGACATCACTGGGTTTGCTGTCCCACAGAGAATGGGCTGAAGCTGTTGGGATCAGGCATTTCCAAGCCCCAGGGACAATATCACTCTACCAGCACCAAAGCTGGAGTGTGGCATGATTCTTGACCTTGCCCTCTCTCATCCATCATATTTGGTTTCTATCTCCTCCTTTTCATTATATCTTCAAGAATAATTCCAAACGTTATTACCTCTTGATGATTATGGTAATAACAAATGACATATATTGAGCAGCATTCACTACATTAAGCATTTTATATGCATGTATCAGTCCTTTGAGATAGAAGGCTTCGTGATCCTCATTTATTGCAGAGAAAAGTGAGACACTAAAAACTCATGCTTGCCCAAGATCCCACATCCTGCACACTGTGGTCTCAGGATAGGTACTGTGCTCAACTCTACAAATCACAATCTATAGAGCTGTCAGCTTGAACACAGAGACTGTTCCTTGAGCCTTTCAAGGAGGATAGAAAGAAACAGGGTGCTTTAGGTGAATCATTTTTCATTCCAGATGCTCAACTTATAAAAAATTCTGTCATAAATAAATTCATCTGTTAATTCAACTGAAGTCCCAAAGGCCCCATTTAATCCCTCCCTTCATTCTCTACTCCTCCCTCACCCACTTTGAGTCTTACTGAGCACTGTTCCTGGTGTGAAATTCTAGGCAGTAAACAAAAGGACAATTTGAAATATTGACATAGGTGATGGAAAAAGTTAATAACTTTAACAGTTGGGTGACAAATCCTTTTGAAATCCAATTGAGTTCCAAATCCCACTTTCATCTGGGATACAGGAAATATTGGAGTGTCTTTCACTGCCTCACTGCAAAATTATACACACACACACACACACACACACACACACACACATATATATATATATTACAAGAAAGTTACTGTCCCTCTCTCAAGAAAAATTGTATTTCTAGTCTTCCTTCCTTAGCAATGGATTCTCCCTCACTGGGAACTCACTCAGGGATTTCAACTGACCAATAGATTTTTGCCTGGAACCCTGGGGTCAGTGTTTGCTGCCACTCCCTCACTGACTTATGGAACTTGCTTAAGGACTGGGGTGTATGGCCATTCTGTGGCAACTGCCAATTATTTCCTTTTTGGCTGCATCCAATAGTACTTCTCCATCCTTTTGTACTGTCCTCAGTCTTTCTCTTAAGCATCTGCAGCGACCACAGATAGGAAAAATCTTGTAGGTAATGGTGATCTCCCCTTTTCTAGTGACTGCCACTATTCAAAATCAGCATACTAGCCCACAATTTGCTTTTAAGAAATTATATGCACACTTAACCAACCTTATCATAAAAAGGGAAGAAAAGACTGAAATCCATGCATTGAGGAATCACAAGGATAAAATTAACACAGATCCTGTGGAAATTCAGAAGATCATCAATATCTGCTTGGAAAATCTTTACTCTCATAGAATGGAAAACACAGAAGAAATAGACAGATTCCTAGACACATATGAATTACCAAAGCCGAATCAAAAAGATATAAAAATCCTGAATAATCTAATATCAGTTAATGAGATTGAAAATGTAATTAAAAACTTACCAACAAAGAAAAGCCCAGCTCATGATGGATTCATGACTTAATTTTACAAGAAATTTAGAGAAGATTTAATGCCAATACACCTCAAACTCTAATGGAATTGAAAGGGAAGCAATATGCCCTAACTCATTTCTGGAAGCAAGTATTATCCTGACACCAAAATCAGAGAAAGACCTGACTAAAAAAGAGAACTACAGGCCAATCTCCCTAATGAACATAGGTGCAAAAGTTCTCAGTAAGGTACCAGCAAACAGAATGCAGCAAATCATCAAGAAGATTATATACCATGACCAAGTGGGATTCATCCCAAGAATGCAGGGATGGTTCAACACATGCAACTCAGTAAAAGTAACACACCATATCAACAGAGCTAAAGACAGAAATCGCATGATCATTTCAATAGAAGCAGAAAAGGCACTTGACAAAGCCCAACACCCATTCATGATAAAAACTCTACAGAAAATCAGAACAGATGGCCTTTACCTTAATCTGATAAAAGCCATCTATGACCAACCAACGGCCAGCATCATACTA
Source organism: Chinchilla lanigera (assembly GCF_000276665.1). Lineage (NCBI taxonomy): Eukaryota > Metazoa > Chordata > Mammalia > Rodentia > Chinchillidae > Chinchilla > Chinchilla lanigera. Next base: position 16,184,608 of record NW_004955412.1, on the reverse strand, counting down.
AATGGTCAAAAACTGAAAGCTTTCACTCTAAAATCAGGAACAAGACAAAGATGTCCACTATCATCATCCTTATTTAATATAGTTCTGGAAACATTAGCTGGAGCAATTAGATAAGAGAGAGATGAAAAAAAAGAATAAGGATAGGAAAGGAAAGGAAAAAGTTAAATCAATATTCACAGATGATATTATACTCTACATAGAAGATGTATGATATATAGAGCATAATATCATAGAGTATAATATCATGATATTATATCTACATGATATTATACCCTATACAGAAGACCCCTAAAACTCCACCAAAAGGCTACAAGATTTAACTACCAAATTCTGTAGGTAATAGCTGGATACAAAGTCAACACTCAAAAATCAATAGCATTCCTTTACACAAACAACAAATGCAACAAACCCTAGAGAGAAACTAGGGACACCACACATTTCACCATAGCATCCAAAAAAAAATGGAATACTTAGGAACCAATCTAACAAATGAAGTAAAGAATGTACACATTGAAAATTAAAGGACTCTGAAAAAGGAGATTGAAGAGGATATCAGAAAATGGAAAGATATCCCTTGTTCATGGATAAGAAGAACCAACATAGTGATAATAGCCATACTCCCAAAATTGTTGTACAGATTTAATGCAATCCCAATCAAAATACCATTAGCATACCTCACAGAACTAGAGATAACATTCCTAAAATTCATTTGGAACCAAAAATGACCTAGAATAGGAAAAACAATTCTGGGCAACAAAGACAACTCAGGAGGCATCACAATCCCTAGCTTGAAATTATACTACAAAGGTAGAGTGATAAAATCAGCTTGGTACTGGTAAAAAAAAACAGACCTGAGGATCAGTGGAACAGATTAGAAGATGCAGACACAAATACAAACACACTCGACCACCTTATCTTTGACAAAGGGGCCAAATATGTTCACTGGAAAAAGCATAGCCTCTTTAATAAATGGTGCTGAAAAAACTGGCTCTCTACATGCTGAAGACTAAGACTGAACCATGTATATTACCAAGCACTAAAGTCAAAATGGATCAAAGATCTAAATATTAAAACAGAAACCCTGAATCTACTGAAGAGAAAGTAAGTAGAAATCTTGATGACATAGGGGTAGGCAGAGACTTCTTAAATAAAACCCTGATCACACAGGAAATAATACAATGAATCAACAGCTGGGATCTCATCTTATTGAAAAGCTTTTGCACATCAAAAAAAAAAAAATCACCAACAGAGTGAAAAGAAAACCCACAGAGTGGAAAAAAATTTTAGTCAACAGTCCCTCACAAAGGTTATATATACAACATATAAAGAATTGAAAAAAAATCAGACCCCCCTCCAAATTTAAAGACCAAAAATGGGCATCTGAGATGAATACACACTTCTCGGATGAAGAAATAGAGAGCAAGTAAATATATGAAAAATTATTCAACATCATTGGTCATGCGAGAGTTGCAAATTAAAACAAACCTGAGATTCCATCTCACTCCAGAAAGAATATCTATCATCAAGAAATAGACCAGTAACAAATGCTGGAGGGGCTATGGGAAAAAAGGAACCCTTCTCCACTGTTGGTGGGAGTGCACACTGGTGCAATCACTGTGGAAATCAGTATGGAGATTCCTTAAAAAGCTAGGACCAGAGGTCCCATTCAGTTCAGCTATTCCCCTTCTGGGTATCTTCCCAGAAGAATTAAAAGCATCATATCACAGCAATATATGTGCACCCATGTTTACAGCAGTGTAATTTGTAATAGCTAAATCTTGGAAACAACCCAAATGCCCATCAACTGAGTAGTGGATTAAAAAGATATGATCTTTTTATATGATGGAATACTACTCAGCCATAAAAAGGGTGGATTTGAGACTTTTGTAAGTAAATGGATTCAACTTGAGACCATACTCATAAGTGAAATAAACCATACTTACATGTGTAAACACTGTATTGTCTCCCTGGTGTGAGAAATTGAATGAGTAAATAAGGCCTAAAATATACAATAGATATTGGGAAATGGGAAGAAACCGTTCAAAAGGAAAGAGAAACTGGGATGTGGGAAAGGAGAAAAGAAGAAAGGGGAAAGGAAAAGTAAATATATATACAAGATATGTAAGATAGCTATACTACTAATTTCTATTAGTTCATTGAAGAGAAAGGTTTGTGCTTATATCATTTGATCAATTTTTCATGCCTGTATTTTATAATCTGAGCAACTACTTTGAAGACAATAATAAGCGATGTACTAACCATTGTTACTCTCCTACTATCTTGTTTTGAAATTTTGTGCCATTGTTTTTATTGTTTTTTCTCTTTAAAATAAAAAAACCGTTGTTATCTACCCATCCACAAAAAAGAATTTATATGTAGTTTTGCTGGTTTCTTCTGTCCTTTTTCTATGGCAGTCTTTTTATCCAGTGTTCTGCCAAAGATGAGATGAATTTCTTTTGTCTCTCATCTATTCTAGTGACCTCAGCTATTCCAAATCAGCATACTAGCTCACAATTTCTTTTAAGAATTTACATGCAGTTTTGTGGGTTACCTTCTTTTCTTTTTCTATTGCTATCCTCTCTTTATTCTGTGTTCTGCCAAAGATGAGATAATTTTTGTTTTTCATCTATTCTTGGAGAACATTATGGTTTAGGTCTGAAATGTCCTCCAGGTCTCATGAGCTGAAGGTTTGGCCCCCGTGCAGCAGTGTTCAGAGGTAGCACTTTAGGGAAGGCAGTTGTATCATGAGGGGTCTAACCTCACCTGTGGATTAATCCATCAATGAACTCATAATGTGAAGGCTAGGAGGTGAGAGAAACTTCAAGAAGTGATGCCCATTTGAAGGAAGCCACTCACTGAGGGCCTGCATGGAAGGGTATAACGTCCCTGGCCCCTTCCTCTCTCTGACTCCTGTCTTCTATGAGGTAAGCTGCTCAGTTCCACCGTGTGCTCCCTGCCACAATTTATACTTAGTTAGGGAAGTCTTTGTTTTGTTATTCTAGGAACTCATGGAGTTTCTTACATCGGTGAACTGATGTCTTTCATCAGTTTTGGAAAATTCTCGGTCATTACCTTGTTAAATATAACTGCTGCCCTATAATCTCTCCTGTATACTAGACCAACTATACTGTCCCACAAATCTTATATATTTTGTTCTTGTTTTTTCATTTTTTCTCTTGTTTCTTTTTCATTGTAGAGAACTACTATTGGCCTGTCTTCAATAGTAGTGGGTACTGTGTGGATCTAGTGGACCCTAATTCAAAGAAGTGTTTCATCTCCATAATTCATTTTTGTTTTCTCTTTTCATTTTTCACATTTCCATCTATATGTCCCATCAAAGAACTGTCTGGTTCTTTTAAGTCATTTCAGTCTCTGTTTTGAAATTTTCCATGTATTCATATTGTCCAATTGCAAACTATTTGCCAGTTAGGTTAAAATCTCTAATAATTAAAAAAAAAAAAAAGGTCATCTTTGGGTCTTCTCCACATGACTTATAATTTTTAAATCTGTGTCAGACACTTCTTATAAACAGGTAGAAGATTTTGAAGGAAATAATACTTACCCCGCAAAAGGGCATGCTCCTCCCCCTGTCAATTTGCTAGTATGCAGGGTTGCACCAATTTAACCTCTGCCTGAGTTGTACCTAGGTTTGTTATACTTATAGCTTGAATCAGTTTGCTTATTTCAAATATTTTGAGGGTAGCACCAGGGCTTCCTCTCCAGTAGAGCATATACTGGAGCCTACATAAGATTCCATACATCCTTTTATGCTTTAGGGACCAGCCACCAGCTGTCCAAATTATGCTGGTAGCGTTTAGGCTATCTGGGGGCTTCTATCCACTCACCCCCAAGTCACTGCACTTTGGTGGATTCCTCTCCACCCCTAGCCTTTGGAGGGTTGCTGTGATGCTCAAGAGGAAGGCAGTGAAGTGGTGCACTTCCTTTTGCACTAGCAGGACTTGAGGAAAGCAGCCTGAAGTGTCATGGAAGGACATCTCATTATGCTGACAGTCTTCTCATTACTCAGCAGTCTGAAGTACTTTAGAGAGTTTTCTCTCAATTATTCCCTTTTCCCCATGACTGGCAGCCACCTCAATAAGCCTGAGCTGGCTTAGGTTGCTTCAGAGCAACGAGGTACAACTCTACTACCCTGTGCTCAGCTTTAGCAAGCCACTTCCTTTCACTAGAAGAACCCTGTGTTTCTTGAAAGGAATCTCTCAAATCTCCGATACAATACTAATAGGAGTGGTAGGAGCACCTGAGTTTCTCCTCATGGTAAAAAGAATGCACTCAGTTTTGCCTTATTAAGTAGAATGTCAGTATAATTTAGTATAGATAACTAAGAAAATTGTTACATGTCAGAATTCCTAACATGTACAACCTGAAGAAAATTCACCTTCCTTATATTTATTAAAATGAGGAAGTTTTCACTAAATAACTCTTGAACTTAAGAAATCAGTACAGAGACAATTCCAACTAACAAATCAGCATCAATAGAGAACCAAAAAAGCAATAGAAAGCATGTGAGCTTTTTTCTGACATCAAATATGTCAGTTTTCCATACACCAATCAACTAGCCAATTCTCTAAAACTACACAATAATTTAATTCAATTCTGACACTCACAATGAATGGGGAGTTAGCACAGACCCTCCCTACCATATTAAGGTTTCAGTATCACAAGACTGTCTCACGCCCTAGTTGAAGTTCCATGGAGCCACCTTTCTGACTTGCCTGCTATAAGCTAGGATAGTCAGCAGACCTCCTGAGTTTGATAATTTACTAGAACAACTCACAGAACAGAATTTAAATTTCTTATTTGCAAGTTTTATGTAAGGCTTTAAGCCAAAGGGCTTTACATGGGTGTAGCTCAGCTTGAACAACCCTTGCCAAACCTAGATTTTTTTCTTTAGTCCCGAATTTAACCCTTACATTTCATCCAGGGTTCAAAGGCTGTTAGGATAACCTCCAAAGAACACTGACTTACCTGGTTTTCCCAATAAAGACAAAAGAAAAAAAATCAAATAGAGAGCCAAAGCCTGCATGCGGAACCAAAGTAAAATAAATAAATGAAATAAATGAGCTCAAAAAATGAAAAATGAAGCAGCCACAGGTACCCTAGCTAAAGTTGCTTCTAGGAACCTTGAGCAGATTAACTGGGTAGGTTCTGAATTCAAATTTCCTCCAATGTCAAAGAAAGTACTTGGGTCAAAATGTGAGATGTTTCAACAGGACTCCTGCAACCAGCCATCAAAAACAATTTTAGGGCCTTTATTGAGTTAATTATAATAAACACAGATTCACAGCCAGACTAACAAAAAATATATGTGAAACAATTACATTAAATCAGAATGTACTTTTAGATACACTGGCCAGGATTTTCTCTGGGGATTCAAGATAGAATTAGCACTTTTTATTCTTATGTGAATCATAACATATTTTCTTTAATACCCTGGTTTTTCTGGGTACTTTATTTCTTTCCTGCTAGTTAAAATCACAAAGTTAAACCAATAAGAGCCAGAGAGGGAGGGGAGAACGAAGGAAAGAGAGAAGAGAATGCAACTGCTACAGACTGTCAGGAGGGGAAGGGGCTTGAGACCACAGGCTCTAGCCACTGTTGGCCCAAAGCACTGGCACTTTGAGAAAATATACAAGAAAGTCCAAGAGGCTTTGCGCCCCAAACCCAAAGAAAGGTCTGACCCCATTCCAGATTTTTTTTTAAGTTAAAGAACCAGTATTTTTCTAAACCAGCTACTAATGAGGACAAGTCAATGGGGCCCTAATATCCAATTCCCAATTAGTTCCAAGTATCAGATCCCAAATATTTAAGTTATTCCCACCAAGGAAATCCAAGGAAAAGAGTGGGAGAAAGAATGGATTGCACAATCGATGGTAGGGCTGCTGTCCCCAACTCTAGACTCACCTGTAGATTGTGTCCAATACTGCATATGTTTACCTAAATTTGGTCGTCCACTAAATCTCACACTGGGCACCAGAAACCTGTCACTGGCTAGCACGGATTTTTAGCTGCTGGTTCCAACACTAAAATAAAATGAACATTTATTTTAAGAAAGAAACACAGCTAGCAGACAGCCCAGGAAAGCATGACAAAGTTGTCTAACTCACACACAGAGAGCCCTGCACAAAAAGAGGAATTTTATTTTTATGAGCCTCAAAGGAATGTCATTAATTATTCATGGAGGTTTTTTTTAAAGGGGGGTAAGGGTCACTGGGAAGGAGGGAGTTTAGTTTCTCCCATTGGTTCATTCCTTTTGTTTCCTTCTCTTCAGGGTGTAGTGGCTTGCCTCTGCAATTAGCCATTTGCTTCCTCTTTTTCTCTTTTAAAAAGTTTTTTTAAAAATTTTTATTAGTACATGTTTGCAGTATAATATAATTACACTCATTGTGGGGAGTTGGTGTATGTTCACATCACATCTTAATTCCCTTTACTTCTCTTTCCCTTCTCTTTTCCCATCTCTTGGTCTCCTTCCCATTTGGGAAACGTCTATCTGTTAGGTTTTCGGCGCAGAAGAAACAAACAAACCAGGGGAAGAAGGCCTTTACTCTGGACATGGAGAACATCAGACTGCAGGAAGCACTGGTCTCTGGGGAAGACAAAGCAGGCTGGGAGTTTACGAGAACTCTGGCTAAGGGCGGAACTTGAGGGGCGGGCTCAGTGACGTATTAGGAGCTGATTGGGGCTTCCCTCGTGCGAATGTAGGGTGAGAGGAAGTCGTGTTCAGGATGAAGGGAGAAGCAGCAGGAACTGATTCTTTGTTTTGGGGGCTTCAGCTGTATTAGACCGCCACCATAATGATGCAGCAATTCGTAGTGACAGGCAGGAACCTACCACTATCTTTTCTCCTCATATCCTCCAGAGTGTAGCTGCCCATTTGTTTTCTAGCAGGTGGTTACTTGACAGTCCCGTTAGATCTGTGCCTCCATTATACACACCTGGACTCCGGAGTTAGACTACGTGAGTTCAAATCCATCTCTGTAGCTCGATCACTGTTTGGCCTTGAGCAAGCAGCCTACTGCATTGCAGTCCTGTTAGTGCCGTGCCTCAAAAGTGCACCAAATGTGGTAAAGACAGTACAATAAGAGAAAATTATAGACCCATTCTTCTTAGGAACCCAAGTAGGAAAATCCTAAGTGAAACATTATGTAAGGTCAGAAGGGACCTCTGGAAAGGGTTAAAAGACCTCAGCCCTGAGCCCCTTTTTTGTATAAAATACTTATTTTATTGAGTGTTTTGGGGAATTGGACATTTCTCCACTGTATTACAATTGAGCCATTAATCTTGCGGCTTCATCAACATTAACTGGTTCATTTTTATGCTGCTGCTGATTAATCAGCTTTTTCTGCAGAGGTTCAAAAGTAAACCTTTTTGAGAAGTGTGCAAGTTCTTTCTGAAGATTTACAAAAGCATTATTCACTCTGTGAGCTTTTTCATCATCCACAATGTTTATCTTCTTACGATTAGAGGTAACTGGTTTTGCTTTGCATTTGTCCCTCTGGACAGTGTCAGGAGGTCCCTTTTACTTGCTTCATCTGTTAAAGGTTTACAAACTTGCCCCTTCTTGGACTGTCTAATAGAGGCCTGACCATCTGAGGCATGACCTGAGGACCTACTTCACCTCACACTCCCTATTTCTCCCTTCTGAAAACCCCAAGAGCCTCCATAACTAGGCAGGATGGCCCTATTAGGGCCCATAGAGGAGAGAGCCATTTGGGAATAACATGTTTTTGAGGAAGGACGACACCAACATTATTTGGGATATTAGAGAAACTATTTCAGTCCCGGACCTGCCAGCGAAGGAAATTTACTCTGTTACAGACTTCAGTGGAGCTAAGCTATGTGTAACAGGCAGGATCGTTTTCTGGGTCCAGTTTCCTTGAGGTGGGAACACTGCCTAGCACCGGTCAGGGAGCACTTTCTTCCGGGATGCCTGTCAAAGGGCTGCCTCTGGTGGCCACTTGAAGATGAGATTCAGTTTAAAAAATGTAGTCTCCCTCTCCTTTGTTTCAGTTCTTCCTCTGCTACATGGGAGTCAGGTCCTCAGCTACTCTACCACACTCTCCTCTGGCATGTCTCCTCAAAGCCTGGAAAGATTTAGATCCCCAGACCCTTAAGGAAAAAGCTCTTATTTTTTATTAGACTGAGGCCTGGGTGCAATACTATTTGGGGTGCTCCCTGAATTTTAACGTCATTCAATTAGATCTTTTCAGGCAGGGGGAGGGAAAGTGACACAAGGTGCCCTATATCCAGCTTCACCTTTCCCCTTCCTCACCTTTTAGGACTATTCTGAGTGGGTTTCTCGGTGTTCCCTTGACCTCCTCCCTTGACTGCTAGGAAACCAGGATTTATATAGGGGCAGGTGCTAAAGGGGACAAGAGGGGCACCTCGGGGAGAGGGAAGCCAAGGCCCAGCTCCTTACCCTGAGACAAGCCCCACGGTTCCTCCTACTAGATTCCTGCCCATTAGAAACAGTTTGAGGGAGAAGCCAAGACAGGTCCCATTTACTTACTCGAAATTGGGAAAAATCAAATGAGACTGGGAAAGTCCAGCAGATGACTCAGAATACAAGAGCTTTTGAAAGGATAACTTGCCCAGCTAGGTTAACTTGGGATGCTGTGATGTTTCTCCTTCATAAAACTCTTAATCAGGGAGAAAGGAAAGGGACTTTTAGGGATGACAGTTACACGTCCCCACAGGGGATGCGGCTTGCCCCTTGCCCAAACCTCAATGAAACGCATCCTGAAAAAAGGCACCTTTGTACTTCTATTACATCAAAGAGAGACAGAAAAAACAAGAGTTAAACCTGTTACCTACACAAAACTAGGGCAAGTTTGTCAGATAGAAAAGAAACCCCACGTCAGTGTTCTTAAAACTACAGGGGCGCCAAAGCCAATATATATCTGACAGTGCGCTCTGATTTGAACGCAGTTGCCTTTTACACTTGTCTGTCTGTCTGTTCAATCAGTGCAAGTGACTGGTTACAGCATCTGAATCTGCTGTTTGAAACAGAAAGGAAGAAACCTTTCTTTAAAGCTCAATTAATTTCTAGGCAAATACAATGCCTATCACTGTCTACAAGTAAAAACTTGTCGGGAATCTAGTTAGTGGAAAAAACTGCAATAAAGAGATTTGGGGCAGCTGCTTTGCATCCACCAAAGGGAGTCCAGTCTACCAGTCCCTTCCAAGTCAAAGGGGTTCCCATTCAGTTACCCTAACAATTTTCTCTTCACTACCACTGACTCTGTGTTGATGCTGATCTTTGTATTAGTTTTCCAGGACTGCCATAACAAGATCACAGGCTGTGTGTCTTGGGACAACAGAAAGTGCTGAAATCCTCACCGGGCTTTCACTCCGTGAAAGTCATTGACCTTAGCCATTCCTTGGCTGTGGCAGCATCATTCCAATATCTGCCACCATCTTCACATTCTCTAAGTGTTTCCCTGTGTCCTTTTTCTTCTTATAAGGAGATGAGTCACTGGATTTAGGGATCATGCAACTTTGAAGAGTTGAATTCTTCGACTAATCACATCTGCAAAGACACATTTTGAGGTCTAGATGGACATGAATGGAAGGGGTCGCTATTCTGACCTCCAGCCCTATATCAAACAACTTGACCTGTTTTATTATCTCTAATGATTGGTGGGTCATCCATGTACACTTTCATGTCATCACTACATAAAGACAGTTTTCCCTCCTTTTCTTTCTCTTTCACTCCTTTTTTCTTCTTAGGTGTTCTTACTTTTGCTTCAACTGCAGAAAAATGTTAAATTAAAATTGTAATGACTGATGATTTTAATTTGTTCTTAATTTTATTATGAATTCTTCTACATTTTCACAAATAAGTATAATGTATTTAACGTAGAATTTTAATGAATATCTTTTTTATACTGATTAGATCTTCTTAGCTGGTTGAAAGGTTATTTTTGTGTTTTTTAAATGTTGAATGAGTGCTGCATGTCATTGACACCTTTTAACATCAGCTGAAATGACCATTTTTTTTCATCTACCCTCTTAAGTAATCAGAGGACTTTAATTTAAACTGCCAAGTGACAGATTAACAGAAGAAAAAGGGTTATCCTATGTATACAGGAGCCAACAAAAGAAGTTGCTAGCTCATTAAATGATTAAAGGTTTATATACCTAACTTAGTAGAGAAAAGCAGAAAGGAGAAAAGACCTTTATGGCAAGAACAAACAGGTTTCTCTAGGAAATAAAAATGGCTTTTTTGGAAAACACATTGGAGAGCAGAAGCTCTGTGATGATGATTCTTTATGTTGAGAGTATTCTTTCTGTGTTTTTCTTGGCTATGACCCTTCCTAGGAGAGATTTATCATTGCCTTGTTTCCCAGGAGTTTCTCTGTTTAGTCAGATAAGAAAAGCTTAGAGAAAGGCTTATTTCTGCATCTGTTGAGTCTCCACTATCTTTAGCTTAAAAAAATCCATGCTGACTCTGGGGTCCAAGGGGTTTGCACATGACAAAATGTTACAGATATTCATCATTTTCTTCCTGAGATAAACCTAACATAACCATAAACGTTTTTCTCCACTATGCTGCACAATTCAATTGGCTAGTAGTTTAAGATTATTAATTTACATTCCATAGTAGTTAATTTTTCCTTTATTTTCCTCACAAAAGTTTGGGGAATTTTCATTTTTTATTCTGTTTCTAAAATATTGTGTTATCACTTAGGAAACGTTGGGTACAAATGGTATAAAACTTGTCCCTTGGGGTAAAGATTGGAGATATTTTTATTGTTTATTCACATTAGTAATTACATTTTTAAAATGTTTAATATTTATTTTTCAAAACAGTGTTAGATGTACAAAAATGGAGAACATAATAGAGAGTTTCCATACACACTGATCCCTCTATTATAAACATCTTATACCACTGTGACCCATTTATATTATGACACAAATGTATATATGTGGACTGTTTTGCTATAGTAACATTTAAACTATGGTACATTGTTATAATTAATGAGCCAATCTTAAAGCATTTTCATTTACTAAAATGCATTATATTCAAATGTCCTAATTTATCTAATATATGTTTATCCCCTAAGATTGTTTTGATTATAACAATTTCTTAGATTCCTTGTTTTGAGAAATATTGGTAAGGTGTTTCACATAGAATGTCCTTCAGCTGGCCTGTTTTGTTTTGCTTTATTTTGTTTTGTTTTTCTGTCTTAATCAGACTGGGTATATGGGTTTGAGGAAAGAGGCCATAGGAGTAAAGTGTCATTGTCATCACATCATATCATGGGGACATGTCATGATTTAACACTGTGGATATTGATATTGACTGTCTGATTGAGGTAGTGTTCATAAGATTTCTCCTCAATAGCAGTTACCCTTTCCACTTCTTCACACTGTACTCTTTGGAAGGAAGTTGCTATGCATAGAATAATCATCACTGCAGAGGTTCTTTAAAAACAGGAAAAGACCCAATGGTGAGGCAGCAGAAAACGAAGACTGCAGGCAAAAAGAAAGCTATATTTAAAAGAAAATAGCAAGAGTCCCCTTAAAGTATGGATTCGTTGCAACTGATGACCCAAGCTACCGCTGCATCAGCTGTGTCTTCACTAAGAGCATTATTCTTCCTGGCTAACCGTATTGCTAAATCTAAGAAGCCCTGTACTGTTGGTGAAGAGTTGATCCTATCTGCTGTTAGGACATTTGCCATGAAATTTTAGGAGAGGCTGCTGTTCCAAAGGTAGCACATGGTTCTCTTTCAGCTAGCACAACTTTACAAAGTGATGAACCAGCACAGATATGGGGGCACAGTTGTTAGGATGAACGAGTCACCATGGTGCCCAACCCAGGTTGATGAGTCTGTCAGGGTTAACCAGGCAGCCATGCTTGTTTTTGTGCAATGTATCTTTCAGGAAAATGTGGATGAAGATACGTTATGTGTACTTTCATTGTCAACCAACACAGCTGTGCAACTATTCAAATGTTTAAATGATTACATAGTAGAAAGATGAATCGGTCATTTTATGTAGGTATATCTGCAGATCGAGTGGTTCCCATGCCTTGACAGTTTTCTGGGTTCACTATTCAGGACAAGAAGATCACTTGTGAAAGTTGTATACACTGTGTCATCCGTAGAGAAATGCTGGCTGACTGAAAAATATCACTCCAGTTTGACCATGTCTTGCAGATGTAATTAAAATTATCAACCCTATTAAAGTACATGTCTTAACACACATCTGTTTACACAGCTCTTTGAGGAGATAGATGCAGAGCACACATATCTTCTCTTGTACACAAGTGAGATGGCTTTCTACAGGTAGATAACTGGCCAGACTTTTTGAGTTATGGGAACCATTACAGAGGTTTCTTTTAGAAAAACACCACTGGTGGTAAATTTCAGGAACACAGAATAGATCACAAAACTTGCTTACTCTTGTGACATATTCAACCTGCTCAACAAACTTGTTACTTCAGGAGAAGTAACAAGTCAGCTGCTAAAGTGGCTGCATTCAAAGCCAAACTGGAATGATGGGGGCAACCAATGAGTATCAGAATTTTTGACATGTTTCAAACATTAACAGAGACTTTGAAGGAGACTAACTTTCTTTGTCCTAACTGGTGCATGATTAGCTATATCAGCTTTCAAAAGAGTTTGAGCATTACTTTTTACCATGGAAGGAAAGAAAAAAATAAGGAAGGAAGGAAGGAAGGAAGGAAGGAAGGAAGGAAGGAAGGAAGGAAGGAAGGAAGGAAGGGGACAGAGGGAGGGAGGGAAGAAGAACTGAGAAAAGATAGATTTGTGACACAGTTGTGAACAAGCCAGGTGAGTTTACTTTGTGCTAGAAGATGAGTGAGTCCTTGAAATCACAAATGACAGAGATTTGAAAGTATGTTTGAAACAACTTCAAATCTCTATACATTCTGAATTAAAGTCAATGCAGAATATCCTGAGGTTGCCACAAACACCCTGAAAAGCCTGCTTCCATTTCCAGCATCTCAGCTTCGTGAAGTAGGGTTTTCTGCAGTGATGGCAGCCAGAACAAGAGTAAACTGGGCCTAAGCAACACACTTGGGAGTTACTGTCTCCCATCCCCCTCAGAGAGGACTGTCTAGTTGTAGGAAAACAAGCTCATGGTTCCCACCAATTCTTCATTATGGTGAGTTAATGATGCATAATTATTTCATTATATATTACAAGCTTATAATAATAGAAATACAGTGCATAATAAATATAACACAACTGAATCATCTCAAATCCATCCCCTGCCACTGGTCTGTGGAAAAACTGTCTTCTGTGAAACCATTCCCTGATGCCAAAAAAGGTAGAGACCTGTTGCTTTCGAACATCTAACATGTTTGGAATATCTTTATTTCTCTGGCTTCTTGAGCAATGACTATAATTCATCTTACTGGCACCTGAGGGCTGCTTTTTCATTTCAAAACTAGATTATTGGAGTCACAAGTATGTATGGAGGAAAAGATAAAACTTGGAAAGCTGAGGCAGAAGAGGTGGGGAGGGAGGAGGAGAAGACATTTGTTATGCATTAGATCTAAACGTCCCCTGAAAGCTCCATATGTTTAAAAGGTGACTGGATGATGGGTGTGCTACACTTCTCAGTAGGGTAGTCCACTGGTGGGCTCCTAGCTGACTTGCTGGTAGGAGGTCGTGCCTGGGTAGGAGTGGGTCACTGGGGGTGTGATATGGAAGGGTGTGTCTCCCTCCTTGGCTCTTCTCTCTCTAACTCTGCTTCCTGGCTACTATAAACTGAGTACCTCTTCCCTAAGCATACTTCTCTGCCATCCTGTTCCTGCCTGCAGTCGGCCAATCGTGAACCAAAATAGTGAGCCAAGATAAACCTCTCCTCCTTAAGCTGTTGAAGTTGGATATTTTGTCTCAGAAAATAACTAAAACCACACTGAATCTGGAAACCGTTCTGGTGCTTCCACACATAGTTCAGCAGACCCTGATGATGGAATTTGTCTCACATCACGGGGCACGTTATTCAAGTCAAGGAGCCAGAATTTGTACTGTTTCTCAGTTCCTACATTTTCACAACTGCAACCATGTAGAGCAAATAAAAGAGAGCTCATTTTCAAGGACAGATATGTTTTAACTGCAGCTTCAACTACAGACAGATCATTTTTCATTGGTTTGTTCTGTCTTCAGGCAGGTGACCATGGATCCCAAACTACTTACAAAGGATGGAAAACTCAATTTGCTCCCCTTCATTTTTCCACATACTATTTTGAAATATAAGACAACTGGTTTCAAGACATTTTCAACAAAATATCAGCAAAATATGGAACCACACATCCATGATTATCATACTATAGAGTTCAAGCACAGGACCAACTCAAAATTAAGTTTTCAACAAGTTTTTGTGGGTGTGGTGGCTCCTGCTTGTAAGCCTAGTATGCTTGGGAGGCTGAGTCAAAAAAACAGAAGGAAAAAAAAAACAAAATAAAAGGCAAGAGGATTGCAAGTTTAAGCCCAGCCTGGGTAACTTAATGAGACTGCCTCAAAACAAAAATTTTTAAATGCCTGTGGGTGCAGCTTAGTGTAAAGGCCCTAGTTTTAATCCAAAAAAATTTTTTTAATTTTTAAAAATTTTTTTAAAAGCATTATATTGCCATCTCAACATGAGTTTAGCTCTTCATTCTGTTTGGTTTATGACAAACCCTCTTGTTGCTGTAATCTTTCAAATCCATGTACCTTTTGTCTCATATGCTGTTAAGAAAGCATTTCTGGTAAGGCAGCAAGATAGTGTATTAATAGAAGATGCTGGTGTGTTCATTTGATCTTACCTTAGAGATGCCAGAGAGTGAAGAGGAGGTGACGGATTTCAGATGTTTACAATAACAGAAATCCCAGGAAGTCCCAGATGACTGAGCTCAGTTGTGCATAATGGGGTAAATGTTTAAGAGAAAGCCAACATAAAGGCAGGAAAAAGCTGGGACCCATCATAGGGAAAGAACCTAAGTGCTCATTTTGAGTTCTTTAACTTCCCTGATAGTGTGCAATTTAGAACACTTATTGCCCCCTTGCAATTATAAGGTGGACAGAGAAATGACATCATCTTACAGTACCAACTGGAGGCAATGTCGTGGCATCTGTCACCGTCAGAGATGCTGAGGTTAGAGAAGAGAAACCTACATGTGAAAATGAACGAGCTGTTCCTAAACTTCAACTCCTCCCCAACAGCCCCAAAGGACTCTGTTATAATTCTGTTTGATATAGTACTTCATTTTGTGGGGGTTTTCCATGCATTATGGGGTGTTCAGCACACTAAGCCTCTTGCCCTAAATGCCTGTAGCAACCCAGAATCATCATAGCAATTTCAAAATTTTCCTTACATATTTCCAAATACCACCTTTGGTTGAGAACCTGTGTACTAGATGATTAGATCTCAAGAAGGTAATAGCCCTTGGGAAAACAAGTAAGCAGCTCAGTTTCAGGTGCTGAAATACAGATGTGTCACTTGAGGTCAATGTCACATGTCCATGAGTGAGAGACTAGGAAATGGTTCCGATCAGAACAAAACAGGCTCTTAGCACTAAAGAATCCTTCTAGCTCCATAAATTCGCTTTCAAGAACACAAGGTGAGGCTTGGAAATTGGTTCACTCTCCTTGGGATACAATACCAGTAAAAGTAGTAGGAAATTTTAGGGGAATGTGAGCTAAAAAAAAAAGACATCTGAAGAATATAACTACTAACCTCTACATAAGAAAGGAAAAAAGTAATAGGCCATACAGAGCAAGAATAAGAATTAAGATTAAGCATCATTAGGTAGGGACAATGTAGAAATATCAACAGTGTAAACCAGAAACAAGCAGTCAAAAAGAAAAACTGGTTGAAGATTCTTAATCTGAAATGCACAATAACTGAAATAAATAATATTCTCATGCATGAGTAGAATGTGTATAAAAATTAGTGAGCTGGAAGATCTGGTAAATTAACTCTCCCAAAAATCATCAAGGAATATAGAATTGAAAGAATCTGGAAGACAAGTTAAGAGATCTGAAGCAAAAAATAAAAGAAATCAATATCAATATTTAATATAAATTCTAGAAAGGTAGGGTTAAAACCAAGGAAACAAAGAGAAGCAATATATTGTCTTCTAGCACATGTGAAAATAAAATAATAGACCACATACTGAGTTGCTAAGAAAATCTTAACTTGGGAATTCATCATTTAAATGTAAATCACAATGAAACTGCAAAATATTGAACAATAAATAACAATGAAAGTACTTTATATCAACTATTGTGCAATGCCAATCAATTATACCAAGTGGGAAGTATACAAATATAAATGCAGCTATTAAATAGAATAAAAATTAAGACTAGGCAGCCAAATCAAGAATAAAAAAAGAACAAAGTAAATCTGAAGAAAATAGATGTAAAGAGACCATAGAAATAGATTAAGATACTAACACCCTGTAAAACAAAGAAACAACAAAAATGATCAACAGAATAAAGACCTGATTCATGGAGCAAAACTGAAAAGTTGACAACATTCCAGTAAATTTGGGTAAGGAAAAAATAAAATATATAAATAATTCAAGGGATTAAAAAAAACCAGGTACATTACCTGTGATGCCAGGAAGATCTGCAAAATAATGAGAAGAGCTGGATGTGGTGGTACACACCTATAACACCAGCAGTGAGGAGGCCGAGGAAGGAGGGTCGCTGTGAGTCTGAGTTCAAAGCCATCCTGGGTTATAAGGTGAGTTCAAGGCCAGCTTGAACTACATAGCAAGACCCTGGAGAGGGAGGGAGGGAGAAAGGGAGGTAGGGAGGGGCGGAGTGAGGGAGAGAAGAAGGGAGATAGAGAACTAGAAAAGTATTGAAACGTTATGCCAATGCACTTACAAAGTCTGGCACAGAGGAAATATTTTTGAGGTACACAGTTGATTGGAGGAGAAATAAAATACTAACTATAATCACATGCCACAGGGTTCATCCTAATATGCCATACCTGTTTTCTTGTTTGAAATTTCTTTCTCCTAATATATTTATTATCTGGCTTTTTAAAAAATGCTAGATCATTCAGATTTCAAGTCACTGTTCCTATCTCTGGATTTAAATCTGCTAGCTAAATAGCTTATTTCTGTATTTTATTTCTCTTTTCCCCCTTCTTTCAATGCCTTGGATTAACTGAGCATTTTTAATTGTTCTATTTACTCTCCATTATTTTTTTATTATTTGTACCAGTTTAAATAAAAAGGTTTAAAAAATAAGAACATTTAATGGTTGAACAAAGGGTTACAACGTACTTTTTAAAAATAGTTGGGAATTATGATAAGAAAAAAGTCTATACATGCTCAGCATAGATGGAATATTTTTTGTTTCAAAAAATTTAATCAATGGTTTGTTGAATCTATCATTGCACAATCAACAGATATGGAAGGCTAGTTGTATTTACCTTAATATTTCTTCACGTTGTTCTAGCTCATTTCTTAATGTTTTGGGTTTTTGTTTTATTTGGTTTTGTTTTTTTGAGATAGGATATCGCTATGTAGTTCAGGCTGGCCTTAACTTGCAGCAATCCTCCTGCCTCTGCCTCCTGAGTGCTGAGATTATAGGTGTGTGCCACCATATCTGGTTCTTCTTAAATGTTAATGCTCTTAAAATCTTGGGAAGGAATACTTGAGAGTTAATTCATCCTCAAGCACAACATTTCCTTGAGGACCCAGAGTTACACATGAGGGTTTGACATAAGTTTAAGACTATATAAATGAATTTGATATCTGTTCTTGATGTCAAATATCTGTTATGAATATCTAGAATGCTCCACAAAACTCATGCACTCAGAGGCTGGGCTTTTGGAAGCTAATTGGATCATGAGGGCACCATACTCATCCATGGATTCATCCACTAATGATTTCAATAACTGAGTGTGCTGTTAGAAGGTGCGGTCTGGCTAGAGGTGGACCACTGGGGCCCTGACCTGAAAGGCTACACTGTGTCTCTCTCTGCTTCCTGGCCATCTTGAGCAGCTCTTCTCCATGGCAGGTCCTTCCAGCATGCCATTTTTGCATTTGATCCTCCCAACCATTGACTGAAAACTTCTGAAACTATGATTCCAAACAGACCCCCCCCCTCCTTTAAGTTGTGAATATAGGGCCTTGAGCCTCAGTGATGAGGAAGGTGACTATGATGGTCTCTAAAGACCAGACTTCAGAATTTCTCCACAGATATGATCCTGGTCTCCCAAATTACAATTCATGAGTATGCTCCAGATAGTTAGTGTAGGCTTTAAGTTTCTTTTCTTTGGTGGTAATTATTGCCTAACCTGCAAAAGCCAAGGTCTTTGCTTGTTAATAGGTTGTAGATTGCAGCTACTATGGTAAAAAAAAAAAAAAGGCACATTCCAAAAGACATAAATTGCCAACTCTATCCTTTTAAAAGCATGATCCTCTGTTTCAGCCATAGTAAGTGAGTGAAGGATCTGAATTCTAAGATCATCCAATATTTTAAGAGAGTCAGTAAATGTGTATCTTTAGAACAATCTCAGTCTGCATGTGCTAGACTACAAAGCCAATCATTGCACAGATTCTCCGTTGATCAGGAATATTTAATCTTAGTAAATCCATTCCCAGTAACATTGCTGCCATTGCTATTATTCAAGCAGCTGTTCCCATAAGTTCCAATGGACCCAGGCAGACATCTGTCTTTTGAGGGTATGTAAAGGTGCCTGAACACGAACAGAAGGAGCTGAAGAAGTACTTAAGTTGTCAGTAAACAATGGAGGTATGAGTGGTATGCTGCATACCATCCTAGCTTTTTTATGTCTATAAAAGGTATAATAATAGAAGCAAAGCAGATGAGCAAAGGTACAGAGAGCATGAAGGTCTGATACACCTGAAACCAAACTGTTTACCAAGAAAGAAACCTTTTGACCCAACAGCTCCAAAGAACTGGGCATACTCCTATGATAACAGTGGTCGTCCATATCCCAAACATTCAAGCACCGTGAACTTTCACAAGGAGTAAGGGATGGATCCCCCTGTATTTTGGGAGTAGTCTTTCACATCACATTATTATACATAATTAAAAATTGCTGAGAATACATACAGATTTGATCACCATTGACCATAGCCTCAAGAATGTCCTAGAGTTCCTTCTAGCTAAATGTGCCTTGTCAAAGTATATATATGCACAGTGTGATCTTCATGAATATACAGACAAGCATCATCACTCACCCATCAGTCATGAGAAAATGCAAATGATAAATTTTCTTTACTGAGACTGCTCATTTCACTCAGCACTGACTGGTCATCACCTGTAAAAGACAAGAAGACACAGGCATGTGCCTTCTGTGGCCACAGTTCAAAGATCTCCTAATATTCCCAAAGTCTCAGGCAGTGGCTGATTTGATTAAGTAGGAGACTGGAGATAACACTGACAAAAGTGTTATTGTAGGGGCTGGGGATTTAGCTCAGTGGCAAAAGCTCCTGCCTGGCAAGCGCAAGGTCGTGAGTTCGGTTCCCGGTACCGGAGAAAAACAAAAAAAAAAACAACAACAAAAAAAAATTAGGTTTTCAAAAGTGTTATTGTAGCTGTATGTATGACAAAAGGAAGTATATTTGGTCATATAGGATCAGGCAACTCCACCCAATAGATTTTATACTTCTCAACAACTATGACTAGAAACCATAATCTAGGACAATGCTTGAGGCAGACTTTAATTTGAGGTAGACTTTAATTTGTGTGTTCTTGAATAAACTTATGTGACTCGTAGCTGATTCCCTACATAGCTCCACAGGTCAGAAGTCACTATCCCTGACAGCACATCAGTGTGAAAGAGCCAACTCCAACCCACAGCATCATGAGTTTCTAAGAGAAAGCCTTTAAATGGTTGCCCTTACAGAGTAACTTGGATCTGATCTCCTGGTCTGAATGCCATCAGACTCACTGAAATGGGTTAAATAGGATCAGACTGTGGCCTATGACTATGCTCAGAAATCATTCCGTGGCATGGCTTTGGCACTTATCCTTTGGGAGTTAGCCATAGACCTAATGTGCCACAGAAGTATGGAGGCACCCAGGGAAAGGGAAGGCTCTTGGCCCAAGGTAGACCAGCTGCATTTCTTGCTGGCAAGGTCCCAATGTGGTGCAGAGCATCACAGTGACAGATATAGAGTACTATACTATTTTTCTAAATTAATGAACATTCAATTAATATACTACTCCATATATGGTAAAGGACATTAAAATAGGTTTTCCAATTTCCCACTTTCCTTTTTCAAAGCTTTTTACTATATATTTTATTTTAGTATGCACTGCAAACACATAGTTCGGTGCTTACTACTTCTTCTTTATGGACTCATTTATTTTTTAGAGCAACTAAAAGTATGGAAAATTGCCAGGCATGACAGGACATGTCTATAGTCCCTGTACCTGGGAAGCAGGGGGATTGCTGTGAGTTCAAGGCCAGCCTGGGCTCTACAATGAGTTCAAAGTTAACCTGAAGTGCATAGAGAGATGCTGTCTCAAAAAGCCAAAGAAAAGTATGGAAGATTAATTGTTCTTTACCTTCATATATTATTTTCAACACTCTATATTTCTTTGTACAGAACTAATTTTCTTTCTTATATCACATTCCTTTGTATTAAAGGAACAACTTTAGTTGGTAATGAATTCTGGTTTTGTTCATTTTGGACAGTATGCATACTTCACTTTTGAAAGATTTTTTGCTGGACTTAGGATTTTTTCTTCATAGGGTTCACAGGGGTTTTTTTCAGCACTTTCAAGATTTCACTGCAGTTGAATGTTTTTTTCTAACTAGCCTGCTATAATTTATATTGTACATAATTTGTCCTTTTTCTCTGGCCACCACTGCAATTTTTCTCTTTGTTTTTGTTTTCAGCAGTTGGAAAGTTGCCTGCCTTCTCTGTTATACTTTATCATATTAATCATAATTCTTTTAATTTTCTCCTAGGTAATTCCAGTGGATGAGCCTGATTACCTGTCTTGTTCTCATAATTTCCCTGTTTTATAGGAACACATTGTGTGTGTGTGTGTGTGTGTGTGTGTGTGTGTGTGTGTGTGTGTGTATACGCCTCAATGCTAGGCAAGTGCTCTATCACTGAGCTACACGGCCATCCCAGAATATGGCAGATCACTTCCTGCCTTTCTTTAAACCTCTTTGCTGTTGTTATCATCATCATTGTTGCTCTTGTTAAAATCTGGATGTTTTATGCAGAACAGTGGAGATGTAAGTGTTAAAATAAGCATGTATATCCTTCTGGAAGGTCTTCAGTGTAGGGAATTCATTTAGGCAAGAATTGGACGGAACCTAAATCTTTTGTTTGTTTTTGCACTTCTGAGACAGGATCTTGCTACGTAATGTAGTCTGGACCTGACCTCCCTATGTAGCTCAGGCTGACTTTCAATGTGCAGTCTTCCTGCCTCAGTCTCTCTAGCGCTGGTATTATAGTCATGTGCCAACACGGCTGATGATGGACTTGAAATTTACTGCTTCTGTGGTTGACCTCAATATAACAAAGACTTCAAATCCCTTTAGCAACATAAAATATTTGAAGTGAAGGGCAGTTTGTTCCCTTAATCAGGTCTTCCTTTTGTGCTATATCTTAGACAGGGCCTTTCCTTTTCAGTGTTCATTATAGCATTTCCTGGTAGAGATCCTTCTTGCTCAATGTTTGTGAGCCTGCTGGTAGCGGAGGGGAAACAGTAAGTTTTGTTGTTCTCAGAAAGCTTCAGACCACTTTCTTTGCTTTTTGTTCAGTTTCATTTTGTTCACTTTCATTTTTCCAAGCATAGCTGAGAAAAGGCTATAATTTTAAATACGAGTCTACTACTGGTTCCGAAGTAACAGAAAAGAATTACAGAGTGAAAATAATTCCTAAATTCTACTCAACATTGCTACACTCATAGATTCAAAACCCAAACTAGACCTACCACCTCTTGCAGTGTAAGTTTGCTCTTCAAAAATAAGAGAATTCAAGAAACTCCTTACCTAGAATTATAGACCAAATTGACTTTTAAGGCCCCAGTGAGAAGAGAAAGCTGCCTCCTTCCCAAATCCAAGGCTCTACAACTTCCTGTCGTAGGATAGATTTCTTTCTAGAATAAATGACAGTGGAGAATTTTACCTTGAAGTAAAATCCAAACTCCATATACAGGTACCTGACTTACCTCAAGATTTCTAGGTGTCAGTTACGTAACAATCCATTACTAATACATTTATAAAATTTGATTTATTCAGTCACAAACCACACCAAATCATGAACACCTAGAGTCCAATCTAGTCTCTGTGAGTCAGAAATGACTGGAAAATTGGGCCTGCATTTCTGTTTTGTGGTGGCCAGAATCTCCATTCCCAAATAGCCATGAGCAGCTGTCTAAACTGGAACAGAAACAAATCCTGAAAGAACAAGCAGTAATTTACACATATGGAGCAATTCAAGTCCATACTGAGAACCAGACAAGATTACCTGCAAAGAAGGGATATACAGTGTGGAGAAATGATGCACCTTAATTATGCATCTATGTATATTATGAAACAAAATAATTTTCATTCTAAAATTTTTGCATTTGAGTTACTAACTCATGCTTTGTGCAGGAAAAAGGAGAGCACCCTTGCTTTACAATCATATGACTGAAAGGGCCTTCATGTGGGAGGCATCCCAGCCAATCCTGAAAGGCAAGATTGCTTGCAAATTCTAAAAATAAGTTCCTCCTCTTTTGATTGTGGGGATAAAAATCTCAGACAAACCTGTTACACAAAATTTGGTCAAAAATTGACCAGATGGCCAGGTGCCCATATTCTCCTTTTAAGGTGCACATTCATTAAGGTTATTCAAGAAACCAATCACACTGTGGGAAAAAAAAAAAAAAACCTGATTTTTGACCTAATGAAAAGGAATCTACCCTTCCAGCATAATAGAAAACATCAGATACATGCTGCTAGTGTTATTGAGGTGTTAAAGTCTGATGGGTTTGAATATGCTGCTCACTATATTCCTAACTCACTTCTCATTTTCATGGAAAACAATTTCTTCTATGTAGTCAGTAAATAAAAGTAATGATGTTATGGTTGATACATTGTGTCAACTTGGGGAGGCGGGAGGTTTGGCTAAGTGACTCAACAGTTCTGCATCTTGACGTAAAAAGGACATGCCCTTACTTTTCTGGGATGTTGCTCACTGTGTCAATTTAAAAACTTTAAGAGGTTAACTATGTGACTCAGCAGGGAGCCAGGGTGCTTACTTTACAGTCATCCTGAGCCTGGGCAAGAGAAAGACATGCATATGGTGTGGGTGTAGAGGACACCCCCTCCCCAAACCTTCAGGGCGGGTAGGCTGCATAAAAACAAAAAATTTTTTTAAAAAAGACTGGCTGCTGGTTCTTCAGAGGAGCTCTAGTCTTCGCCTTCAACTTGGTCATCTCCTGGCTTCTGGTGCAGACTGTTTGGCTTCTGTCTAGGACTCTTCAGCCTTCTGGTATAAACTCTTTGGCTTTCATCACAGATTCTTCAACATTCTGTCACAAACCCATCAGCCTCCTGATGCAGACTTACACAAACACCACAGTGAGCTCCAGGCCCGGGGCTGGGCTCTTCAATCTCCAGCATGCAGGCACCCTCTGCACGCTTCCTCACCCAACTCTGTAGCTGACCATTATAAGCCAAACTTATAATTCCTTATACATTTATATAACTTGCGTTATATCTGTTTCTCTGCATAATTTTGATTGTTTCATACATCTGAGTATCCTGTCTGCAAACTGGGGCAGAACGACAAAGTTCTTTCTCTCACAACATGCCCGAGGCCTCACAGAGACCTGCACTGCTGCTGAGGACCTAAGTGAAAGGGTGTGTAAGAAGTGCTGCAGCTCTAGTGATACCTTTGTTATCATCTCAGTAGCATACCTACGTTACGGTGGAGGCCCGCTGTTTTAGTGACACAACCACTATCTGGCTCTGCCTCACCTATTTCTGCTGCTAGCACCTAATCTCTACTCATCCTCCCTCCATGGATTTTACTGTCTCATGACTTTTGGCAGAACTTGATAGTGGTTTAAAATGCAGCTCTAGCGAGCTAGCTTCAGGGTCTGCCTCTTCCACTTACTAACCATAGATTTAGCTGTGGATTTAAACAGCCAGTGCCTCATTTTCCCCATCTGAAAATGGTAAGTGTCTCATAGTATATTTCTGGCCTGAGTGAGTCCTCAGCAAATATTGGTTGCTGCTTACCTGTCTGTGTAGCCCACATCCACCTCCCACCCACCAACTGCTTTCTTCTCCACACACATTCACCTCTTTCAGATTCCAACAAGTAGATCTGAGGGGTGGGCAGTCATCCCCAAAAGTGAGCACCTGTATTTGGCAGAGGTCTTAGGCCAGCCTCTGCAGAGGTTCCCAGCACCACACACTTACCAAGCAGACAGATGCTCATCTCTATTGTAGGTTGGTGGGGTAAAAAGCAATATCGCTATGGTGTTTTTTCACTGGCTTTTGCAAAGACAGCCATGGACACAGCAGTCCATTCCCCACTGAATAACTAACTGATGATGGCACAGATTGCTTGACCCTCTCCATAGCTGGTGAGTCTGGGGCATGCTGAGCTATCTATCCATGTGCCTGCTGCGGAAGGCCTACCTTTTTACCCTCCTCTGTTGGTAAAGCAAAGACTGAGCTGTGACAGCCTATGCCCTTCATCATTACTTACTGAATCCTATGCCGGGTTCTCGCTGCTGCACTCCTAAGATATTCTTGATGTTCATCTTCTCTAGCCTTTATGTTTCACTCTTCCAGGTTAGGGACCTTCTTTCTATCCTTAAATCCCATGAAAATGACACTGACTACCATGCACTGTGGCCTTGATGACAGAGTACATCCTATTTGCTTCCTGAAACCACGGGAGCCATCTTCCTAACTACCTCTTGGACTCCAAAGGCTGTTCTCTGAACACCTGCACTTTAATTTGTCAAATACTGGACTCTGCTCATTTTGCTTGTGTTCTTTTAGAATCTGACCAGCACTACTCTTACCCTACTCATTCCCCAAGAACTGCTGATCTCCTGGATTGTATTTCATTATGTGAACTCAGAGCTCTATGATCCTACCTGTGACTAAACTCCCATGTGTAGACTCCCTCATTGAAACTAACTTAGGGGGAGGGAAACTGCTCTACCAAAGAGGATGATGAAATGTACATTAACTGCAAGGATAGCACACTGCAGAAGACCATATATCTTGCTCACACTAACCTTCTGAACCATTTTTAAAAAATTGTAAAGAAGAAAAAAGAAGTCCTTTCTTCTGAGTGTAGTGGACAATAAATACAGGAAGCACAGGATACACCTGTATTTGGCTACATCACAGGTGTTGAAGTCATGCTGAGTAGTGGAAAGTACTCTGAATCAGAGGTCAAAATGACTGGAACCCTGCACTTGGCCCTGTTTTAGATCTCACAAGATGATCTGAATGAAGTATGGAAACTGTTCTATACTTTCAGTTTTCTAAATCAAGCATGACTGGTACACCTATCTTATAAAAAGTTTCCAGATTCACATTAAACATCAGTATCTATATAATTAAAGCAAATAAAATCTGTAAATCTATGTGTCTCAGAGTAGGCTGCGAACTTGGTTTGCTGCTGGCATCAGTCTCCTAAGGAGCCGCCAAACCAAACCCACGACAAATACTTCCTCCTATTATAGGTTCCTTAGAGAGAATTGAGCAATCTTAGACCCAGTTACACAAGGTAACACTGCTTTTTAACGGTCATGGTGTAAAATCATAAGAAAATATTGTTGTGGCTAGTTTGGTACAGCATGGTAAAGGACATTGGAAGAATTAAAATCCTTTTGAAATAGGTCTTGATTCTGGCTAACAGAAAAAACTTGCAGGATTAACGGATATGTGCTTTTAATCTCATGTACAGGATGGCATACATGAGACCTATGAAACTATGGAAGGAGCTACAGGCCAACCCACTGCTGGCACCTGCTTTTTCTGGCACTGTCTTTATCAGATCAAGAACACAACTTCCAGGTGGCCTCAAGCTGTGAATGTAAGCGGTCATTCTCTGCATCTGAGAGGTAGTCAGTATTATTTTCTTGTCTTCATTGTATTGGAGGTTCTTTTTGTTTAACCTTGCAAATTTGATTGAATATGTATTATGTGTGAAATAGTATGTGCTTGAACCCTGGCATCCGGGTTTTGACGACAGGGCTCAGATGAAAAGTAGAAAATTCAACTCTTCACAGGCGACTACTCTTAATCATTCAAACTTTTGGCTTTATTCACTTTTTTCTTATCAGGCATTTGTCATATGCTAACTAAAATTAGACTCCTTAAGGCTCGAGACAAAGAAATCATTTTGTCTACTATGTAGATCGTTTCATTCCTCTTTCTCAACCTGCTTGACCTCATAATTATAGTTTGTGATTCAGGTCCTTTCTTAAGGTAAAGCTGGCATGCCTGACACTTCTGAGCTAAAATATGCAGAAGGCTATGAATCCACACTATCAAGATCACCATTTATGCCTGTGGTTTGTTTTGCTATAGATAAAAAACACCCATTAGCACAACAGTGGCTCTGGAAGAAAATTTCCACGTCCAGCTCACTGAAGTTGCTACGTATGGAACTGAAGCAAGACTTTACATTAAAGGTATGAAAATATTTCCAAAATGCAATGGGTAAGGGAAAGTGGGAATATTTGTTCTCCCATACTGAAATCTCTAATGTTTGTATATAAAATGAGAGTCTGGGACAGGGAGTGCTTCCAGGGGAGAATAAAATTCAAGAGATGGAAAATTTTTAAAGGGTAAAATTCAATCAATAATATTACATTACTTTACCTTATTTTATGTTATTTTGTGATCCAGTAATTGAACTCAGAGACTTACACAAGTTAGAAAGGTGCTGTACCTGTGAGCTACATTCTTACACCAACCAGTTTGATAAGACAACTTGAAATTCCAAGTCAAAGACAAATATTAATATGAACTAAAGACAAAACATTGATCAAACTTGAAAAATATTTAAAATAAAGTGATAAATGAGTTTTAAAATAATTTTTTGAAGACTGCTAGAAAGGTTAGTCGTATAAGACAGTAAAACATTTACAGACAGAAATTAAGGAAGTTGTAAGATCCATTTATATTGAAAAGGCACTGTGATAATATGTTTCTTAGTGTCAGCAGTTGCTGAAGTGTTTTGTCTGCTCTTTGCACTTAAGGGGGAAAAATGGTAATGTATGAGATGACACACAGCCCGGAGATATCACTGACACTTAAGCAACCTTACACACTTCCTGTTTGGGGTTTGTAGAGTCCGTGGTGAGCTCCAGAGCGTTTCTCTTCTGTGGAATGTACAAGCCGATAGCCAAAGACAGCAGCTGGGGAACATCAAGGGCAGCAGGAGGGACCATAAGTTCTGGGAGTAACTTATCTGAGGATAAAAATAATCAGGAGGTAGAAAACTCTGATGTGTTTCCATTTTTGTTGTTGTTGTTGTTTTGCTTTGCTGTAAGATTGCATATTTTGTATTGCCTCTTGTAGGGTATGAAGTATGAGAACAACTATGACAAATCATAGGTCCCTACTGGTCCCGTTGTTCCTATTGGCCTTCTGGATCAGTTTTATAGTTTTCCACAACTTCACAAAGGTAGGAATCGCTTATTTTCTCTGTCTTACAAAAGTAAATTTCTACTTATACTTCATCTATCCTGGGAAAGTCCAAACTGGGATCTACAGATTAATTTCAGCAATTTATACAGCATTAAAGAGTTAAGATAACTGATAATTCACAAACATTGATTAAAGGACTTTCTGAAAAATAAATTTTTTTTATGTAGTAAACTTTATCTGGCTTTTTTTATTTTAAAAAATAAAAGAAGGAAAACATATTAACAGACAGACTTTCCGGCTTTTAAAAAATATTTAGTGCTTTTTGAAGGGAAACACTTCCATACTCCAAATCAGACTTGTCTAAATACTCTACTCAAACTTTAAAATATTGCTTTTGATATGTAATCTTTTAATATAGGTGCTTTCTTTTGTTCAGTAGCTAATCATGAGTTCTACAGCAGCACAACCTCTCAAACCCCACTCTGAAGTTGCAAAGTTGCACCTCATAGTGATCTTTTTCTTTTTTGCTCTAGATTTTTAAAAATATTAAAGATTCCGATTTTCACATGATCCTCTGGATATCCAGCTTCAAGTGAAAAAGTTGACTGGCACCACTGGGCCATACCAAATACAGAGTTCACTAAAAAAGTATATGCACACTTTAGGAATAGAAAAATTGTTATAAATATTTTAATACTAAATTTATTGAGAGATCATGAGCTTAATACAAGTTACTCTCAGACTCTACAATGACAAGAGGTGTACCAAGTGGTGGCCATTTGCTTCCAGATATTTATATAGTTCAGTGGTATAATCGCCTACCTGGCAAGCACAAGGTCCTAAGTTCGATTCCTGGTACCAAAAAACAAAACAAAAAAACATATTTATTAGTATGGCAAACTGCTGCTTGGTAACCTTTGTCACTGAGATTGCTACACATGCACTCTTTTATTTCTTTTCTAAGGGCCAGCAGTGTAGTGGGTTTTCTGTGATATACGACATCGTGTAGGATTTCCCACATGAGGGTAATACCATTTGTTGAAAAAAATATTATACTATTTTTCATTTCCTGAAGAGTACGCATATTTTTTGGCAGACTCTGTTTTTATGCTACATTTTCCTTGTATTTGGAATTCTGATTTTCTTCTTTGATTTAATCTTACCTGTCTTTAATTTTCCAGGAGATTCCTGATAGGTTCTGGTTCAATTAAGGTGTCTCTTTCTATTTCACAGAAGACAGATCTATAAAGTTCTTTTCTGTCTTTTACGTGATTTTATACTCAAAAATTGAAGCTGCAATATGCACTTAATCTCCATCCCAAATCAAAATTTTCTTGTTACATTTCTACCCAAAATTTTTGTGCCCAGGAAATTATTCTACCATCCTAAAAATCATTTATTTTCACTTGAAATTGTAATAGTATAAAAATGTCTGATAATGTGATATAATGGAGAAAATATATTACAATAATAATGTTTAGATATTCTGGATCCTTAGTCACTTTTTCATAGAGTTCCTTAGCAAGTACTTAGAAAGGCTGTTAAAGTTTCAGTCACAAGTATAGATATTTTCCAGTTCTCCCTTTGTCAATTTTTGCTATATATATTTTTTCTGACAAACTCTCTTATCACAATAAAATATCCATATTCATTTCTAGTGATATTCTCTGACCCATAGACTAATTTAGTAATATTAGCATTTTATGCTTACTGGCATATTACTTTCTATCCACTTAGTTTCAACCTATAGGTATCTTTATACTTAAGCAGCATTCCTTAAATCTTGCTTTGTTATTTATCTCTGACTCTTAATGGGATACTTAATCCACTTATATTCAATGGAATTATTAATATGAGTGGTTTAGAGGTACCACTTTGCTATTTACTTTCTGTTTCGTCCTTTTGCTGTCAGCTCCTTTTTCTTTCCTGCCTCATTTTGAGCTAACTGAAATTTTTTATTTTTAGCATTTCCTTTCAGTTTCTATATTGTTTTTAGTAGTTTCTCTAGGCATTATATCATGTATTCTTAGTTTTTATAGTTATTAACATCCCACTGCATTTAATGTATAACAATCTTTCAACATCTATTACTCCGTTTAGTTCTATGTATACCTCATGCTATTCTCTGGTGTAGTTGTCATATGATTACAAATTTACATTTTTTACTTTAAATAATTATATGCACTTTAAAGAATTTAAGAGAAGTACTTTGTCTTTCGTATTTATCCATGTATTTCTCCTTTCTCATGCATCTAATTCCTTCCTGAAAATCTGGTTCCCATCTAGTATAATTTCCCTGCAGCATAGAGAATTTCATTTAGCAACTCTTACAGTGCAAGTCCTAAGGTGCCCTTTCTGTCAAGTACTGACCCCTCTCCATTCCTGTCTGCTTACGTTCACTCTTCACTGCCTTTAGAGAGTTGGTATTTTTAAAATATGTTTGTTAAACCTGGTGTGTTGGTGCATTCCTGTAATCATGCACCAACATGATTACAGGCATTTGAGAGGCTGAAGTAGGAGGATCACCCAGAGTTGGAGCCCAATGGTGACACATTTGTGGCTGATTTTCCTATGTGCTTTCAGCATTCTCTAGCTTTTAATAATAAATCAGTGTTACTTTATAATTAGAAAATAAAAATTTTTAAAACCTATATATCTGTATCTGCTATATTAGTGAAAATCTGAGAAAGTAATAAAAGATAACAGAATATTCAAGCAAATTATAAAAGATGAAATAGAAAAAGTAGGTAATTGTACTTTACATAGAAGCCCCATGCATGTTCAAAGTGTTATTATTTTAAAACTTATTTTTAATTGACATATGAAAATTGTGTGTTGTATCCAGTACAACATATCTTAAAATATATATGGATTGTGGAATAACTAATTTAATCCAATTACTGTATACTCTATCTCATTTACTTTTTGTTTCATCTTTTTTCTGCTAAGAACATTTAAAACTACTCCATAAGCAATTTTTAAGAATATAATACACTGTTATTAACTCCAGTCACCAGATTAGACAATGTATTTCCTGAAACATTCCCCTTATCTAACATTTCTTCTGTGATCAGATTTTTTGTTTATCCCTCGAATGATTGGCCAGACCAATATCATGTAGCTTGTCTCCTATGTTTCTTTCAGTTTTATAGTTTCAGGTCTTACATTTAAGCCATTAATGCATTTTGGGTTGATGTTTGTATAACATTTGATGTAAGGTATCAATTATATTCTTCTGCATGTGAATGTACAATTGTCTCAATGTTATTTATTAAAGATATTATCCTTTCTTCATTGCATGTTTTGGCATAATGTCAAAGGATCATAAGTAAAGAAGTTATTTCTGGGCTGTCTGTGCCACTGGTCTGTGTGTCTGTTCTGTGTCAGCACTGAGCTGTTTTGATTACTAGATTTTTGTAGTATATTTTAAGGTCAAGTAGCATGACTTCCAGCTTTGTTCTTTTTGTCCCAGATTGCTGTGGCTATTTAGGATCTTTTATAATTTCTGATGAGTTTTAAGATTGGCTTTTTCATTCTATGAAAATACCATTGGTATTTTGATAGGAATACTACCCAAAGCAATCTGCTTTGTGTAGTACAGACAATTTAACAATGTTAATTCTTCCAATCCATGAACATGAAGTATCATTCCACTTACTCGTTTCTTGCTCAATTTAAGTGTTCAGCATACAGATCTTTACCTCCTTCATTAAATTTATTCCTAGTAATTTTTGGTAGCTTTCATAAATCAGATTGTTTTCTTGGCTTCTTTTCCAGATAGTTTATCATTAGTGTACAAAAAGGCTATTGATTTTTGTGTGTCGATCATACATGCTAGTACAACTTCAATAAATTTATTTATTAATTTTTCTAATTTTCTGGTGGAACCAGTAGGGTTATCTCTATATAAAACTGTATCATTTGCAGATAGGGCCAATTTAACTTTCTCCATTCCAACCAGAATGCTTTTCTTTCTTTCTCTTGGCTAATTGGCCTGGCTAGGATTTCCAGTACTGTGCTGATCAGAAGTGGTGAAAGTAAGCATCCTTTTCTGTTATATGATGTTTAAGGAAAAATTTTCAACTTTTTACCTTTGAATATGTATTCTCTCCTCTTCCACATTTTGGAATAGTTTAAGAAAGATTGATACTAGTTCTTCTTTGAATGTTCGCTAGAATTTAGAAGTAAAGCCATTGGCTCCTGGATTTTTGATGGGAGGCTTTATTACTGATAAAATCTCCTTATTTATTGACTTTGTCTTTATCAATCAGGTTTGGTAGGTTGCATGAGTCTAGGAATTTATCAATTTCTTCTAGGTTATCCAATTTGCTGGCATATAATTTTTCATAGTAGACTGCTATAATGTCAGTTGTAATATCTCCTTTTCCAGTTGTATTTTTTTGTTTCTAATTTTACTTGTTTATATCTTTTTCTCTTTGGCTATGTTAGTTCACATTTTCAAAAGCCAACACAGTATCAGTGACTATTTCTATTGTTTTTCCAGTCTCTATTTAACTGCTCTACTTTCTTCTGCTAAACTCTGGGCTTAGCTAGATCGTATTTTTCTTCTCCCTTGAGGTGCGACATTAGTTTGGTTATTTGAAATCTTTCTTTTTTGATTGAGGTGCTTATTGCTTTAAATATCCCTCTTAGAACTGTTCAGTTATATGCCATAGATTTGGTATTTTATGTATCCATTTTCATTTCCCTCTCTGACTCTGTCTTTGTCTCTGTCTCTGTCTGTCTCTTTCTCTGCCTCTCTCTCTGTCTCTGTCTATCTCTGTCTGTTTCTGTCTTTCTCTCCCCCTTCCTCCCTCTTTATCCTCCACCTCTGCAAATACTATGTGACACATCACTTATTCATAAAAGAAACCTTATAGTTATAAACCTTATTGTAAACTGATTAATAGCTAAACTTAATCACATGAAAAACTTCATACTTTTTTTTCATACTTTTACTCCATCCCTATACCATATTCTAAATTTGTGGTGTTACATCTTATGTAGTTTAATAGTTAACAAACTACTGTAGCTATTATTTTTAATTCATCTACCTTGTCAGCTTCACTCTTTTCTGGGAGGGTGAGGTCTCCCTGTCAGTCCTTCTCATGCACCCCAGTGAAGGGGTATCAGCTCTCTGGAGGCCTTCATACAAAAATACAAGTGATCTACACACCATGACTACAACGTTAAGAGTATGGTAACTTTGACTGCGCACTTATATTTACCAAGGAGTTCATGCTTCCTGTGTTTTTTTGTTACTAATTAGCATCTTTTACTTTCAGTTTGAAAAATGATCTTTGGCATTTCTGAACAGCTCAGATTCTTGTCTAAGATTGAACACTTCTGATTAAATTTTAGTTTTAAGAGAAAAATAAAAGAACAATGAGCAACAACTTTCTACTATGTAATTAAAAACGTTTTCTCATTGGGTCTTCCCAGCTGCCATTAAAGTAGATTTATTACCAATTTTCAGAAGATGATCCTAGGGCTGTTTGGGGTTAGGTAAGTCTTCCAGAATAAATTAACCCATGAAAACTGGACTAACATTAGTAGAATTTATAAACAAAAGTATTTTACATATGAA
Organism: Chinchilla lanigera; assembly: GCF_000276665.1. Lineage (NCBI taxonomy): Eukaryota > Metazoa > Chordata > Mammalia > Rodentia > Chinchillidae > Chinchilla > Chinchilla lanigera. Next base: position 16,151,422 of record NW_004955412.1, on the reverse strand, counting down.
ACATATATAATCATAAAATCTTAGTGTCATTTGATTTCTGTAAGTATCACTGCTTTATAAAAGACAAAATTTGACTAACAAAACAAAATTGTTATAGTAAGTGGGAACATTTTATACGTTCTTTATTCTATTTCTTGTCATTTCAGGATTGGACTACACTCAAGTGGCCTGATTCTCTCCCTCACTGGAATTTCATGAAGAAGACGCTGGGTACTGAAGAACCACTGTGCTCAGAAATTTCTGCAGCACAGACTAACCCGAAAATCAGGAAGATACTAGAAAAACTGGACAAGCTGATCCCACCCAGACCCTTCACCTATGTGAACACTACTACCAGTGCCACACAGAGCAGAGCTACCATCCTCAACCCTCGAGATACATATTGCCAGGGGGACCAGCTAGATGTCCTGCTGGAGGTGAAGGATCACTTGGGACGCAGGAAAAAATACGGTGGGGACTTTCTGAGGGCAAGGATGTCCTCCCCAGACCTAAAGGCAGGCGCATCAGGGAAGGTGACAGACTTCAACAATGGCACCTACCTTGTCAGCTTCACTCTGTTCTGGGAGGGTCAGGTCTCCTTGTCTGTCCTGCTCATGCACCCCAGTGAAGGGGCATCAGCTCTCTGGAGGGCAAGGAACCAAGGCTATGACAGGGTGATCTTCACAGGCCAGTTCATCAGTGGCAACTCCAAGGTCAATACTGACTGTGCCCTGTTTTTAAATACAAGTGCTGAACTGTGTAGATACCTGGATGCTGAAGACCAAGAAGCCTTCTACTGTGTGAAACCTCCACATGTTTCCTGTGCTGCACTTACCCACATGTATTCCAAGAACAAGGAAGTCTCCTATCTTAGCCAGCAAGAAAGAACCCTCTTTGAAAGGTAACTAATTATTACGGTGACTATCGGAGTGAATATGGTGTTTGGCTGATATGGCAATTTAAAGAAAAATCCTGTAAGTATATCATCTTTGATACTCTGCAAGAAGAATCATTTGGAAAAATAATTGTGAATTCATTTGGAGACAGGACTCAGACTTTAGAAGCCTCCAAATGTTTTGGATATTTCATTTTCACTAATGAAATAAAAGAATAAGGGCAGAGTAAAAACTAAAAGCAAATAAATACAGAGAATGCCATCAGGAAAAGAAAAACATATAAATATTTTAATATTAAACCCATTGAGACATCATGAGATTAATGTTACCTTTGGCCTCTACAATTGCAAGTGGTGCTCAAAAGCTGGCCATTAGCTTCCAGACATTTAATAGTACAGCAAACTGCTGAAATGGGTATATATTGTGTTGGCAGACTCTGTATATGTGTGTGTGCTCTAACATACGATCTCTGCATCTCAGTAAATCAGCTTGCACACCATCTGAGTAACTATATTCTAGAAATAATAGGCAAAATAATGGAAAGTTACTAAATGAGAAGAATATGTGAGCACAGCAAACAACTTAACAAGAAATAATAGAAGCATTGGATAATCTGGCTTCTTGCCTCCTGGCCCCCCCCCCACCTGCAGATTAATTTCCTATATTGTCTCTCTAAGGTCAAATGTGGGTGGGGCCACCTGCAGATTAATTTCCTATATTGTCTCTCTAAGGTCAAATGTGGGTGGGGCCACCTGCAGATTAATTTCCTATATTGTCTCTCTAAGGTCAAATGTGGGTGTGGAGATTATGGATAAGTCCAATGTGATTCGTGTCACCAAATGCAACAGTAAGTGCTCTGAGTTTGCTAGTTGCTCAGTACTAGACCCAGTTAAAGGCCTTCCTCTTCTTGCTGGGCTTCTTCACCTTTGGGCCTATTAGCACTCTTCTCAGCTATCATGTCTAAGGTACCTAAGTGAGTGAATGATTAGACTCACTAAAACATATTTGAGTCACCTATTTGAGTAACTATAGCTCTCATCACCAATCTACTTAGCAGGTAACTGCTTACCTGCCTATCTTGTTCAATAATCTATGAATATTAAAACTCTTTCCCAGTTCATTACCTAGTTCTTTACGTCCACATACTACCATTACCACTATGGCTACCTCCTACATCCCTTCTATCCCAAGAATCACCACCTAGAGAGTTCCAGCCTGACACGTAGGGGTTGATTCTCACCTCAAGTCTGTCACTTTTCAACTCTAATATAGGCTGTAGAACTTCCACATTTGTGTTTACTATTATTTTTATTATTATTATTTGACTCTAAACAGCCCAGGGAAGTTTCATCTAAAATGATTTAAGGAAACATCTTTTATATTTACATCAGTTCAGCATAAAAATCTTGCTATTTGCTATATACTTGTTTGCATTAAAGTATATGCACTCAAATGTAGAAATAGTATTTTTCGCCTGAGATATACAGGTAAACTCATCCCAGTTGTCAAATACTAAACTACATTCTTCAGATGAATAACCACTGGCCCAAACTTGTCACATCATCATCTCAGCCACCTCAGCTATTCATAAACCAGTGACTGAAGGTTTAATACCCAACCCTTTGCGGACCTCCAGACCAACACACACATGCATTCATATTGGTCAATTTCCAAGCAATCTATATTATATTACCCTGCCTTTTACTCAAAAAAATGTATAGTTTGGTGATGGCATTTAAGACACTGTGATAGTGTGTGACAAACTCAGGGGCAAAGTGGGCTAAAATGATAGGATGAGGGGCTGGGGGTTTAGCTCAGCAGCACAGCACCTGCCTGGCAAGTGCAAGGTCATGAGTTCGATTCCCGGTACCGGAAACCACCCCCGCCCCCCCAAAAAAAGATAGGATGAACGACCTTTCACTCACTTTGCAAGACCTGATGATGTTGCTTTTAAAGCAATGCTGGCAAATACTTACATTTTATCAGAAGGCCATTTTTTCTGGGGAAAACGTGTGTTCTTATAATGACCATTAATGAGTATCAGCTAGGAAACTAACATCACAGAACAGTTTTACTGAAAACTAGCTGTTCCATTATGAAGATGTTTCAATATGGCTTTTCCTCCACCAGCACTTTTACCCACTACTGAAAGGATACTTGAGGAAAGATAAATGTCTTTTAATAAATACTGATGGCTAATTTGATGCTTTAGAAGATCCTATCTTGCTGATTTTTTTGGCAGCAAAAACAGTCCCAGTGAAAGAGAAATGCAAGCCTGGAATGATATCCACAATCCCCAGTGGACATGTCTGGAAATATACATGGAATCCTGTCTCCTGCATTTTGACTCCAGTCAAAATGAAAGACTGCTTGAGAGGAAAATTCATATATCTAATGGGAGATTCCACGATCCGCCAGTGGATAGAATACTTCAAAAAGAGTATCAACAGTATGCCTCACTCTAAGCTATTATTCATATATATCCCTTTTAGAAACTTCTATTTCATTTCATATTTATCATACTACTTAATCATGAAACACTAAAAATATGCACAAGACATTGCCTTTCTTTTAAAAGAATACATTTATCTGACTATAAGGGAGCCAGGGTAGAAAAATACTACCTCCCTGTCCCTGCAGAATCCACACTTCATTATTTACACAAGTCTTAGAAAATTGATAGAACTAAAGATGATTTAAGACACATGTTATGCAAGTGCTCTATCATGGAGCTATGTCTCCGGTCCTATTTTTTCCTTTTAATGTAAATAAATCAAGGAGAACTACTCTCAACTGAGCTTAGTTTATAGTTAACACAGTCTATAAAAATACTTACAAGCTTGACCATATCATCATCCAGTGAAGTTATCTTAATGTCTTACCATTCCCAGTCTCAGTCTGTCTGCATGACTCTGTAAGAAGGCATACATAAATCTCTTACATTTGTATAGCATTTTTTTATTTTAAAGAGAATAAAAAATAGGAAAAACAATAAAAATGATACAGAACTTCAAAACAAGATGATAGCAAATTAACGATGGTTGTTATATTGCATGTTATTATCTTTAAAGTAGTTGCTCAGGTTACACTTTTAATTTTTCAAGTAATTTTCAAAATTATCCCTTTAGTTAAGCCTATAATAAATCAGACATGATTAGCCTACTTAATTCTAAAAAACAAGTCTTCTCTCCTACCTTTAAGACTAGTCACTCTTTGTAACATTATTCTCCTTTTTTTGGGATTGCGGATTTGTCATCAGCACTGAAGTCAGTAGATCTGCATGAATCTGGAAAACTGCAACACCAACTTGCTGTGGACTTGGATAGAAATATTAACATCCAATGGCAAAAACATGCTTACCCCTTGATTGGCTCACTGGTCTATTCAGTCAAAGAGATTGAGTACATTGCCCGGGCCATTGACAGAACTGGAGGAGATAAAAATACCATCATTGTAATTTCTCTGGGCCAGCATTTCAGACCCTTTCCCCTTGATGTCTTCATCCGAAGGGCCCTCAATGTCCACAAAGCTGTTCAGCGTCTTCTTGTGAGAAGCCCAGACACTGTGGTTATCATCAAGACAGAAAACACCAGGGAGATGAACAGTGATGCGGAAAGATTTAGTGACTTTCATGGTTATATTCAATATCTTGTTATAAAGGACATTTTCCAAGATCTCAATGTGGGTATTATTGATGCCTGGGATATAACAATTGCATATGGCTCAAATGAAGTCCACCCACCTCAATATGTTATTGGAAATCAAATTAATATATTCTTAAACTATATTTGCTAGATAGCACATATCTCTGAGATCATTCATTTAATTAAAAAAGAGCAATTGAGTGTGTGCAAGGATGCAAGGTGTTGAGCTGTCTAACTCTCTTTGACATTGAGAAGATTGTCTGCACTATGGCTGATGGATCTAGCGGTTGTGCCAAATAAGATATACTTAGTGTAAAATTCCACTAAAAAATGAAACTAAGTATAGTCATGAAAAGGTCCTATACGTACAGACAGAGCCATGCAGCTCTTCACCAAGGGACGCTATGACACCTACGGGTAAAACCTTTCTCTAATGCTTCAAAATTCAGAGCAATAAAATAGTTGTTAAATAAATACATGGAGAAAGTAGTCTTATTTCTTTATGTCTGTTATGATAGACAAGAAATGGTTTCCAAATGAGAACAGAGGTCCACACTGATAGAGAAGCAGCAAAATTCTATGCAAGGACTATGGTTCTAGAAACCTCTGACTTTTCTTTACACATAGGAACTCTCACTGCTATTCTCTAAACTGATTCCACAGCACTCAGTATCCAGTACTGTAGACTCACACAGGTGAAAGCCAGTATACTAGGGTTCAAGGAGCTGGAATTTAGTCCTATCACTGCCAATAATTTTAGGACTTTGTTTAAGTCACTGCAGCTCTCTAGGTTTCTGTGTCCCAAATGAAGGGATCAGTCTGTGACTTATGATCTAAAAACTGTTCTGTGAAGCTCTGAGTGTCAAAGTGGCTTTTTATATAATACCTTGAGAGGCAGGAAGCAGGAGAGGTGCCTGGTGGCCAAGGAACACAGTTCTACTACCACCCCTTCAGCTAGAGCATCAGCCACTTTTGCCTATATGGGTATTGAGATTTTGGTTTGAAAAAAAATGTTCCATTAGTCAGAACATGTTAAAAGCCACTATATAGATAATCAGAAACAGTGGTTTCTATAATTTATACATGGAGATTAACACTTTAATCACTTTTGTTTGCATTTTAATGGGTCTTCCCCCAATTTGACCCGAAAGGAATGATTTATATGAGAATTTCAGTTGAACGTGGCAATGTGATTATCATAAAGTGATTTGGCACTACAGCTTTTCTTAATTCTGTGCTTTTCATCAAGCCCTAGCCACCATAGAACCCCCACCTACTACGGCTACAGCAAGGAAGAAACAATTATTAATATGGCATCTTAAAACTATTTTCCCAGTTTCCCTTGGGCAGGAGTCATACATTTTCTATTTGTATGCTGAAAATACTACATCATACTAAATGGGGAGAAGCCAGAAGCTTTTCCTCTAAAATCAGGAACAAATCAAGGATGTTCATAATCATCACTTCTGTTTTCTATAATTCTCAAAACATTAGCTAGAGCAAAAAGACAAGAGAAAGAACTAAAATGGATATGGATAAGGAAGGATGAAGTTAAATTATTATTATTTGCTGGTCCTCTGCATAGAAGACCTCAAAAACTGCACCAAACGACTGCTAGAACTAATATCCAAATATAGCAGTGTAGCAGGACAAAGTCAGTACTCAGAAATCAATAGCACTCCTGGACAGCAATAACAAACTTCCTGAGAGGAAAACTGGGGAAACAATTTTCACAATAGCATCAAGAAAAATGAAATACTTGGGTATTAAGTAATAGCCAAGGAAGTGATAGACCTCTAAAATAAAAACTATAGTACTCTGAAAAAGGAGATTGAAGAGAATTTCAGAAAATGGAAAGACATTCTCATTCCTGGATAGGAAAAGCCACTATGTCCGTACTTCTAAAATGTTTATATCAATTTAATGTAACATTCCTTACAGAGAAAGCTGTCCTGAAATTCATGTGAACCAGAAGAAACCTAGAACAGCAAAAGCAATTCTGAGCAACAAGGGCAAGGGTAACAAGGCAAGTCAGTCACAATCCCAGACTTCAAGTTATACTACAAATCTACAGTGATATAAAACAGCATATAATGACAACAGAACAGATGCATGGACCAAGGAAACAGAAGATACAGAAACAACTCCAGGCACATTTGGCTATGTTATTTTTGGCAAAGGGGCCAGATCCTCTTGCTGGAGGAATGATAGCCTCTTTAACAAATGATTCTGGGGAAACTGGCTATCTATATGCCAAATGTTGAACCTAGACTCATATCTCTCACCATGCACTAAACTACACTAAAATAAAAACAAACATCTAAACATTAGAACAAGAACACTTAATCTGCTGGAAGATAAATTAGGTAAAACCCTTGAAGACACTGGTATAGCAGACGTTCAAAATGAAATCCCTGTTACACAAGAAATAATACCAAGAATCAACATACAGGATAATATCTAATTACAAAGCTTCTGTAAGCAAAGGAAACCACTAACAGAGTTAAGAGACAACATGCAGAATGGGAAAAAGATTGTCAACTACTACTCAAAGGACTAACATCTAGAATATATAAAGAACTCAATAAAATAGACCACACAAACTTAAAGACCCAATCCAAAAATGGGCATCTGAAATAAATAGATACTTCTCAGATGAAGAAATACCAGAGCCAATAAATACATGAGAAAATGTTTAACATTGCTGGCCATTTGAGACATATAAATTAAAACAACACTGAGATTCCAACTCACTCCAGAAAGAATGGCTATCATCAAGAAATCAAACAATAATAAATGCTGGTGAGGCTGTGGAGAGGAAGGAACCCTTTTTCATTGTTGTGGGGTATAAACTGATAGAACCTCTATGAAAATCAGCATGGAGATTCCTCAAAAAACTAAAAGTAGAAATTCCATTTGACTGAACTGTTCCCTTTCTAGGCATCTTCCCAAAAGAATTAAAGACATCATACCACAGTAATGTACACATTTCCAAGTTTATAGCAGTGCAATTCATAATAGCTAAATATCACAAATAGCCTATATGTCCATCAACAGATGGATCAAAAGAAATGTGGTATTTATACACGATAGAGTACTACTCTGCCATAAAGAAGGATAAATTTGAGTCATTTGTAGGAACGTGAGTGCATCTTGAGATGATAATCTTAACGTGGAGTAACTCAGACACATAAGCTTAAATCTCATATTCTCTCATATATGAAATTATATATATTATTATATGTATGTATATTTATATAATGAAATAAAAGACAGACTAGGAATAAAATAAATGATATTGTAATTGAGTGTGAACAATATCTAAAAGTGTACTTTGACTTAGTACAATTATCTTACATGTTTTATATGTTCTTTGACCTATTAGCTTGATTTTCAATCTCTAGGTTTGATAATTAACTTTATAAGTTCTTATAAGATAAATAAATATATCTCATGCTATAAAAATAAAAGGGGTGGGTGGAGAGGAAAAAAGGCAATTAAAATGTATTACGTACATATACCAATCCCATACATGAATGTAATCATTATGTACTGCAAACAAGTACTAATAAAAGTCAAAAAATAAATTTCCACACATTTATTGCTTAAAAATTAAGTAAAAAGCTAAGTAGATTAATAACAAGCAATGAGATTGAAGTAGTAATAAGAAATCTTCCAACAAAGAATAGAACAAGGCTAGATGAATTTACTGCTGAATTTTACTGCACTTCAAAAGGAGAATACCAATGTTTCTGAGAACCATTCCATAAAAAAGGAAGCAACCATTTCAACCACATTTTATGATGCCAATGTTATCCTGTCAAAACTGGATGAAGACAAGGGAAAAAGAAAAGAAAAAGAGAACTACAGACCAATATTCTTGATGTAGATGCAAATATCTTCAATAGAACTCTTGCAAACAGAATTTAACAATACTTTTTCAAAAATCATACACCATAATCAAGTTGATTTCATGCCAGGAATGCAAGGATGCTTCAACACATGAAAATCAATAAATGTAATACACCACATAAACAGATTCATGAAAAAAAATTATATGATCAATTCAATCTATACAGAAAAATCCCTTAACAAAATTTAACATTACTTCATGATAAAAATCCTGAACAAAATAGTTATACAAGGATCTTACTTCAACAATATAAAGACTATATACAACAAACTCATAGCCAAAATCACACTGAAACAGGGAAAAACTGTAAACATTTCTCTAAACTCAGGAATGAGACAAGGCTGTCCACTCCTTCTGTTGCTGTTTAAAAATTATTTAAACTTTTACCCAGAGCAATTAAGCAAGAGAAGTAAGTAAAAGAGAAACAAATAAGGAAGGAAAAAGTCACATTCTCCCTACTTGTAGACAATATGAACATGTACTTAGTAGACTCTAAAACCCTTACTGAAAGACTTTTAGATCTGAGAAAATCAGTAAAGTAGCAGAATACAAAATCAACACACAAAATCCAGTAGCTTTTCTATATATCAATAAAGAACTTGTTGAGAAAAGAAATCAGAAAAATAATTTCACTCCAAATAGCTTTCATAAAAAAATATGAGCAAGCCTAGCCAACAAGTAAAAGACCCCTCTCTACAAATAAGAATTACAAAATAATAATGGAAGGCATTGTAGGAAATACTATAAGATGAAAACTCTCCCACATTTATGGATTGGGAGAATTAATATCATTGAAATGGCCATATTACCAAAAACAATTGGATTCAATGCAATACCCATCAAAATACCAACGATATTCTTCACTGAACTAGAACAATATAATCCTAAAATTCATATGAACACAAAAATGCCAAAACAGTCATCACCAAAAAGAGCAATGCTGGAAGTATCATACAACCTGATTTCAAGCAAGTAACAAAAACAGAGCCAGTAACAAAAACAAAAACAGCATGGCACTGTCATAAAAAACCAGACATGTAGAGCAATGGAATAAAGTATAGGACAGAGATATAAATCTGCACAGATACAACCATCTGATTCTTGGCAAAGGTGGCAAAAACATACAGTAAAGAATAGACAGTTTTTTAAAGTAAATGGTGTGGGAAAACCTGGATATGCATGGGTAGAAAATTGAAAATAAATCCCTATTTCTAAACCTGTGGAAAAATAAATTCAAAATGGATAAGAGGTTTAAGTATAAGACTGCAAGCTTAGACATTGCTAGAAGAAAACATAGCGCAAACACTTGAAATCATATACACAAAACACAGGTAAAGACTTTCAGAATAGGAGTCCAGTAGGTCCGGAAGTAATAGCAAGAATCAACAAATGGGATTACAACAAATTAATAAACTCTGCACAGCAAATAATTATCAGAGTGAAGAAACAGCCAAGAGAATGAGAGAAAACTTTTGCTAATTGCTCTTTCAACAAAGGATTAATAACCAGAATATATAAAGAACTCAAAAAAATTAACAAAAAAGCCCAATAAATAAATAGCAAATAAATCAAATAGACAAATCTCAAAAAAGAAATACAACTGGTGAATAAGTAAATAAAAATGGTAAACATCTAGATCAGGGAAATGCAAATCAAAATTATATTGAGATTCCATCTCATCCTTATCAGAATGGCTATTATCAAGAATATAAAACTGGCAAGGAAGAAAGAAAAATGGAAACTCTATACAGTGTTACTGTAAATGTGAATTAGTACAGCCACTATGAAAATCAAAATGGAAGATTCTCAAAAAACTAACAATAGGGATCATAGTGGTGTAGACAAATAGCATTCACAGCTTGTTCTGAGATACAGGCCAAGATCGATCTCATGTGCAACTGTATAACTTGTTAGGTACAATAACCACCAGAATACAACTTAAACAAGAGAGCAAACAGTTGAAATACAAACAGATGGATTAAGGAGTGAAGCCACAACTCCCCAACTCGGGTCCCACTTCCAGGGCAGATCTGGAGATCATGTCATTTGGTGAAATGCGCAAACACTTCACAGAAAGAAGGTGGTGGACACCACTTGGCAGTTAGCAAAGTTGCCACTACAGTGCCAGCTGAGCCAAGCAGTTTCCCCACTGTAAGAGTTGGTTTTACTTAGCCCAGGAAGTTACATGAAGAAGTAGCCCAAATGCACATGGTTCCTATTCCTACTATGACACCTTCTATCCTCCTATCCTGTACTATGGCTTCATGGGGTGTGCCCTGACATAGTTAGAGGAAGAGATAGAGGAAGAGAAGGCTACCGCCTAGTTTATAAACTGTTCCACACATTATGCCAGAATCATTCAAAGATGGACAGCTGCACCACTATAGGCCCCTTTCAGGACATCTGTTGGAAGACAGTGGTGAAAGGAAATCTTCACAGTAGGTGGAACTTTGGGCAGTGCACCTAATCATATGTTTTGCAGTGCCAGCTGGATATAATACCTTGCAGGCTGTGGTAAGGTTCTCCAGAAGGCTGTATATGCTCTGAATCAGCATCCAATACATGGTACTGTTTCTCTTACAGTGAAAACTCATGGATCCAGGAGTCAAGGAGTGGAAATGGGAAAGGCACCACTCACCATTCTCCCTAGCAACTCAATAACAAAAGTTTTATTTTCTATTCTCATAACCTTATGCTCTGGTGGCCTAGAAGTCAGGCCAGTGTGGGAGGAGGAGAAAAGGCTTCTACCAAAAGGCACAACAATGGTTCCAGTGAACTGGGAGCTAAGACTTCCCTCTCGTCATCTTGGGCTCTTCATGCCTCTGAATCGATAGGCTAAAAAGGAAGCTATGGTATTGATGGGGACGATTAATCCAGACTACCAAGTGAAAATGGACTACTACTTCACAATGGAGGTAAGGAATTATGTGTTTGGAGTTCAGGAGCTCCCTTGGCAAACCCCTAGCATTTGCCAAGCCCTGTCATTAAGAACACTGGGAAACTATACAATCCAACTCAGGCAACCTGCCCAGACCTTTCAGAAATGTAAGCATGGATCACTCCACTACTTAAAAAAACCAAGATTTGCCAAAGGTCAAGTGAATACAGAGTGGGTAGAAGAGGAAGGTAATTATGAATACCAATAATGATCACATGATCAATTACATGAAGGGTTTGTGATTGTGAGTAGTTCTTTCCTATTTTGTTAATGTGCTTATGCGTATATACATATGTATTAAGCAGATGTCTTTGTTTTCTTTCTTTGTATTCCTATACCACAAAATCTTGATTGACTAATGTTGGTACTTAAATTTATTTTAAATCTACATTGTAGTATTTAAGTTATGGAATATCAGGAGGAAAGTAAGCTTCACCTAAAGAGAAGCTTTGCTTCTTGTGAGGAGGGAACTAAAGCATTTCTGTTTGTGTACAGGATAGTTGTGTTGTGCTGGTCAGAATTACACGTATAAAGTTTTGTTTTCTTTATTTAAAGACTAAGTATGCTTCAAGGAGATGTATCAGGTTAACAAGGGGTAGACTGTGACTGTAACTTATGCCATGTCAAGTGGAGGGATTAAGAAATGTTAGCAGATTAGTAGAGTACACTCCTGAGAGTGTCAGTACACTGTTTGCACAGGGGGTTGGCATGCAGGCCAGTACACTAAGAGACAACACCCGCCCTAGTTATGTGATGACACCATCCAGTGGGCTAGCACCCCAGGGGGAATGAAAAGGAAAAAGAGAAGAAGCCTGATGCTTTTTGCGAGGCTCTTTAGAAAGCACTTTGTGTGAGTGGGCACACCTTTCGCTGCTGCCATCAGATTGTGGACATCAGTCTCCAGCTTCTTTAGCCTTCCAAAGCAGGCTCATACTGGCTACTCTCTAGGAAGCTTTCACCGGTCTCAGACTGGTGCCATTTCTCTTGTTCTGTGTCTTTCAGCCTCTTGGGCTAAGCAACTACTAGATCCTCCATCTTTCCAGTGTGCAGATGGCCACTGTGGACTCCACCTTTGATCTAAGAAGAATGAAACAATATGTTCATTATCATTAGTCATATTCGGTGTCATACTTAAAACTTTTGCCAGAGTGATCAGGCAAGAGAAAGAAAGAAAAAGGACCATGAATAGGAAAACAGGTCAAATTATCAGTATTTGCACAGGGTATAACACTTTACATAGAAACAACAACAAAAAAAAAATTTCGCCAGACAACATAAGCAAATTCACCAAACTGACAGGATACAAAGTCAACAAACATCAGTACCATTTCTGTATACCAATAATGAATCCACTGAGAAAAAAAATCAGGAAATCAATTCTATTCACAGCGGCTTTCAAAATATGTAAATGCTTAGGAATCAACCAAACCAAGGAGGTGGAAGAGCTCTATAATGAATATGGCATTATTTTGAAGATAGAAATTGTAGACTATGTTAGAAAATTGAAAGACATCCTTTCTTCATGGATTAGAAAAACTAATATATGAAAATGTCCATATTACCAAAAACAAGCTATAAATTCAATTCAATCCCTATTTAAATAACAGTATTCTCCACAGACTAGACAAAAGAATCCTGGATTTCATTTGATATTAGAAAAGACTCATACTATCCAAAACAACCCCAGGCAAAAAAAGCAACTCAAGAGGCAGCATAATACTGGACTTCAAACTATACTACAAAAGCACAGTAACAAAAACTACATAGTACTGGCACAAAAACAGGAATGTAAAACAATAGAACAGACTACAGGATAGAGAACAAATCCATGCACCTGTACAGTCCCCTGAGTTTTTACACCATGCAAAAAAATGCATGCTGGAGAAAAGACAGCTTCTTTAACAAATGGTTCTGTGAAAACTGTGTATTCATATGCAGAAGATTGAAACTAGATCATTCTCTCTCACCCTGTACTGCAATTAACTCAAGATAGATCAAAGACCTAGATATAAAGCTAGAAACATTGAAAGTGTTTGAAGACAACATAGGGGAAACACTTGAAGACAAAGACAAAGAAGGCAAAGACTTGGAGAAAATACTTGAAAGCAAAGGCAAAGACTTCCAGCATCAGACTCTGATGGCACAGAAAATAACGTCAAGAATCAACAAATGGGACTGTATCAAATTAAAAACCTTCTGCATGCAAAGGAAACAATCAACAGAGTGAAGAGACAACATATTAGTCACCATTCTTGTTGCTGAAACACAATACCTGACACTCACAAATTAGAGGAGGAGTATACAAATGGAAGAGGAAAACTTGCATAAATATTTTAATACTAAATTTATTCAGACATTATGAAATTAATATAAGTTCCCTTTGGCCTCTGCAATTACAAGAGGTGCTCAAAGTGGTGGTGATTAGCTTCTAGACATTTGTTAGTATGGTGAACTGCTGAATTGTGTATACATTTTTGGCAGACTCTCTCTCTCCATATGTGTGTGTGTATATACATATATATGAAAAGATGATATAGATACATACATTTCATTATTATTTTCTTTATCCATTTGTCAGTTGACAGGCACCTAGGAGCTTTCCATAGTTTAGTTACTATGAATTATGCCTCAGTAAATGTGGGTATATAGATAGCTCTGTAGTATGCTGAATTTTGTTCTTCTGGGAATGCACCAAGAAGCAGTATAACTAGATGAAATGTAATTATTTTTTCAGTTTTTTTTTAAAAATTAGTGCATGTTAATATTACAGAATGATGGGGTTTGTTTTTGGAGATACCATTGCCCCACTCTACCCTCCCACTGAGTCCCTTCCCCATTCCATACACACGAAATGGAGTATTATTCTACAAAAAAGAAAATTATGTCATTTCCAGGAAAATGGATAGAACTGGAGACCACAACATTAGGTGAAATAAGCGAGACTCAGAAAGGTAAGTATCCCATGATTTCTCCTAAATGTGGGCCCTTCACCAAACAAAACACAAATCAGATGACATGAAAGCAGAAGGGAAACTACCAGAAAATTGAAGGAAATAAAAGGAAAGGGTAGGGAAGGGCAAGCTGGATACTCAGAGGATAGAAGTGATCAAAGTATATTACATGAAATATACATTCAAGTCCCACTATTCTATACACCACTAATTTTGTTAAAAAAGAGAAATTTACTCTGGTGAATCGCCAAAGTGGACCAAAGTAAATATTAATCTTTCACAAAAAAATCCATTTGTGCCACCTAGAAAACATCACATGTGTTAGGATTCCAAAATTCATTCCTTCATAGAAAATGAGCCCAGGTGGAAAATGAGGGTCAATTGGAAGCTTTGTAATTATCTGTAATGTAATCTTATGAAAAATATGCTGATGCTTTTAACACTTTTAAGTCTGGGATCTTAACGTTGCCAGGTGTGAAATAAGAGAACATAATTGGCTCATTTCTTGAAGGACCTCATCTACATATTCATTCTCATTTATCAGTCAATTATAGATTCATAATTCAAATATGTGACCTCTCCACACACTCAGGAAGTTTCTGTTTTGAAGGAAATTGAGAATTAAAGAGTTCAGAGTTCTTAGGGCTTTTTCATGAGAACTGTAAAATTTGCCCTGTGATCTCACTGTCTGGATCTCAAATTTACTAATAGCTTGGAAAGTATTAATTGTGGCAAAACTAAAATGGAAAGATCCAAGAAAAAATATAACTTTCTGAATACTTAACTTTTCTCCACATTATCTTCTCTTTCTCACCAAAAGTTAGTCCTGGTATGAATTTAAGTCCTTACCTTACCATATCTTTTATGTGTACTTCAATAAATTATTTAGGGCCTGAAAAATCTCCCAGGGTGCATTTATACACTGCAGGAGAAGGTAGAAGCAGGGCTAATGGCACTGAAAGCCACTGAAGAAACTGTCACTGTGGACATATCTCATCAAGAAGAAGGAACCATGTTGGCCATGGCACAGGTGATCATGCTTCTGAAATCAAAGCTCCCACCATCCTTTGGTGCCAACTCTACCAAGACTCTCAGCTTCCTTGAAGACATATTCCTTAAGTAAACAAGAGCTGGTGAAGGATTTTGCAACTGTGTTTAGAAAAGGCAATAGAGATGATTTTTTTATGATCCATCCAGCTCTCTCCACAATTTGTTGATAATGTTTATATGTTTGTCTCCTGAAAAAGCCCTGCATCCTTCAGTGTGTCTTCCTTCACTACTTCCATTCCTTTCACCACCACGGGCACCATCTCCATGTCTGTTATTCATCTGCATGAATGTAAGATAAGGAAGGTCTCAAACCTGTGGAGAAAGACCACAGGCCAGGAAAAGACACCTGCTTTCTTCCTTTGCTTTCAAATTCTTTTGCAAAAAACAAAATCCATCACCACAATTATGAGAAAAGTGGTCATCCTTCCAGAGTGATCATCAGGACAAATATTACTTTCAGGCACTGAGCTTTTAAAACAGAAAAATGAAACTTTATTGAAGTATAGACTAAATAATCTTTCTTTTAAAATAAGAGTAGAAAAAGTTTATTGGGGAGTAGGAATACCTCTTGAGAGGCAGGAGGAGTCCTCAGTGGGTTGCCATCAAGGCCCTTTGCCAGGGGTAATTTATATAGCAAAGTCACAATGTGCATACAATGTGGGTCAAAATATACATCAACCAATAATATTGCAAGTTGTCTTAGTTAATTTTCTCATGGCTGAGAGAAAATACCTGACACCCAAAGTTAAAGAAGGAGAGATTTACTTGTCCCGTAGTTTGTAGAAGTTTCAGTCCATAGTCAGCTGGCTCTAAAGCAGGGTGCCACAGCAGAGGGGCATCACAGAGCAGAAATAGTCCATAACAAGTAAACAGGTGACAGCACATTAGCCTTCTTTCTGCCCCTTATGTTTTATGCAGGCTACCAGCCTTAGGGAAGATGTAGCACTGACACCCTTAATCCTAGCCAGAACTACGCCAAATCAATCAGGGGACTGATTTAGTAATCACACACCCTTGATCCCAGCGCCACACACAATAGATCCAGTCACCTCTGAAAAGCTCCCCCCTGTCTATGGCCATACCACCCTGAACGCGCCCGATCTCCTCTGAAAAGCTCCCCCCTATGACTGATGAGGCTTTGGAGGGACATCTAGACATAAGCCATAACACAAGTATAGCTGCTTAGCTAATACTGTATTGATCCAACAGGGAAGCAGGGCACATACTAAGGGTATATGTCTGATATCATTAACCTTGCTTATCTATAACTTCTAAAACAGGAACATTTTGGAGAAGCAATGGGTCCAGGTGTTCTGGTCACCCACTAGCTATCTGATGCATGTCTGGATTTAATAGACTGGGTGGCACTAATTACAGTATATGCTTAAGTTTCCATTCATCCCTTAGGGAAGGAGGCAGTTCTGGCCAGTATGACTTTATCTTGAAGTCTTGTCTTCTTTAGATGTGCTTACAACCACAGTTTGGATGTGTCCTACACTGACTTCTTCTTCAAGGGCCTGTCCCTTGAGGCAGTATGACTGCCTATTAATTTCTTCCTAACTTAGCTGCCTAGAATATTCTGAAGAGCTATCCCTAACTGTAGGGAGGGAGAATGGATGAAGTTTTAATCTAGCTGTTTCTACCTGCTAAGGGTCAACGTAGGGGAGACCAGAGTAAGGGGTCCTCTCCACAGAGCTAATCTAATAGGCCTTGGATAGAAGGCGTGTTTCAATTTAGCAGTTACAAACTCTCTTTACAATCTAGTGGGTCCCAGTGAAAGGAGTCTAGTACATTTATCATTGGTTCCATCTGCATGATCACTTGGAATTTGGCAGCCTCTCAGTGAGAATAAACAAACTTTTCTAAGAGATGAAAGCATGCACAATCAAAGTCTGAGCACTAGAATGGAAACGCAGGTTGGAAAAAAGCCGCGTCCAGACATTTCCAGTAAGGAACCGGAACTGCAATCGTAACCAGCTGGCTCCTAGATCTCCTACTGACAGAAGTTACTACAAGTCTGATATTTATTGTTTTAAGATTTTATTTCAACTGATGTGAATTACTTATCTAAGACAATAAGTTTTATTTATTAGGATACAAGTCCCTCTAGTTTTAGCCATAAGATGGAAAGCTCTGCAATTTTGAAAGATAATTTTAGCCAAAGAATTTAAAGACTATTATTGATCTGTTACAGGTACTACTGTGGCTTTTTAGTGTCATTGAACCATAATAGTAGGTCACTACAGGTAGCAGTGGTCAGTGATTGGAGTTCCCTTCCTATATCTAGCCTTTATTACTACAGTAATATTCTTATACATCTTTTGATTATACTTTTCTTCTGGGTGTTTCAGACCAAGTTAAATAAAGTATGATCTGTATTAATCAAAATTAACCTGTTACTACATATCAAGGTCAGTTAAATCTCCTCCATGGTTCCTTTTGGAACCATGTATAGAGGCTCTCAGACTGTGTCAGTGTCACCCACCAGAATAGGTCACAGTCTTGTTTGACCATGTTGTTTCCTATAAAAGCATCGGAGACTTTTCTCTCTCTCTGGTGACCCCTCTGTTTTGGCACAATGGTTATACATTAGTTGACTTCTGTCCTCTGGGAGTGCAACAATCTGCCTGCTCAAGAGATTGGATGACTCACTAAAGTCACAGAGTCCTACAGAAAAGGTCCCCTCATATCCTGGTCCTTGCTGACCTTGGAGGGGGAGGGCCAATAGCTGTCCTCTTAGCCCAGTTATCTTTCTACCTCTGGTCTACAACCTCAGTTGAACACTCAGAAGAGAAGATTGATTACATCAGTATTATAGTGGGAGCAGTAGGATTAATTTTGTGATCTTATCTAGATATAGAGCAGCTTGAAATGTATAGTATGACAAATAACCTGTTATTTCTTTACCTACTATGATTGTCTTAGAAGTTGAATCCCTGCAAAATATTAACAGATAACAATTATAAAGTTTTACAGAGAGAATTTAAGATCAAGGGAAACATAACATTTCAGCATAACACTCATGATGACATTATTATCTCTGAAACACATTTAAACCTCTGTTTCAGTGTAACATCTTACCTTTATCTAATTACAAAATATTAAGTGACATAAAGAAACCTTCATCTGAATATGTTATCTTTCAACAGAGTGCCATTTAAGAAGAATGTATTTATCTATAAATGTATTTTATAGCTTATTAATATTTAACTTTTAATTTCTAGAGTGACATTGCCTGGATCATAGAGTGTTTAGGTATCTCTGTAATAACACAATTATATAACAATCACATAAACATAAACCTAAGAAAATATCTGCATAATCTGGCTGGCTGCATAATCTCATAATGGATTGGTATGCACATTTAATCACAAATAGCCAGAACACAAGTAAGAGAAAGCCAGATGCTTGAGCTTAAAACAGCTTATCATCATAAACAACTTTAGCTGCAAGTTCTCACTGTGATAAGATGTTCTGGATATTTTTTAGTTTGTTTCCTTGAAGGCCTTTATACTGGGGAAACAAATATACCATGACATTAGCAATAATCGGTATCACAGCTATATAGAAACACAAATACACCATGAGGTTAGCAATAATTGGTATCATAGCTATATAGAAATTTTTACATATTTAGTTTCTACCCTTAAGACAAATTTTAAACTCCTTTAATAGGTTTTATAAGGTATAACAATACTGACAAGAATTAAGGCATCTTTACAGCTCTGAGAAGTTTAGGAAACAGTGTTAATGACCCCAAATAGACTTATTACTCAACATGCAAATATATCTCATTTATACAAAAACAAAATGTCTGTTTAGTCAAAGCAAAAGTGTAGATCAAGTTTCAATGTCAGGACTACACTTAATAAGATATCAAACTTTGGTCATTTTATGTTTAATATCTAAACATTATATAAAAGAGAGCAACTATTAGTTACTTTTTATGTATTAGACTTACATAGTCTTAACTCTATAAACTTAACTTTAAAGTTTAGACACACAGCATAGCTTGCTTTTGGATGTATACATACATAGGTGTCCAAATACCTTAATAAACTAAGGTAATAGTTGTTTATTTAACTAATCATGAACTGATAATTGAAAACATTTTACAGGTTAGCATTCAAATAATCTTTAATTCTTAAAGCTCACTTTTTAGTAACCAAAACCCTAATGATAAGAACACAAGAAATGTATTTTAGTAAAATAGAGAACCTCTTGCTTTTAAATCTAGTTTTATAAGTTTAACCAAGAACATTTCAACATGTTAAAAAAAACTTATTGCTTTAGAAATATAAAGATTTGCTTTCTATTATAGTCAGCAGTGAGATCTCATCTTAGCCCAGTAAGAATGGCTATCATCAAGAAGTCAACCAACAACAAATGCTGGAGGGGCTGTGGGGAAAAAGGAACCCTTCTCCACTGTTAGTGGCAATGTAGACATTTGCAACCACTTTGGAAATCAATCTAGAGATTTCTCAGAAAAGTAGGATTAGAGGTTTCATTTAACCCAGCTATTCCCCTTTTGGGTGTTTTCTCAGAAGAATTAAAAATAATATACCACAGTGATATATGTACACCCATGTTTATAGCAGCACAATTTGTCACAGCAAAATCTTGGAGTCAACTTAAATACAGTTTAACAATTGCTTTAGATGACTCATGAGAACCAAATCATAACATTTAAACATGAAAACTTTCATTACTGTAGACAAACAATAGACATTGCCTTTATAAAACCAATATTTTTATTTTATTGTTTTAAACCCAATTTTTAATGTTATCTCCATTTGCTAACAAGTTGGATGGAAATATGTTACCAAATTTAAAGACATTGTATTTTTATCTTGTTAACTCATTGTTAACCTTGTGAACAAGGTATTTGGGTTATATCATGAGTGTCTCTTTATCTATATACAAACTAATATAGAATGTATCCCAGGAAGTTGACACACAGAAACATATACAGCAACCTAATTATGTATAACATTTATGCTATCAAACTTTAAGGTTTTTATTTGTAAGTCCTATGAAAATCTTGAGACTATTAGTCCTCATTTGTGTTTTAAGTAACTGTGACTACCCTCAAAACTTATACAAATGGTTTTCCATGAAAATCTCAGAAAGAGCCAAAAGAAGGAAAAGAAATCACTGAGCTCAAAAAATATATATTTTTCTTAAATGAAGCAGCTGCAGGTGCTTTAACAAGTATAAACAGAAAAGTGGACAAATATACACAAGATAATTGCATTTAAATCAGAGCACACTCTCAGATATATTTGGCCAAGTTGAACTACAATAACCCTTTTACAATTTTTAGGTTTGTAACTATAAATAAATAGGCTAGTCAGAACTTTTCTTATAGGTCATCAATCAAGAGAGATCTTATATAATAAGAATCAGAAGGAAAAAAAAAAAAAAAAAACCTTTTATACCTGTGAAAGCAAAAGACAGTTTTAAGACAGACCCTTGCTGATGGTTCATCTGATTGGAATGACCAGCTATACAGGCTTCTCATTGCTGTTTTGATAGCCACAGTGCTTAACAATACACTCCAAAAGAACAAGGGAATTTGACACTGAGTTTCCCATCTGAAAAACAACAAAGGGACAAGAAGGCATCCCTTTTAATCCCCCTGGGTTTTATATACCCTCAGGGTATATCATGAGCTTACCCTCCTCCACAGTAGGAGGCTGTCTGGACAGTAAGCAGAAGACAGCTGGGCCAGACTAACTACTCTTACTGCCGGGCACATCTATTTCCTCTGAAAGCTCCCATTTCCAACCCCTGAGTGTGCTTGTTTCCAAAAGCACAAGCTACAGCTGATTCCTGCTCAGATCACCATGTTTAAAAAGAGAACCATGGGCAGAAAAAAAGGAATCCAGTGATCAAAAGACCTGAACAATTGCATGTTTTCTCCTGCTGGTCCTGCCAGTTGCAGGAGAAAACCTCTGGCTAGGCACTGGGTCAGCCAAAATGTTCATGTGTGCCTTTCCGGATGAATATGAATTCTAACTCCTTTCTAATCCATGAATGGGGGTTATGTAATCTATAAAGGAATGTCTATAAATGAGCACTCATTTTCTAGGGTTCAGAAGCTTCCAACTGAAATGGAAAGAAAGATTTTCAGGGTTGTAAAGGGAAGCATATTACCGTTTACTGACAATGATAACAACCTTCCATTACAGAGGTGAACGGCCAAAACCTATCCTCAGTCTCAGACATACCCAAGAGTATGAGCTTCAAAGCAATTAGAAATTCAAAAAGCCACTCCAAACATCTGTCTAAAATAAGACAACAAGCCATCTTGTTACTGCCAAACAAGTCAAGAAAGGAATATAGTACAAGTAAACTCAGCAGCCAGTATAGAAGTAAGTATAAATGCATCATATATGAAACAGGAATATAAGGCCCTGCCCACTAAAATAAAAATATCCCATCAAAGAAACGTAAATATGAAGACATCAGCCTTCTGTGCTCTTGAATTTAATGCGACCCAAGCAACCAATGAAAGACAGAAGCAACCAGCAAACAATGGATGATAATTGTTGATTCCCTAAATGAATCACAATCCAGAATCCAGTCAAAATAAGTAAGAGGTGCCATGAAAGAAAAGCAAACTTACCTCTGTCAAAGATCTTGCCAGGGCCTCCCAAATGGTATAGGAAAAATATAACTCTGAACTTGCTAGATGTCAGATGAGACCAAATAATCTTTCTTCTTTTAAACATTTAGAAGAAATGCACACACTCAATGTACAGTACAGCTTGATTTCCAAGGTTTCAGTTTTCTACAGTGAAGCACAATCAGAGAAGACTAAATGGAAAAATAAAGAAAAATAAAGTTCACAAATTTTAAATTGTGAAAGAAAGAAAGAAAGAAAGAAAGAAAGAAAGAAAGAAAGAAAGAAAGAAAGAAAGAAAGAAAGAAAGATTTAATAGCAGGGAATAAAAAGACTTGGAGAACCTAAGTGTATTTTGCTAGGTGGAAGAAGCAAATGTTAAAAAGTTACACACTATGTAATTACAACTATATGACATTCTGAAGAGGCAAAACTGTAGACAGTAAGGTCACTGTTTATCAGGGGAAGGGAGAGAGGGCTAGGTGGAGCTCAGAAGAGTTTTAGGGCAAGAAAATTATTCTTTATGGTACTGCAATAATAGGTATAGCTCACCACACATTTGTTCAAACCCATAGAATGTGCAACATCAGGAAAGAATCCCAATATAAACTGTGAAATGTGGGTGCTAATGATGGGTCAAGGTATATTACACAATGGAGGGACATCAGTGGGCTTAAAGAGGACATGCTCTCGCTTCACAAGCTTCTCACTGAAGACGTTTCTATTTCCCTGAAGTGTATTAGTGTATTTCTCTCTCTCTCTCTCTCTCTCTCTCTCTCTCTCTCTCTCTCTCTCTCTCACCTTTCATCTACTTCAGTTTTTATCGCAGGATAATCCACAGAAAAATGCAAGTCCATAAACTGCTTTTTATGGATTGCCAATCCACCTTAAGGTAAGCACAGAAATTGACAGTAAGCATTCGAAATTTGCAATGGAATTTTACATTGCCATGAAATAGCAAGTGACCGTTTGGAAATTTCAAACAAAAATAAATATAGTTTGAGAAACATTGTACCAGGGCTATTTGATGAACATTTATCACTGGCAAACCTCAAACACTAAATCTTATTGGCACAAGGTTTGAGTATCCAGGCTTAGAGTAGTTGTGAAGTTGGAGATACATATTGCAGAGCTGAAGAAACAGTCACATGACAGAACAGGAAGTGAGGTGAGGAAAAAACACAAGGCAAAGAAAATCCTCCTCAGGAGGAAAATGAGCCACATCCAATCTCCCTACAGACCAAACAAGCTTTCCCTGTGTATTAGATATCCTCTCCAAGCTCAACAAAATCTCTCAAACACCCACCAGGTCTATGGTGGTGTTTACTAGCACTGTGTTCCTTATTTGGAATAGTTGTGAGACTTCAGGATTTCATAAAGTCTGCCCTCACAGGAGATTGAGCCACTGGGGTTACTTTTACAATATGACATCAAGGACCTTCGCTGTTTAGAATGAAGATTTCTATTCCCAAGAATCTCTGGTAACATATGAAGAGAGGAACAGAAATTGCAAAGAATTTTTCACAAATGTTCTATTAGTAGATCCCAGAAAAATACATGGTCACCTACTACATAGTCCTCCTTTAGCTGACAAATAATTGTATATATTTGTAGGGTACAATGCAATATTTCAGTATGTGTATATTGTAGAATGACTAAATTAGGCTATATGTATATATTATATAGAACTATTGTGTAAGTGCTCATTATTATGAACTATCATCATGATGCTGTTCAATGCAACATTCGATCTTTTATTTTTTTTTTTTTGATCTTTTAAAAAAATTTTAACTAATACACATCTTCAGTACATAATGATTACAGTCACCACAGGGAGTTGGTACATAACACATCTTCATTCTTTTTATAACCTCTTCCCCTCTATTCCCTCCCCTAACTTCCTCCCTCCATCTTCTCATTTGCAAAAGTTCTATCTCTCCATTTCCTATTATCTTCTATTTTGCTCTTTAATTTACTTATCCTTTTGATTTCCCATATAAGAGAAAGCATGCAATATTAAATCTTATGTGTTTGATTTTTCTCACTTAACGTTATGGTTTCAAGGTGCATTCATTTTCCTACAAATGACTCAAGTGTATCCTTCTTTATGACAGAGTACTGTAATACTCTACCATATATAAACACCACATTTTCTTTATCCATTCAGCTTTTGTTGGACATCTAAGCTATTTTCAAGATTTAGCTATAAACATGGATATGCCATGTATCATTGTAATATGTTGCCTTTAACACTTTCAAGAAAATACCTGGAAGGGAAATACTGGACCTAATGGAATTTGTAGTGTTAGTTTATTGAAGAATCTCCATACTGATTTCCAAAGTGGTTGTACTAGCTTACATTTCCACCAACACTATAGAAGGATTCCTTTTTCCCTGAAGCCTCACTAGCATTTGTTATTATTTAATTTCCTGATGATAGCCATCTTTCTGGAGTGAGATGGAATCTTAGTGTTTTTTTAATTTGCATTACTCTAATGGCCAAAGATGTTGCACATTTTTTCATGTATTTATTGTCCCTTTGTACTTCTTCTGAGAAGTATCTATTCACTTCAGTGGTCCTTTTTTTTGATTCAGTCTTTTATTTTAGGAGTCTAATATTTTAAGTGCTTTATATGTTCTATACATTATTCCTCTGGCCAAGGAGTATTTGGAGAAATTTTTTCCTGTTCTATAGGTGATCTCTTTACTCTGTTGGTTGTTTCCTTAGCTGCACAGAAGCTTTTTAATTTGAAATAACCCCATTTGTTGATTCTTGGTGTTATTTCCTGTGCAACTGGGGTTCTGTTTAAAATATAACAAAAGAGTCCTTGCCTATGCCTATTTGTCAAGAGCTTAACCTATTTTGTCTTCCAGTAGTTTAATATTTAGATCTTTGATGCATTTTTATTTTATCTTAGTACATGGTAGGAGATATGGGTTTAGATTCAATCTATCTATAGCCAGTTTTCCCAGTACTATTTGTTAAAGAGGCTATCTTTCCCTCAGCGCACTTTTTTATCCATTTGTTAAAGATCAGATGGCTGAACTGCCTGGAGTTGCTTCTGCATCTTCTATTCTGTTCCATTGATCCACATGTCTTTGTCATACTGTTTTGATTACTGTAGCTTTGTAACATAACTTGAAATATGCCTAAGGTGGGTTACTGCGTGTGTCATAAAGTAAAAAACCAAGAAGATCTTTTTTTATTTGTGGCTTTAATTATGTGTATATCTTTACACTATATTTCATATTTTTAATTTATACTGAGAATATTGTGGCAAAGATTAATCATTACTTTCTTCACTTAGCACTTTTTAAAGAACATTTGACATTGTGTATAAACCTTGACTTGCTCCTTCAGTTGCTCCAGTTTTTCGGGAAAGTCTCTCAGTACACACCCACTATATTTTTTCAACCATTTCATAGAATTGTGATGTCTCCTGCTCTGTTCTTGCTGTCCAGGATTACTTCTGCTACTGTGGGCCTTTTTGGTTCCATATGAATTTTAGAATTCCTTTCTCTAGTTCTATGAGGAATGCTATTGGTATTTTGATTGGAATTACATTAAATGTGTATCAGTTTGGGAAGTATAGTTATTTTGACTATATTGGTTTTGCCTATCCAAGAACAAGGAATAGCTTTCCATTTTCTGATGTCCTCTTTGGTCTCCTTTTCCAGAGTAGCATAGTTCTCCTTATATAGGTTTTTCAGTCTCTTTGTTAAATTAATTCCTAAATATTTCATTTTTCTTTATATTAAATTGTGAATTGTACTGCCTTCCTAATTTCTTTCTTTTTGGTTTTGTTATTGAAGGATACCAGATCTCTTCCTTATTATCCAGCTATAGAACTGAAACTCTGCTCTCACAATTGCACAATTTCTATTGCTTCTTTAAAACTACACCCTAAGGTAATAAACCAAGTGACAACAAATACAGATTGATGAAAACAAAAGTGTTCACAGAAAGGAAATAGCAAATTTTACAAAGCTACAAGAGCCAGTTAAGAATTACAAGTACTTTTCCTACTACCCAAGAGTGAAGGTTACTGTAACAGGTAAGAAAAACTATGGAGAATCTGCCATTCTCTATCTCTAACCTTGCCTGTGGTCATGGAGGGAGGGGAGAAATCAAAAGAAACTAGAAAGACCATGTCTCTGCCAAAATCTTCTCTTAAGTAAGAGAAAGAACTAAGCGGAAAGATAAAAAAAAAAAATTATGGATAATTTTTAAAAGTAACAGTGACAGCCTCCCTTCCTAACACAGACAGGCTTGTTCTGAGTATGATATGGCCTGAAGATAAAATATCTTCCTGAAAACCGACCAGCAAAAGTGCCCAGCGTAAGCATGGAGATAATCAATTAACATGTACCAGGCTTGGAAAGAGGAAGAATGG
This sequence comes from Chinchilla lanigera, assembly GCF_000276665.1. Taxonomy (NCBI): domain Eukaryota; kingdom Metazoa; phylum Chordata; class Mammalia; order Rodentia; family Chinchillidae; genus Chinchilla; species Chinchilla lanigera. The sequence goes on along the minus strand of NW_004955412.1, from coordinate 16,125,032 downwards.
TGGGGAAAACATCTCTTTACAGCTGATAAAATTTCTTTGACTTGTTTCATATGTCACACTGTCTGGATGGAAAGTGTATAAATATACAACAGGAATTCAAAATATGAGACACACCAATGTGGTCTGTGATTATTTTGGAAAGTTTTCTAGAGAGATGGGTCCTGACTTGGGGTCTATTGAGTTTAGATTGGGGCAATCTGCCTAAGGTGGGCCACCAGATGTGTCATGAAGTCAGAAAACCAGAAAAATCTTTTTATTTGTGGTTTTAAATGTGTATATATCCTTATACTATGTTTTACTTTTAATTTATAGTCTGACTATGGTGATAAAGATTAATCATTACTTTCTTCACTTAGCAACTTTTAAAGAACATTTAACATCGTATGTGAACCTTCAGTTGCTTCCAACTGTTGGGGAGTGTCTCCTAGTATGTATGCATCCATTATATTTTAACCATTTCAAAAGTAACACATTTTCAAGTCTAATTCCCTACAACAACACACACAGAGACATTCAATCAATTGAATAAAATTTTGTACATGATTCTTTATGGACCTGACAAATCCTCTTTTGATATCCTGAAATTGCACTGCATGGAATTAGGCCTATGTGGACACAATTTAAAGTAAAATAAACAAATAAAATATGGCAATACCGCTTTCAAATATGATTATATTAATTATTTGTAGTCTTACCAGCAGTGCAACAGAGTTATGCTAAAACTATGACCTACACTATGACCCAATGCATTTCACCCAGCCATGGTAGTATGGTTTGCCTTTAGAAAATATATTAAGGAACTAACATATTAAGTAAAAGATATATTAAAGATTTAAGTTTTTGAAAATCACTTGACTATTTCAGTGAACCAGGAAAAGCTTTTTTTTTTTAAGCTTTTGACAGTAATTTAATTTCTATTAATGAGAAAAGCACTTTAGCAAATTGTTTTTTAGACTCTAACAGAAGGCACTAAATGAAGCAAATATATTCGAATTTTAAAAGCAAATGTCATATATTCATATAAATATATAATTAGACCCCATATATTCAATCAAACATGGTAAAATGTAGAAACTAACAATGGGAAATAAACAAGCCCAAAATGGCCACTTCCAGTCATCTTGGTTCTAGGTGTGTGTTGATATAAAAGCATTATTAAAATACAGCACTTGTAGTATTTCTATACATCAGCCATAAGAATTTATTTAGATAATTCAATTAAAATTATATAATGAATATACTACACATACACAAATACATAGATAACTATCTCAATGAATCAGAAAAAGTCAAAGAAAAGACTTGGACAATTTTTCAGCTTTCATTGATGAGAGAAACACTTAGCAAATTGTTTGCTGGAAGAGAACTCCCTCCACCCAATAGAAGGTACAATATATATAATATATACACAATGTGCGTAGCATGTATTTATAAGTATATATAATTTATGTTGCCCAAAATAGCAGGTTAACTTTTAACTTCCTTTTAGAAACACTAGAAAAGCTGAGTAATTTTATATTTAGTCTGTTTGAAGCCTCAAAGAGCTAATAGACCATTGGGCTTGATACCCCTACACCCCAGAGAAAAAGAAAGGAGCAAAGAGTAATTAAGGAAATGAAGATAAAGAACATGTACAACTGTGATGAGGGGAAGGGGAAAGGGAGAAAGGGAAGAAGAAAAATATATGTATGCACAAGATAGTTAAGATAGTTTTACAGCTAGCCTTTCTTAGTTCCTTGAAAAGAATGTTTTGTGCTAACATTGTTTAGACAAGATATCATGCCTGTATCTTGTACTCTGATTAACTAATATGAAGACGACAATATGAAATGTATTAACTATTGCAACTGTCTTACTAACCTATGTCAAATCTCAGTTTCATTGTTTGTTTATATTTTTTCTCTTTAAAGTAAAAAAAAAAAAATGTACCACACACTGGTGCATTCCTCTACCAAACAAACAAGACACATCTGAGTTGTATTCACCAAAAATATCCCTCAGAAACTGATGCAAAATGAGAGAGAAAAAATGTGATTTTTAAACTTTAACTAGCAGATTTATAGTTACAGTATTTTGAAGGTAGCTTTTCAAGCAGAATAAAAAATTCTCCAAATGACAGTATAGAAATGCAAGAAAAAATGAAAAAAGGGGAAAGTGTACCATTTAAATGAATAAGGATTATATAAAATTTAGTACTTATATGTTATATACTACTAATAATAATATATTTCTAGAATTTAAATATATGGCAATATTAGCAACAAAAAAAATAAGGAACTTAAAAGTAGTTAGAGTAGTTTTATAAAGTCATTCATTTCCCATACATTAAAAGTGTAAGTGTGTATTAGACATTACTAGATCAAAGATGTATATTTAAATTTGTAAATCACAGTAGAAATTACTAAGTAAGCGTCTATGACTTACAAGCTAAGTGATGGGCCAGAACAATTTAGATTTTTTTGATTAATACAAAAGAGACAAAAGGGTGAAAATATAATAGACAACAAGTAGGACAAACAAAAAAAAAATAAATTACATAGATATATGAGTGATAAATGAAAGTTGCAAAAAATTTCACAGTTGTTTCTATGAGACTAACATTTCCCAGATAACAGCATTGAATTCTGTATGTAAATATATGAAATATTTCAAAGAGAAAGATCAAACACTGGCAGGCACTTGGGGGGACTGTAGCCCCAGAAAAGAGGATCGCAGGGGTCAGAGCTACACTTTCAGGGCTTTTCCCTGGACAACTAGCCTTGCCTGTCCACTGTGCAGGGCAACTGAAATTCAAGCACAAAACTGCAGACTTGTGACCTGGAAGTTTCATTTGATAGAGTTTGAAGCAGTCAGAGTGGCTGGAAAAGGAGCCAGAAAATCTCAGGAAAAAAAAAAAAAAAAAATCTCAGAGAGAAAGAACCCCAGAATCTGCTTGAAAAGCACTCTCAAATTCTTATTGACCCTGAGCTGCATGTGCACAAGGAATACTTCACAGAACCTTGCACAAAATGAGGTATCCCAACATAACTGAGCGGGTTATCTCACGTGTTGCCCACATGTAGTGACAGTTTCTTGTTAAAGTGTCCATAAAGTAGAGAGTCCACACTTCGTATGATCCACCCATTGCATAAAACCAAATCTTCACAAGTTCAAACAAATTTAAACAATATACACAAATTGCAAGGCCAATATTGTTACCAAAACAATTCTCCCCAAATGTACCTGTAGATTAAGAGTGATAAAGTCCAGAAGGGTTTTGTGTATCAAGTTAAATATCTACTGACTAGTTAGTTATACCACTGTTGGGTATTCACTTAAATGAAATGAAAATCTTTTTCCATGTAGAGAACTATAGTATGTATAAATATTTATTAACAACTCCATTCATAATAGTTCCAAATCTGAAACACACAAATATTATTAAAATGATGAATAGAAAAAATGTTTGGTCCATCCACAAAATATAATTGCGTTTAACGATGAAAAGAAACAAAATACTTATAAAGGCAACAACAGAGATGAAGACTCAAAACCACCACAATGAATCAAAGGAGCCAGACCTAAAGAATTCACTCTATATAATTCCATTTATATGAAACCCCTAAAAAACCAAATCTAGTCTATAGTGCCCTAAAACAGATCTGCGATTACCTGGAACTGGAAGTACAATAGACATCATAATATTCTATGTTGACTGTTGTAACTACACAAGTGTATGTATTTGACAACACTCATAAAACAATTACATTTTTATTGCGTGTAGATTACTCCACCATAAAGTATTCCTGAACTAAAGAAATTTGTAAGTGATACACTGGAAATACGTGTGCCAGGCAGCAATAGTGATGACAGTGAAAGGTCCACAAAATAAACAGATACTTACCATGTGGTTATAAACAGGAAGAATTACTGTGAGGGAGGAAAGACCTCCAAATGCGATGCCTGAAACAGAGAACAAGAGAGGTGTGTATTTCTCTCTCATGTATAAGTCCAGTTAGTTTCGGACTTTTGAGATCATCCAGAAAACTAGGACTCTCGGAAGCTCTGCCATCTTCTACCTCCAGCCATGACACTGGGCTGATGTACCTCAATGAGCCCATGGATAGAATGAGGACATCTCTGAATATGAGTGGGAAAAAACACATTTTTATTTTCAGCAGCCTTTAAGAGAAGTTTAGCATTGGGTCTTTGAATTTGGGGGAGCTGATATTTTTTAATTCTTTATATGTTCTAGATAGAAGCCCTTTGTCTGAGGGACAGTCAGCTAAAATTTTTTCCAGGTTTGTGGGTTTTCTTTTTACTCTGCTGGTGATTTCTTTAGATGTGCAGAAACTTTTCAGTAGGATGAGATCCCACTGAGGATTGGATAAGAAAATTGTGGTACTTTATATAATGGAATATCACTCAGCTATAAAGAAAGATAAATTTGAGGCTTTATAGGTAAATGGTCATAACTAGAGACCATACTCATAAGTGAAATAAATCAGACCTGCATGTGCAAGCACCGCATTGTCTCACTAGTGTAAAACCTGAAAGAGTTCATTTAAACTAGGAGGTATGATAGACATTGTGAAATGATAGGAAAGTACTCAAGGGTAAAGGGCAACTGGGATGTGGGAAAGAAGGAAAAATTTTGTATGTATGTATATGCAGGATAGTTATCATAGTTGTTCTTCTGTCTTCTATTTCTTTGCCAAAAGAAACTGTCAATAAGTCTTTGATTGATCAATATTGCACGTCTCTATCTGTTTTCATGAGAAACCACTTTGAAGATATCAATATGCAATACAACAAGCATTGTTAATTTCCTACCACTTTGTTTGTAACTCTGTATTGTCTGTACTGTTCTTTTGCTATTTTGTAAAAGGTTGCCTGTCTGTTAATGTTTTCCTCCTTTTATTTTTAAAATTAAAAAAAAAGAGAAGTTTAGCGATGTCATCAACCATGCATGGTAACAATAAATCTTGGTAGTTTTAGCAATACCTGTGCCTGAGTCAAGAGTTTGAATCACAGATATTTTTGCATCACAATACAGTTATTAGAAGTTCTCAAAGTATCATTCATACTTATCAATGCTCTGGAATTACTGTAAATATAGGACCTGCCTGTTAAATTTTGCTATTTCACGTGGTAATAAAGAATTGCTATATGACTATATGACAAATTGGGTTATTTGAAATGTTGATTACTGTACCTCAGCAAGACTAATTCTTGTTATCATCTGTGTATGTTTTTTACATATTTTAAAACATTATTTGAGGAAGAGGTGCAAAGGTTTCATCAGTTGGACAAAGGGGTCTATGTAATAAAGAAGTTTTAAAGATCTCCTGTTCCAGGATTTGGTCATCATCTGCATGGTCAAGATGAAGCTTTTGCCATATTTAGTTTACCGCAGTTAGGAAGAAGAAAGCGAGTCTGGAGTAGATGCACACGTGTTGCATCTATTTATGCTCCATTTCAAATAATGGACTCCAAACACCATGGGGTCCAGGAAAAGTAGTGTAACTGGACTCCCACATGCCACCTATTACTAGGGGGGAAGGGACAACAATAGCAGTCTCTGCATTTTGCAATCACATCTGAAGATAACAGGATATGACCATAGGAGACAATTTAGAGATAGTGACCAAGATTCTGATGGGTGATTCCTGGTGAAAAAAGTAGAGAACTCTGAGAAAAGAAAATAGTCTCATTGAATGGGTTGATTTTAAGAACCTATTGGCAAGAATGTATTGATAAGTCTGCTCTCCCAGAAAATGACCTGTTCACATCCTTTGCTGATTTCCATGTTGCACATTTGTCCATAATGTCCTATTTCACTGGGAAGAGATGTGCTCTCATTACCTCTCATTAGCCAGTACAAGCCAGGTCCAGCAGATCTCTTCCCATGAAGATTTCCAAGTGGAGACACCCTGAAGACATCTGGATACGCAGAGCTCAAGATCAATAGTAGAATCTGGGTCAGGCACTGATTTAAGAATAAAGGATATTATCTGTCATAAGGCTCCAAGAAGAATTAAGAACTGCAATTATTTATTGTTTAGACAAAGGTGATCTTGATTAAAATTTCCAAGTAGAAAACAGATACAAAAATCATTATTGTACTGAGAATGGGATTAATAAATTTTTAAGGCCCTGCCAATAGTAAAATTCCTTCTTACAAAGAAGTACTTTGGTTATTCTCAAAGGAGCCAGCTCTCACTAGTTTAGAGTACATCAGTCTAAATGTTAGATGAGGGATATTGTAAGAGAATTGGTTAATTGCCTGGACCAAGATTTTGTGGAATACATATCAGTATATAAGGTAGATGGTTTCAGCCTGAGATTATTGTCCCCTTGGGTGATGGTCTCTTCTCTAGAAGTTCACCCATCTAATGAAGGAGCAGATAGTTAAGGCAATATAACAATTGTGTTATAACAAAACAAAACAAAAAATTATAGCAAAAGTAGGTATAATAGACTAGGGGAACATGAGGGATACATTAATTAAAATGATTGAGGAAAGAACAGGTGGTACTCAAGCTCAGATTCAAACAATGAATAAGAACTTGAGGATTTACCAGAGAGTCTGGTGGGGATTAGTAGTAAGGAAAGAAATGATGAGAATTTCATTCTGAAGGGTGCAGTTGCTGACTCACACCGAGAATGTGGTGTTTCTACCACCATATTCCAATCCTCATAAATGTCTGTTTCATTTGTTTTATTGATTTTGTTTATCTCTAGAATATTATATGATACCAGACACATTTGGGGTGAGTATGCACTTTTTTCAAAATAAATGAATAAGTGGATTAGCTTAAAACGCTTAAAAAGGAAGTTGAGATTCATAAAGGCACAATGGTAATCATGTTTGGTTTCTTTTTCTCAGTATTACTGAAAAGCACTTTGCTTTCCAGAGAATTTCCAGAGACTATACATTGCTTTCCAGAGAAGGAAAAATGAATCAGACCAGATGTTGTACTTACATATTATGAAAGTAATTTAAAAGTCAAAAAGTCTAGGTTAGTCTCTGGATGCTAGGCACTTAGAGTACCTGATTGCCTCCATTATTTTGCCCTTTTGGACATACCATACTATTTGTACATTCTGAGATAATACTAAATTTCAGTGGATAGAATTTGACATTGGTCTGAAAAGAAGCATTCTGTTTTTTACATTGTTTTATAAACAGTGTTTGTCAATAACTGTACTGAGTATCAAGAAAACAATACTCAGATAGATGTTGCTGTGTTCTTTCGGTCTAGTTTTTCATTGATCACAAAGTAAACAAACAATGGCAGTCTACTGAGTGGCAGATTGCTTGGCCCCTTGTCCTTTTTCGCCCCATAGCAATGTGGACCCAAAACCAAATATCGCTCCTACACTGTGCTTTCGTAGCTTGGAAATCATAGTTCAATAAGGGTAACCCAGCATGCAGTGTAACTGTTTACTGCATATTGGGGGAAAAAAATATTACCTTGGACTTTCCAAAAGTTAGCCAGGTCTACACTGTCCCTCCATTTTGCATGGAAGTATCTGATTTTGTTCTGTATTGATGAGACTCGAAAATGGAATCTTTGTGGGTTCTTCCCAATGATTCTACTCACACAAAGGTTTTTCACACAATTTAGACTTCACTGAGGATTTGACAAGGAACGGAGGAGAGGCCTTACATTTTGCATGCTAAAGTAAGCCTTGAAAATCACAGAATTTTACTCTTCCCTCCATGACTCTGCTTCTCCCCCTGTCCCCGTCACCGTCTCTTCCTGCCTCTTTCCCCTTTCTCATGCAGTAACCCTGCTGAATCGTCTCTTTCCTTTTGTGCAGAGTAACTCAGGGGGACTAAAGTCTCAGGTACATATTACAGGTTCAGAATGAAACAATGAATACAGAGGGAATCGGTTCTCACATTATTCCTTCGCTTGTGTTTCCTTCTGTAGGACATTCATCACGTTCTCAAATATGAAGCTTCCAATGCCACTGCTGATATTTTCATCTCTTTTAATACTTACCTGGATAATTTTTGTAATTTCCCAAAATCCCGCAAAGGTAGGAACAGGTTTCTCCAATTTGATTTGAAGCCTCCACCTGTCTGACCTTTACCAAGTCAGAAATCACTAATCACTTCTGCCCTTCTTCTCCCTTTCCAACTCCTGTTCTTCCCCCTGTCTGCCTCATTTCAGAGGCACTGTGAACACTGTCTTCATTTCCTCATTTTCAATTTACCTGCAATCCATCTAATCAGAAGTCTACCTCCCGTGTAACCTGCAGTGGCTCTTGTTAAGGCCACTATCTTCCATGTCATTAAATAAGTACTTGTCAGCTATTTGAGGTGTACATATTCCTTGATCAGACAAATCTAGTTTGTCATTGTCTTTTCATTTTTTCTATGATTTCTTCTACAAACAAATTATTTTTTCTTATGCAATAACATGATTTTCTTACCATGTGCCTTCATCAAGATCAGAGCTTATTTCTTTTGCATTTTCTAGTAATTATTACTACTGTCAATACATGTTATTGATTTTATAAGTTTACCTTATATTCAGTCCCTAGCTGGATCTCTTAATATGAATAATTTTCTAACCCTGATCTTCTTTGTGGACAATCACAAGATCTAAAAAAAAAGAAAAAGAAAAAAGAAAAATAAATATAGTTTGCAATTCTCATACATTTGGATTTTTTTTTGTTTAATTTTATTGTTCAGGATTTCTAATCTGTTCAGCTGATGGCAGCTAAGCTTGTCTTCTTCCTGACTTTGAAAATGTTTAAGGCTTTCTGCTTGCTGAATTTTAATGACAAATAAAATTTTGAAATATATAAAATATTTTTGACAACTATAATCTCCAGTTAGAGAAGTTGAAAACAGTGAAAAAGCATGCAATTTTTTCCTTTACTCCATTAAGACATAAATTCTACTTTGAAAGGCTTGTTTAGCCACAATGGAAAAAACTAAATGGAAAGAGACCAAGACTGTCTTCATGAAGTCTGAAGACCATCTTCACTATTAATGTGACTATCACAATCTAAGGGGATACACGATAGGTTGGAAATAAAAAGATTATTAGACATAGGCAAAAGAGATGCATAGGCAGAGTTAATAAAAATTGGTTATTGGATGTAAGGTACACAAGCAACAGAAAAACATATACCAGCATCAGTCTATTACTAATACACATTCCCTAAGCTCTTTCTTAGATTGAATATATTTATCTATAACTGTTCAAGCATTCTCTACTGGAGTAAAATATAAACGTGTATATTTTATTCAAAATTGATGAGGGTATATACATAAGCACTCAAACTCATTGTAAGTAAAAATGACTGTGAACAAGTAGATTTTGTAATATGTCATGTATTTGTCATTTCAGCTTTGGTTGCCTCTAAACCTCCCCATCTCTCTCCAAAACTGGGACACCTCCACAAAGTCCTCATTCCCCAACACATCAATGAGCCTGATAAAGTCAGCAACAGAAACTGAGATGAGAGTCAGGGAGATCACAGAGAAACTGGACCAGCTGATCCCGCTCAGACCCTTCACCGATGTGAAGTCCACCACTAGTGCAGCCAATAGCATAACTACCATCCTCAACCCTCAAGACACATACTGTAGGGGGGACCAGCTGGACATCCTGCTGGAGGTGAAGGACCATCTAGGACGCAGGAAGGAATATGGTGGGGACTTTCTGAGGGCCAGGATGTCTTCCCCAAGCCTTAAGGCCGGTGCATCAGGAAAGGTGACAGACTTCAACAATGGCACCTACCTTGTCAGCTTCACTCTGTTCTGGGAGGGTGGGGTCTCCTTGTCTGTCCTGTTCATGCACCCCAGTGAAGGGGCATCAGCTCTCTGGAGGGCAAGGAAAGAAACCGGTGATATAATTATTTTCCAAGGTAAATTTGTTAATGGCACTTCACAAGTCCTTTCTGAGTGTGGCCTGACCTTAAACTCAACTGCAGAACTATGCAAATACCTGTTTGGCGGAGACCATGAAGTCTTCTACTGTATGAAGCCTCAACACATGCCCTGTGAGGCCCTGACCCATGTGTCTACCAGGAACCGAAAAAGCTCTTATCTTACTGTCAAGGAAAAAAGCCTTTTCCATAAGTGAGTATACTTTTCAATACAGTGAGAGACACTGTCCTCCTGAACAGAGGTATACTGCCTATGTCAGCATTGAGCATGACCCTCCCAGATGATTCTGTTCAAGGTTCTGGACAGACAGATGGCGTCTTCTTGTGGCATCCTCTTCTTAACTCAATCTACAGTTTGCATTTTCACTGAAATGTTCAAGAAGAGGAACACACAGGTAGAAATCTAAAATATATATGGCCTATACTTTTGTATGGCAACCAACAATGTCACATTCAATCATATATTTTACTACAGATGTAAGTTTTGTTTGTTTGTTTGTTTTGTCACCGGGAATTGAACCCACGACCTCATACTTGCCAGGCAGGCACTGTGCTGCTGAGCTATATCCCCGGCCCTACATATGTAAGTTTTGAAAATACGTTCTACAGAAGGTTTCTGCTATATGTCCACAAATGTTGCATCAAAAAAAAGATTCCTTGATGTTCCATCACCTCCCATTATAGCCCATAGATTCTGCATGTTAAGTATCTTTTGCTTTCAACCATTTCTTTCCATACCTAGTGCTACTATCCAAGTTCAGGTCACAATGGCCTCACCTAGACTACAGTTCTCAACTGTCCTCCTTCTATACTTCAACGTAAGCACCTTTTTAAAAGCCAAACCCACAGGTCATCTCCAGTTGATCTCATGAAAAGATGCCTCTATATACCCTACACCAGGTCAAGGCATCCTTTATTTTACTCAAAGTGTGACCCAATCAGTTCTTTGAAGCTTTTGGTTGAACAAACCTGGGTGTCTACATGAATGAAACATCAGGGCCACTTTGAGGTTTTGCAAAAGGTGACTAATCACAAACCCTAGAACTATCAGCCAAACCCTGAGACACTTATCAGTTCCAGAGTCTTTTGATCGATTGCTAACTTTCCATAAGCCTTAATTCGCTTCTTTTTCTTTTTCATGCTGCAAAAGTCTATGCCCAACTCCCATGGGTATTTATTTTCCCTAAGCTTGGGGACAGAGTAAAATGCTGGGGTCTCAGGAATCACAGCATTCACTTTCTTAGAAGCTTTCAAAGTCAAACTTAGAGACTTTTTCTTCTAAGAAAAATACATATATAGGAAATAAGAGTTAATGCAAACCATGGGAAATATTTGCACTTTAGAATCTTACCAGGCTATTCAAATTTGAGTGTCTCCAATTCACTTTTGAATAAGTAAAAACCACAGTTAAGTTTCTGCTCCTTCCCACTTTTCTCAGATTGTACAACTCACCAAACCTCTTCCTACTCACTAACCCTCCTCACACCCAAATCTCTGTTAAGGATAAAAATATTGCCTTTATGGGATTGGCCCTGAAGAGACATCTATACCAGAGAACAGGGTAATTGTATATGCTGTACCTGGTACCTGATCCCTAGTCCTTCCTGCCTGCCTCTACCTACACACACATGAACACAGGTTGAAACAAAAGAATGAATCAAAGTGGATGAGGAAGTGAGAGCTTTGAAGCAGGAATAATCAGTTAGTCTTTCATCAATTGCATGAAAGAAATGCAGAATATAATTAATTATTCATGCATGACCACTGCTTTCTGTCACCAAGTGGGATAGATATTAAGGACATGGCAATAGGCAAGACAAATGCACTACCTTCCTTCAGAAAACTTACAATCTTCAGACATCAGGCATGTAGGGAAAACTGAAGGTGAACACAGCAGAGAACTTCGCTACAGAGGGAAGAAGGAACCCTGCAGTAAGGACTTTATGTTCATGTTAAGGAGTCTGAACTCCTTAAGTAAGTGATGGGGAGACAATATAGGAGTTTAAAGAATAATGCAGTTAGATTTGCAACTGGAAAGGTTGCTCTGGCAGTTGTGTTGAAGAATTTAGGTAGAATAAAACTGAGACAGGGTGGCCAATAGAAGAGACATAGTAATTTTAAAAAATAGTATATGCACTTGAAGAAATGATGTAGAAACAGATAGTTAACTTGCAGATTTGATAAATTTTTGAATCTAAAATCATAGGACATACTGATTGCACATGGCAGTTAAGTAGAGCTGCCCTGGACTTCAGGTACTCTCAGTAGGATAGAAAGTCCTCCAAAATCCTAACTGATTTACAATACCCAATATATCTAAAACTTACAACAAAAATAATAGTTTCCTTTATAAAATATTGAAAACTACCCTTCATTTACAATCAGGTGATTTTGATTTTTGTGGCCTGATTTATGTGAACAAACGACAGTCTAATTTGTCTTTTCTTTTGAAGGTCCAAAGTGGCAGTCGAAATAATGAAAGACTTTAAACATATTGAGGTCTCCCAATGTAACAGTAAGTCTGATCTATTTGTGGTAGGTGCTGCTGGGCCCATGTCTAACTCATAGCAGTTTATCAGTATTAATCTATATTCATTATAGTTTCCTGCAGGATAATCCTTAGCTGGTGTTTTTGATGTCAATCATGCTGGACTTTAAAGAGAAATCAATTTTGCTGAATTACTTCAAGCTCTGTTTATAACAGATTTCATCCTGATTTACCCAAGAGAAGAAAATAGTAGTATCATACATTCTATTTAAACCTAGGATTTCAACTCCTAAAGACTGAGCCTCTGTGAAAGTGTCTTTGATGGAAACCCACAGCTTCAGAGCAGGAACATTGTGGCTTTGGTTTCCTAACTCTGCTGGCAGAACCTCTAACTGCTATAGATGCACTTATCAATTTTATATGGTGTTCCCGTCTTATTATAACAAACATCTTTAATAACAAACAGAAAGCAATGTTCCATATGAAACATACTACCTTAGCTTTAAAATAACTTTCTACAAAGAATTATTTCATCAATAACACCGGTAAACCTGGCAACTCACAACGATTTATTGCCAATATTTATTCATTCAGTCAGCAAATGTTTATTGAAGGTCTAATAGAGATGAAGCATTATGCACAAATGGAGAAAATAAATCCTTACTAAGCCTGCAATTTGAAAAACACTCATCTACTAATTCTATGAAGAAAGCAAATGCAGAAAGACTCATGTTATAGTTAATATTTGACTGATTCCTGAGGATATCTGTAATTAGAGGATAGAGTGAAAGAGAAATTTCATAAATATCAGGGATAGAATTGTTAGAGTTAAGTAAGTAATATAGAGAATCAGTTAAATGAGTAATTTCTCATTGTCCATTTCTACATACATTGAAAGGAAAAATATTATTGAGACATCCTAAAAAGTATTCCTTGCTAAGTAATACTGATTTAATGAGCTACTGTGTACTTTTTAATGGAAGTCTTTTATCAGAAACTGTAATCATGAGCAAAATTACTGTGGACCTTGTTAACTCAACCAGTGAGGTGGGCATGAGGTAGAATGTAGCCAGTGAAGAAGCTGAAAGGGAGGTACCCTCAGTCAAGTGCTAAGCTGAGTGCTTATTTGGTGGGTTTTGGAAACACAGAGTCAAATGGGGAATATAGTGGTATATATCCTTTGTGCTTTAAAAAGCAAATAATAAAACGAGCACGACCTACAGAAAGAAAATTTGAAATGTTACTAAAGGGTATGAAATAAAATTTATACAAATAGAAGAAAATATGCTGTTTCAAATTGGGATGCCCTAAAATTGCAAAGATGTGGGTTTTGTCTATATTAGTTTCTTATTGCTACAGTAACAAAGCAGTTTAGAACAAGAAACATGTACTACCACATTTTGTCATTCAGGAGCTGGATATCAGTGTCACTGAACTACAGTTAAAGTATAGCAGAACTGTGTTCCCTTTTAGAGGCTCTGTTTTACTGCCTTTTTCAGCTTCTAAAGTCTACATTCCTTGTAGCCACATTCCTTGGTCTCCAAAAAGACAACAGTTGTTCAAATCCTTATGTTACATATGTTTGGTCTCCCTTTCTGCTCCTATTTTACATGTTGGAGGACTAAGGAGTTTAGCTGGGAGTCTCTGCATGTTGCCAGAGATAATTTCAGGAAAATCTTCTTATCTCAAGACTATACCCCTACTCACATCCGGAAAATCCCCTTTGCCAGGAAGGCAACACATTCACAGGTTTGATGAACTAGTACTGTACTTGAAAACTTTAGGGAACATTAGCTTGCCTATCATCACGGCTAGTCTAGTAAAACAAAGATAATGAAATCTTGTACCATTCACCACATATAGTTCAAATACCAAACTTATTCTAAAATTAAGTATGTAAGAGTAATCATAGGAAAATCAATATCCTGGTACCACGTTAGGTAAGATATGGCAGTCAACAATAAGCTCAAGGCAATCGTCTCAGATACGCCATTACATTCTTAGGGTTGGGCTGGGGATTTAGCTCAGCGGCAAAGCGCCTGCCTGGCAAGCGCAAGGTCGTGGGTTCGGTTCCTGGTACCGGAGGGGGGGGAAAAAAAAATAATTCTTAGGGTTAAGAATACTTAGAAACTATGAATCCTAAATATCTAGGATTATGATATTAAAATAACCCAGGATACAATGCCAGCAGGCCTCCTGGAAGCCTAGCCATGTCACACTGAAATTTAAAAATAATTTTAGGGTTATGAAAACATTTCATGGTCTGCCAGATAGGATACCTTGGAAGGCAGACCATAACAGAGCTGGAAATTCTAGTGGAACTTGCTAGAATATCTCAGAATATTGGCTTGTGCTGCAAGCTGCTTGACACTTTTAGTAAAGTTCTATCTTAAAAATCAGCTCAGTAGGTATTTTATATTGTTCGGCATTCTTATTTTGTAATTTTAAAAAATTTACATTTATCCATTTACTTATTGGTTTTGGTTTTGGTTTTGTTGGGGTTTGTTTGTTTGTTTGTTTTTTGCACTGCTGGTAATTGAACCCGGGCTTCTTTGCCCTGAGCTATATCTACAACATTTTTTTATTTTAACTTGGACCCGAGGCTTTACTAAGTTGCTAATTTGCTCCAGCTGGGTGCAGACTTATGATCCTCCTCCTTCAGTCTTAGAGTCCTGGGTTTTCAGGTTTGGGCCCCCACACCTGGTTCTGTTTGAAATTTTTGAAATATACATATGTTATATTATGAAGTATTTTGTAAATATGAAAATTAAGATCATTTCTTTGTTAGAATTCCTTTGATAGAATTAAATAATTTGATAATTAGAACATCAACTGGCAGACCACTAAGATTCAGATTAGAAAAACATTTAAGTCCCTAAAGAGTCATCGGGGATGACAATGAAAGAACAGAACACTGAGACTTAACCAGTGACTGGATTTGGGAGAATATGAATAGAAAGGCAGAAAGCGACACAAAATGGCTCAGCAGAATGAGTGAAAATGACTTACAGCTAGTGATCAAAATAATAGTGCTAGGACGGTGCAGAAGCAACAAGAGTTAGATGAATAGAGAAGAGATCAAGAAGGGAAGGAAAAAGAAAGAAGTCTGGATGTTTACCTGATGCCATTAAAACCACTTACCACAAGTATCTGTGTTACCAGAAAACGAAAAAGTAAAAGGGAAATGTCAAGTTGGACTGAAGAGTCCTTTCCCTGGTGGTTACGTGCTACAAGACAGGTGGATCCCAACATTTTGCAACCAGATTCAGTTAGATACAATGAAGATAAATGACTGTTTGAAAGGAAAACTCATCTACCTCCTGGGAGACTCCACGCTGCGTCAGTGGACTGACTACTTACCCAAAGTTCTAAAAAGTATGTAATTATTTTGTATTGTTTTAGAAATTCAGGCTAATTTTAAAGTACTTTTAAAGAGGTCTCTATTCTCTTACTTGGGCTATTTTGATTTTTCCTTCATTTAGCTTTCTGGTTTTGAATCATTTCACTTGAAATGTATTTTATTCCCTCTTTCATAAGAAATGTTGCTGTGCTTTATAAATTCCAATGAATAGACATTTCTCCAAAAATGTGTAAATGTTTAACAATCACACAAAAAGAAGCTCCAGTCATTAGTTATTAGAAAATGCAAATCAAGACTAAAATGAAATTGCACATGGTAGTACAGGCCTGTTATACCGGCACCCTGAGTCTGAGGCAGGAGGATCAAAACTAACCCAGCTGGGGCAATTTAGCTGCATAGCAGCTGGATGTGGTGGCACACATTTGTAATACCAGAACTTGGGAGGCTGAGGCAGGAGAATCACTGAGGCAAGAGTTTGAGGCCAGCCTGGCTATACAGTGAGTTCAAGGCCAGCCTGGACTACATAGTGAGACCTTATCTCAAAACAGACTTGTTACTTAGTGAGACCTATCTCACAACAGAAATTAAGAAAGGCAAAGAGCCTGTATTCAGTCCTCACCCCCAAAAATTAAAAATAGGAACTCAACTAGATACCTCTAAATGAATGACCAAAATAACCAAAAGGTGAAAACAATTCATATATCCATCAGCAAATGAATGAATTAAAAAATGTGGTTTATGCACATAACAGAATATTATTCATCCATAAAAACAAATGAAATCCTGGGGCTAGGGATGTAACTTCAGTGATAGAGCACTTGTTTATCATGCATAAGAACCTGAATTGGGACCTTAACACTACAAAAAAAAATTAAAGAAAAACAGGAACAAAGTTCTAATACATGCTACAACAACAACAAACCTTAAAAGTATAAAACAAACCACACAAAAGAACAAATATAATTCCGGGATCTATACAGAATAGGCACATACATGTAGACAGAAAATGGACAATAGGTTAGCAGGGGCTAGGGAAAATGGGGGAGTGAGGAGATGCTGCTTAGCAGGTACAGAGTCTTAGATTAGGGTATAAAATTTTTGGAAACAATGGTGATGACTGTACAACATTGTGAATATAATTAATACCACTGAGTTACATGCTTTAATGGTGAAAATAGCAAACTTTTATTATATTTATGTCATCATGATAAAAAGTCTTTATAACTGAAAAAAATTCCAATAAAACTTTGCCCTTTGATTGACATTTCTCATATATGATCTGGTAACCTACCCCAGAGCACAGGATGCTCCTAAGGAAGTATTCTAAGTGAGTACTCTAAATGATAGGATAGTCTTTTACAAACATTAATCATCATTGGAGTTATAGATGACAAAAATAGGTGGGTATTGTAAATAAGATATTTTTTCTAAAAATATTAATCATTACAGTGGAATTAAAGATCTGTTTATTTTTTATCAGCACTGAAATTTTTTGATCTTCATGGAACTGGAAGTTTTCAGAAACGTTTGCTTCTGGATGCTGAAAGACACACTCAGATTCAATGGAAAAAGCATAGCTACCCTTTTTTCACAGTTAATCTATATTCAGTGGTAGATGACAGTTATATCCCTCTGGAGATTGACCGGGTATTCGGGGACCAAAACACAGCCATCGTTATTACCTTTGGCCATCACTTCAGACCCTTCCCCATTGATATTTTCATTCGCAGGGCTATCAGAATCCGAAAGGCAATTGAACGGCTGTTTCTAAGAAGTCCAGCCACTAAAGTGATCATTAAGACAGAAAATATCAGAGAAATGCCCATGGAAAGACAGTGGTTTGATGAATTCCATGGATACATTCAATATCTTACCCTGAAGGACATTTTCAAAGACCTCAATGTGGGTGTCATTGATGCCTGGGACATGACCATTGCATACAATGCCAACATGCTCCACCCACCAGATGTTGTGATTAGAAATCAGATTGACATGTTTTTAAACTACATTTGCTAAAGCATAGTATATAAAGTTACTATGAACAATCTTCACAATCCTTTGTATACTTAAGTTTTTCCTTCTCATTTGTGGGTCTCAAAATATCAAATTTAAAGAATCTTTCTTGGCAGAAAGGACACCTGAGGACAATGACAACTAAGATGGAATCCAATGCCAAGAATATCGAACGTGAAGAATGACTGTACCATGCCTGGAGCTTGTCAGGGTGGAATAAGAAATATTTTACCCTGTAAGCAAGTTTGGGTCATGATTTCTATAACTTGTGGTTGAAGTTAACAGAAAGGGTAAAAGAGAGCATGAGATTTTCATGGTGTTTTAATGTAGGAGTCACCTAATTTTTCCTGTAAAATTATATAGTCACATAGTGAGGTGAGCCAGGGTATCATGGGAAAGCACTTTGGAATAAGAGTCAAGGACCAGGAAAAACTCTGAAATACTAGATTTTAAAACTGCAACAGAACAGAGCCACAACACTTAGTTTACGGCAACACAGCATGGGAAAAGCAAGCCCTCTAGCTCCCAGCAAGTGAAAAGAGAAAAAGTCATGAAGATCTCCACAAGCACAAGATCTGGCACCATACTAACATACAGCATGAGCATTCAGGAGGCCTAAGATCTATATAGCTAGATGGCACCGAAGAATTTCCCAGTATTTCCTGGCATATTTACATGGTGCCATAACTGGGAACCATCTTATGGAGTATCCTATTGTCTGAACATAATGCTCAGAGAATCAGAAGCCCCAGCATTTTTATATCTCCAGGATGCCACAGCAACTTCTGCTCAGTGATGCATCAGGCAGACACCCTGGAAGAGAGTGTAGGCCCAAGGAAGTGACCTTGACACATTTGTGGAGAAATCTGTGTAGTGGGAAGCACAGTCTGTGATGTGGAGAGGAGAAGGTGCTTCCAATTAAATCTAGATAGACACATGTGAAAAGGAATAGGATCAGCTGTGTGTGGATTCACACAGGTGCTGTCCAATAACTCTCTTCCTACCACACCACACTCTCCCTCAGTGCAGATTGTGTTGATTTAGTTACCTCCTCCACACACAGAGGCATACAGGGATATGCCACCACATCTGGAATACTGGCTACTCCTATGCGCTCTGGAAGTGTGGGGGAATTATCAGATAAGTCCATAGGCTTGGCCAGTGAAATGGGTTTGAAGGTGGCTCTAATTGCTTCCACACTACTGATGAACACAAAAACCCACTAACATGAATGTAGTCTTGCAGAAGACACTGTCTTAGACACAGTGGTAGGCAAGGTAGGACAGGCCTCACTCTCTACATGGGCCCACGTGGTTTGGACTATTTGGCACTGAGAAGAAATATCCCTAACTGGACCTGTGACCCATTGCCCACCTCTCATTCCTGGCAGTCTCTAAAACTACAACTCACAGAAAGAAGCATCTCCATTTCCTTATTAAACATTTCAGCAAGGAGGAATTTTTGACTGTGTATTATTTGCCCTTTTGCTTGTGTTTTGTTTCATTTTCTTTTGTTTTCCCTATTTTTATACATTTATCTAATTATATCTATTTCTGAATTATTTAATATGATCTTATTTTTTCTTTCTCACTTTTATTCCTTTCTTATAATGTTAATTTTATATTCATTAACATATATGGTTTTTTTTTGTCTTTTTGAGACAGGGTTTCACTATGCACTTAAGGCTGGCCTTGAGCTCACTTTATAGCCAAGGCCGGCCTCAAATTCAGAATGATCCTCCTGCCTCAGCCTCCTGAGTGCTGGGATTACAGGCATGCACCACCACACCTGACAACATACGTATTTTTAATCTAGTGTATATTATCCCTCCCCCTTCTTTAGTTATTTGTGGTACAGATGCTTTTATTAATAATATGCTTTGATAGTATGTCTATATCCAGTTTCCTTTTAAGTTGTTGTTGGAATTACTGGCTGTATTCTTCTCCCAACATCATGCTGGAGGTTGAGCTCAGAAATTTGAACACATTGGGTGGGTGTTTTGTTACTGAGATACATCCCCTGCAAGTAAAAGAAAATTTCCCTTACTCCATCAATGAAGTAGTCTTGCTCTAACTTAGATGAATGTCCCAGCATAAAGAACTGAAGAGAAAAACCCCCAGCTGATGATCCAGTAGTGCTGGGGATCTACTACTGGAAATTAACCACCGGTGGACACTCATCCACTCAGTAACAACAGAGAGAACTAACACAACTGCTGTGATCACCACTCCGGAGGGGCACTAACATAGGTTACTCCCATGCACTTTCAGACAGAAGTTCTACAGAGAAAGTGGATCCTTCAGTCCCAAAATATTACATACAGAGTAAAAACCCATTAAAAACTACCTAAAAAGCCACAGGAAAACTACATCATATAGTTAAACATGGGTTAAACATATCACTATACAGCAAAACTACCACCAATGTACATTATCAAGAGAAAGCCATCCCATAAGAAAATCTGGAGTTGAAATAAAAGAGATATCCAAATAAAGGTGTGCACATATTTCAATATAGAAATACAAAAAAAAACATGAAAAAATAAAAAGTACACCCTCGAAAAACTTCACAATTCTGTAGTAACTGATTCTAAAGATACTGAAGTAGATGAAACACCAGATAAAGGATTTTTTAAATGATTTCAAAAAGGTCAATAAATTTCAAGAAATACAGAAAAAATAATGAAATAAGACAATGCCAGATATAAATGAGAAATTTAATAAAAGGATAAACATTTTGAAAGAAAACTAAGTAGAAATCATAGAAATAAAAAGTTTAATGAATTAGATGAAAAACTCAATAGAAAGTCCTTCCAGTAGGACAGACCAAACAAAAGAAAGAACATCAGTGTTGGAAGACAAGGACAATGAATTATCACATTGAGTGTAAGAAAGAAAAAGAAATTAAATGACCAGCGGCTGGGGATTTAGCTCAGCAGCAAAGCGCCTGCCTGGCAAGTGCAAGGTCATGAGTTCGGTTCCCGGTACCGGAGAAAAAAAAAAAAACAGAAATTAAATGACCAAATTTAAGAATAATAGGTCTGCAATCACAGCACTCTAAAGGCTGAAGCAAGAGGATCACTGCAAGTTGGAGGCCAGGGTGGGCTACAAAGTGAGTTCAAGGCCAGCCTGAACTGGGTAATAAGACCCTGTCTCAAAAAGACCAAAAATAATAATAATAACAATAATAATAGGTCTAGAGAGTGAAACAGAGTGGTGGAATGAATCAGCAGATGCTATGAGTTGCAACAGCTGGTGAGTGACTCCAGTCCAAGTGTCCCTGTACCCACTGGAGACAGTGTTTGGTTAGATGCCATTCCAGGGAGTGGTTGATTGTTTCAACCTGGGAATTAGAACAGCAGCAGATTAGCTTGAGTTTAGGGCTCCCAGTGTTACATTCCCACAGTGACTGAGTGAGGTACAGCGATGGGAGACAGCCATAGCTGCAATCAGGCTGGCCAGAGACGCCTGAGGGGTTTAAGCTGAAGGACATGGGCCCTACCCCACTGCCAAGGCTAGGCTCAGCATGAACTGCTCTGGATTTGAAAGTCGCTGAACAGGCACCCTTATCCTAACCCTACTGCCTGCTGGTACCGGAATCCAGCATAGACCTGAGGTCTGACTGCATTCTTTATCTACCAGCAGGAGGAGGGACCATATCTGCCCTTAAACTCTGCACAAAACTGTAGATCCCAGAAGGAATCCACAAGTTCAAAATCACAGCAAATTTTTTTCTTTTTTGTTTTTGTTTGTATTTTTTTTTGTGAGTGTGTGAATTGCTTCTAATTTTGTGTTTTGCTTTGTTTTTCTCTTCTTTCCTCCTTCTTCACCAATTTTTTGGGGGCCTTGTGGAATTTGCCTTTGTCCTTCTTCCTTGCTTATCTCTTATCTCCTTTTTTAGTTTTTTCTTCTTTGTCCTTTTAATTTTTTCCCTATAAATTTTCTGTTATTTTTACTCTCAACATAATTTCTTTCTTTTTATCTTTTTCTTTTATCTTCTATTTCTCCTCAGTTTTTTCTTTTACCTTTACCTAATTCTATAAACATCCTTTTGCTCCTGAATAAGATCCTTTGTACCACTTCTTTCTCTTCCATCTAGATCATAGAGTTTAAGAAATCCAAGTTTTCTTCTAGCATTCCTCCATTACCAAGGCCTATATCTTGAACAGTACAGCCATAAAGCTTTATTAATCTTCTGATAGTTAGGAAGCTCTGTAAAGTTGCTATAGAATTCTTTCTACCACTAGTGAAGATATAGCTGTCACATTTAGTACATATTAGCTGTAAGTCAATACCTGGATTTTCTTAATGTTTATATCATAACTGCAGATGTCTTCTCTAGGATTAAGGATGGTACATGATACATAATTGGCTTCTTTTTTTTTTTTTTTTTTTTTTGAGACAAGGTTTCACTATGCAGTTCAGGTTGGCCTTGAACTCACAGCAATCCCCCTGCCTCAGACTCCCAAGTGCTGGGATTACAGGTGTGTGCCACAACACCTGGCTCATAATTGGTTCTTATGACATGTTAATATTAAATTTGCCTTGGATGATAATTCTGTAGTTGATTCACTTGATATTAACAGGATCACATAAATGTCACTATTTCTCTGTGAGCCAACACTCAAATTATCGTTGTGGCATTAACAATACTAAAGTACACTCACAGACAACTTAGTTGTTAGGCTAACAATACTGCATTCTACCCTCCCAAATTAACCAAGATGGTAGGATCTTGGGGCTGTGATAAAGGGTTATAGTTAGCCATGTGCAAAGTACATCACTGAAAAGCAACTAAAGAGATCCTATGCTAGCAACAAAGTTTTTAGACTAAAGTATCCATAAACCTCAGCATCAAACAATAGACACATCAGAAGACAAGACAACAAAATGCCTCCCAAAACTCCCAACTCCCCCAAAGCTATAGGGGGAGGCCAAGGGGAAGAATCACATAAACCACTCAACAAAATTACTAGGAAGGATAACAGAGGTTAGGAAACAGCTCAAGGAGGTACTCAGCAAGAATAGAAAAGGTATAACTACATAGATAATGGAAGTAAAAGATAGAGGAGCTTTCAGAAAACACTAAGAAAAAGCTAGATGACCAAATAAAACAATAAAAACATGAATGACCAGTTTATATAAAAATTAGAGTCCATGAAAAGGCTTCAATCTGAAATACAAAAAATTAAAAATCATATTGAAAGTATGGGCAGCAGAAGTGATCAATGTGAGGACAGAATTTAGAACATAAATACAATGATGCCTCCAAATACCAGTTATCCAAAGACACCTTAAAAACAAGAGAATATGAGAAATGGATCCAACACCTGGCAGATGGTGTAAAGACTAATCTAAAAATAACAAGAGGGGCTGGGGATTTAGCTCAGCGGCAAAGCGCCTGCCAGGCAAGCACAAGGTCGTGAGTTCAGTTCCCGGTACCAGAGAAAAACCAACCAAATAAATAAATAAATAAATAAATAAATAAATAAATAAATAAACAAGAATAAGTGAAAAATCAGAAGATAACAAAAATAAGATAACACAAATGGCATGAAAAAACTATTCACATAAATGAAAGAAAACTTCTAAAATGTAGAAAAAAGAAATACATATACAGGTGAGGCATATAGAGCCCCAAATAACCAAGACCAAAAGAGAACCTCTCCGTGCCACATTATACTCAAAGTACCAGAAGTCCATTACTGGGACAAAATCTGAAAAGCTATTGCAGAGAGGCAATTGAATCACATATAAAGTTAAACTCATTAAAATTATAGCAGAGTTCTCTACACAAATCTTACAGGTTAGGAGGGCTTGGAGCAAAGTGTTTCAAGCCCTAAAATAATGATGGCAAACATTTTAGAGACAAGTGCCCAAGCCTACTTATTTACTACAAAGTGCCAACACTGCAATTAAATCTGAATATTGAGTTTTAGTTTAGAAAAAACAACTTACATATATTTACATCTTTTGTTTTAAAAGAAAAACAAATTACACACATGCCATAGGTTCTCCATCATAGCTTAAAAGACAACTTCCAACTCCAACATACATATCTTGCAAAACGTTCCTTCAAAATCGATGGAGGAAAATGTATTTCCATTAAATGAAGCACCTCAAGAAATCCATGACCACCAAACCAGCACTTCTCAAGAATATCCTAGAAAGAGACAATAAAGCCAATAATGCCAATAAATCAAAGAGAATGAATATATCTGGTGGGATGAGCAGCTAAGCAAAAGGGAAAAAATAAGGAAATCAGCAAAAGGAAAATAATGCAATGACAAGAATAAGTCAATACCTCTCAGTAACAGGTCTCAATGTGAATGGTCTCAATTTTCCAATCAAAAGGCACAGTTTGGCAGTGCAGATCAAGAAACACAGCCCAATGGTATGCAGTATACAAGAAACACATTTAATTAAAAAAGACTAAACGAATCAAAATCAAAGGCCGGAAAACAATGTTCTATACAATAGGAATCTGGAAAAAAAGGAGTAGCTATCCTAACTTCAGACAAAGTAGATTTCAAGCCAAGACTGATCAGAAGAGATAAAGAAGATCATTATATACTGGTTAAGGAAACAATTCAACAGGAGCTGATAACAATTATTAACATATACACACCAAATACTAGTACACCCAACTTCATAAAACAAACATTAGTGGACATGAAAAAAATCAGATAAACACCAATACAATTGTAATGGGGGACATCAATACTCCACTGTCATTAATGGACTTATCAATTAGATAAAAAATCAACAAATATCAGAATTGAACCAAACCTTTGAACAAATAGACTAATAGATAGCTACAGAGTGTAAAATCCAAAACCAACAGAATACATTCTTCTCAGTATCACACAGTACTTTCTCTAAAGTTGAACACATACCTAGCACAATAAAGCATGCCTAAGTAAATACAAAAGAATTAAAATTATCTAATGTGTATTATAATGTAATAAAATTAGAAATCAATAACAAAACATACCACAGAAACTGTACAAACACATGGAAATTAAATAATACCCTCTTTAATAATCAATGGGTCACAGATGAAATTAAAGAAGAAATTACACAGCTCCTACAATCAGACAATAATGCCAGTATGACATACAAGAACCGATGTCACAATAAAAGCAGTCCTAAGGGGAATGTTTCTAGCAGTGAATTACCACATCAGAAAAACAGAGTGAGTTGAAATAAATAACCAATGATATACCTCAAGGGTTTAGGAAAAAAAGAATAACACAAACCCAAAGCTATTAAAAGGAAAAAATTATAAAGATCAGAGCAGAAATTAAAGAAATTGAGACTAAAAAACAATATAAGAATCAATGAATCAAAAAGTTGGTTCTTTGAAAGATTAAACCAAATAGAAAACCCCGTAGGCAATCTTACCAAAATAAGAAAAGACCCAAATTCATGCAATTAGAAATGAAAAAGATTAAATCACAAAGGATGCTGCCAAAATCCAGATTACCAGTAGCTATTTTGAGAAACTTTACTCTAATAAAATGGAAATTTCAGAAGAAATGGATAAATTTCTAGGTATATATGAACAATAAAACATGAACCAAGAAGATATACAAATCCTGCATAATTCCATATCAGTCACTGAAATGGAAAAAGTAGAAAAAAAATTACTAAGAAAATCCAGGTCCTGGGAGGTTCACTGCTGAATTCCACAAGAACTTTAGAGAGGATCTATTGTTAGTATTCTGCAAACTCTTTAATGAAATCAAAAGAGAAACAGTACTTCCAAAGTCATTTCTGGAAGCAACCATTACCCTGACTCCAAAACAAGCACAGGACCCAACCAAAAAAGAGAACTACAGGACAATCTCTTTAACGACTATAGATACAGAAATCCTTAATGAATACTGGGAAACAGAATGCAGAAATCATTAAAAAGATCATGTACCAGGATCAAGTAGGATTCATTCCAGGAATGCAGGGATCATTCAACATAGGCAAATCAATAAATGTAACACACCACATAAACAGAACTAAGGGCAAAAATCACATGACCATTTCCATAGACATAGAAAAAGCATTTGAAAAAGGCTTTTTTTTTTTTTTTTTTTTTTTTTTTTGGTTTTTTTCCGGTACCGGGAATCAAACTCACGACCTAGCGCTGTGCCGCTGAGCTAAACCCCAGCTCCAGAAAAAGCATTTGAAAAAAATCCAGTATCCATTCATGATAAAAAACTAAAGAAAATTTTATCTCAAGCTGATAAAAGCCATCTATGACAAACCAATGACAAACATCATACTAAATGAAGTTGAAAGCTTTCCTTGTAAAATCAAGAACAAGACAAAAATGTCCACTATCACCACTCCTGTTCAATATAGTTCTGGAAACATTAGCCAGACAGTGATACAAAAGAAAGAAATAAAAAGGATTTGGATAGAAAAGAAAGGAAAAAATTATCATTATTTGCAGATGAGAAGATCCTATATGTATGGAGATGCCAAAAATTTCCTTAATACCTTCATATAATAAATAACAAAATTCAGTAGCATAGTAAGATACAAAGTCAACATTCAAAAATCCAGTGTTCCTGTATACCAGTAACAAACTCATTGAAAGAGAAATTAGGGGAGCAGTACCTTTCACAATAGCTCAAGAAAAATGAAATACTTAGGTATTAACCTAACTAAGGAAGTTAAGCACATCCACAGTGAAAACTATAGTACTCTAAAAAAAAAAAAAAAGATCAAAGAAGACATCAGAAAATGGAAAGCTATCCCTTGTTCCTAAATAGGCAGAACCCATATAGACAAAATATCTGTACTTCCAAAACTGTTATATAGATTTAGCACAAATCCCAAGCAAAATATCAATAGCTCAGAACTAGAGAAAGCAATCTCAAAACAATACTCACAAAACCAAGGAAAGCAATTCTATAATTCATATGGAGCTAGACAAGACCTAGAATAGCAAAATCCCCCTCAAATTAAAAAATCCAGTCAAAAATGGGTATTTGAAATAAATAGATACTTCTTAGATGAAATACAGATGACCAATAAACAAATGAAAAAAATGTTCAACATCACTCGTCATTTGAGAAATGCAAATTAAAACAACATTGAGATTTCATCTTTTTCCAGAAAGAATGGCTATCATCAAGAAATTATCCAATAACAAATGCTAAAAAGGCTGTGGGGAGGAGGGCAGTTTTCATTTCTGGTGGGGTGTAAACTGGTACAAGCACTATGGAAATCAGTATGGAGAGTCCTCAAAAAGCTAAAAATAGAAATTGCATTTGGCCCAGCTCTCATCCTTCCAGGTATCTTGCTAAAAGAGTAAAAGACACATACTACAGTGATGTGTGTATACCCAAGTTTATAGCAACACAGTTTATGTAGCTAAATCTTGGAAACAGTCCATCAATACACGAATGGTTAAAGAAATGTGGTATACATACACAATGGGGTATTACTCTGCCTTAAAGAAGGATAAATTTCTTTGATTTGTAGGAAACTGTATGCATTTGAAACCATAATATTAAGCAAAGTAAATGAGGCACAGAAGCTTAAATATGAAATGATTTCTTACATGAGAAACTCCAAATACAAATAAAGTACAAAATAAAAGACAGAATATAGGAAAAAATAGAAAAAAACATTGCAACACTGCATGGACAATGTATCTAAAAATGGACTTGGATTTAGTACAACTGTCTTATATGTTTTATATAGTTTTTAGCCTGTTAGTCTGGCTATTAATCTGTATATGTGATAATGCACTGTATAAAATTCACTATATAAGGACTTATAAAATGAATAAATGAATTTGATACTGGCAGAAAGTGGGTTAGAGAGAAAGGGAGGGAGAATTGAGATATGATATATACATGTATCAATTACCCCCAACGAATATAATCATTATGTACTACAAATATACTAATAAACATTTAAAGAAAAAGAATAGGTCTAGCCAGGTGTGGTAGTATATTACTGCAATCTCAGTATTCTGGGAAACTAAAGTAGGAGGATCACACATTCAAGCTCAGCCTGGACAGTTTAGCAATTTAGCAAGACTTTGCGGGGGGATATAGTTATGTACTTTCACGCAAAGGCCCTGAGCTCAGTGCCCAGTAACACACACACACACACACACACACACACACACACTTTAGATAAAGTGTACATTAGGAGTATGGGCTAAAGACATAGAAAACCTACTTAGCAAAATAATAACAGAAAAGTTCCCCAAACAGGGAGACATCTAAGAACAAGAAGCATCTACAACCCTAAACAGACATGACTAGAAAAGAACCTTTCTGCACTATATTACAGTTAAACTGCCAAGAGTAGAGAAGATAGAATATTGAAAGCTGCAAGAGAAAACTGCTACAGTGCTTATAAAGGCAATTCCATCAAAATAACATGATTTCTCAGCAGAAACCTTAAAGGTAAGGTGAGTGTAGAATGATGAATTTTAAACCATGAAAGAAAATAACTGCCAAACCGGATTATCATATCCTGAAAATTTATCCTTTAGAGTAAAAAAGAATAAAGACTGTCTGAGATAACCATAAACTAAAGGAATTCATAAACTTTAAGCCACCATTGCAGGAGTACTTAAAGGAATCCTATGCACAGAGAGAAAGAAAGAGTAACACAATAACTCAAACTCAGGAAAGAATAAATTTCACTAAAATAGTAGAAAAGCAAATAAGAATTAGGAAAGAATCAAATATTATCAATAAAATCATCAAATTACTAACATAAATGAAGGAGAAAGAAAAAACAATATTTGAAACACAATCTGAAAAACAACTCTGAAAGTCAATGCTATTAATCATTCAATTAAAACCTACTCAATGACAGACAGAATTACAAAAGAAGATCCAACTATTTGTTGTCTGCAAGAAATGAACCTCAGTGAAGTGAAAAAGACATGTAAGTATATTGAAAGTGAAAGGAAAACAAATAAAACTGGACACACTTTGGGTACTCTAGGGGCTGAGGCAGGAGGATCAGAGTTTAAGTCCAGCCTAGACAATTTAGTAAGAATGTGTCTCCCCTGAAAAAGGGAGGTGAGAAATGACATTTGTCTTGGTTACTTTTTTCTCGTTGCTGGGACAAAATACCTGACACCCAAAATTAAGGAAGGAAAGGTTTATTTCACTTACAGTTTGTGGAGGTTTCAGTCCGTACTTGGCAGATTACAAGGCAGAGTGGCACATGGCAGAGAGCTACAGCTCAGGGAGGCAGAACACAGCAAAGCAACAACCACACACCAGGGCGGAATGGTGGAGGAGGACTGGCCTCAAGCACTCTTTTCCTCTCCCTTACATATGCAAATTATCCACCCCGGGGCAGGTGCAGCTCTCACACCCATAATTAAACTCTAATAGCCTGCCCCATGGCCCCATGAGGCTTTGGGGGGACACATAGACATAAACCATAACAACATTCCGAGAAATAAGTCTAAAGCCAAGCAATAATTACCTGTGACAGACTTCAGATAAAAGCTTCCCAGCTTACAGCATAAGAGAGGAGGCTCGAGCCTACAGAGGTGCAGAAATGGTGGGGTCCCTAGAGACTTCCATGGAGAAATGCACCAGTGGAGTGGAGCAATGGATGCAGCAGCAAATTAGTGACTTTGGTGCAAACAACCCAAGAAGAGAGTGAATGACTGGATGCCATTTTGGGATGATGCCAGCTGAACCCAGGACTTGAAGCAATCATGAATTAGATTCATCTTGGAGCTCCCAGGGTTTGTGTCAGGCACAGCTCTGGGAGATGCCCAGAAATGGGAGCTGAGGTCAAGCTGGCAGGAAACACCCAGTGCTATGGGCTGAAAAGCTCAAGACACAGGCCCACATCCAGAGACCAGAATGAGTCTGAATTTCTGCAGAGCTGAATTGCCACCCCACCCCAATCCTGCTGCAGGCTTGCTGAGATCATGCACTATGAATCTGGGATCTGCCTGCTTCCTTTGTCTACTAGTAACAGCAGAAGCACACCCTGAAGGGGACACTATGACAGAACTGTAGACCTCAGAAGATAACCACAGGCTTGAAATCAGAGAGAAATATCTTCCTATTTTTAATTGTATATCCTTGTTTTTTCACAAATATGAACACTGTTTTTAGTTTTGTTTTTATTTCCTCATTGTTTCCCTCCTGTATTCTTCACCAATCTTCAAATGCTAAGCTAATCTTTCTTTTGCCTTCAACCTTACTTCTAATCACTTTCTCTTCTTCTACTTCTCTATTGCCCCCATCCCTTTTAAACCTTCTCCCAAGAGGGTAAAAACACTCAATTGAGGGGATATTTATTGTATATCACCTTCTGGTTTGTTTTAGATTTTGTTACATAACTGTAAATCTTGTTCATATGGTTAAAGCTGGTAAATTAATGGTTACCACAGTTTGTCAGGCAGTGCTTAACATTATTGTTATTACTGATTATACTACTTTAGCCAAGGTGACACATTTCTTCCAATCAATTGTTTTTCCTTGTATGCCAAAACCAAGATCATATGACATTCATAAACAAAATGTTATCCTCCAGTACCAAAGAACCAGGGGCTAGACAAAACAGGCAACAATTTCTCATCCCCAATAAATTGAAGAGGTACAATCTTGCCACAGACTCAAAAGCCAAAGCCAGCTGCACCTACACAACATCTCTAAAAAGTAATTATTTCCTAAGGAATTCTCAATACTAGGAATAAAGCTACCTACCATAAGCAATTTATAAGCACCAAGGTACAAAATAAATTTTAAAACATAGAAAATGAGAAGATACAGAAGGCAAGATGCAACTCCATACCTCCAGCTCACCCAAGATAAACCCAGGAACAAATCAAAAGCCAACCACCTGAACTCTCTGAAATGGTAACAGTGAAAATAACAAAGTAGATGAATAAGATTTTAGGAAAAAAAATAAATCACAAATAATTTTTCAGATACGAAAAGACATAGTTATCTATGTTTATCATATTTTTCAGATAACTAAAGACACACTAACCATGAAGGACATGGTTAGTGAATTTAAAGTAGACACAGATTTTTAAAATAGAGGTACTTAGGAAAGTGATGGAAATCATGAATGCCCAACAGAAGAAAGAACTGAAATCTATGAAACAGATTCAAACAGATATCTAGGAGATTAAAAATTCTATTGAAAGTATATGAAGCAGAATCAACCAGTGTGAGGGCAGAATATCAGATCTAGAAGACAGGTTTATGGTTAGAAATCATGAAAAAAAGACATCTTAAAAATAGCAAGGCACCATGAAAATTTAATCCAGCAACTGCTAGATGATGCAAAAAAGACTAATGCAGGACTGATCAGAATCAATGAAAAATCAGGAGATAGTTCAAACAACATAAAAAACCTTTCACAGAAGTAATATCAGAAAACTTCCCAAACATGAAAAAATAATCAGACATGAGGAATTGCATTTAACCATGATCAAAAAAAAACCTACACCAAGGCATACAACAGTCAAGATTCCAGAAATTCAACACAAAAACAAAATATTAAAAACTGTTAGAGAAATGAAACACATCACCTATAGAGGAAAGACTATAAGAATCACAGCAGACTTCTCAACACAAACGTTCAAGTTAAGGAAAGCTTGGAATAAAGTATTTCAAGTCCTAAAAGAAAACAACCTTCAACCTAGATTGATGTATCCTGCAAAACTCTTCCAAATTTGATGGTAAGATAAGATACTGCCATGAAAAAGAATACCTGAAGGAATGCATGACCCCAAACCAGCACTCTAAAATGTTCTGAAAGATATTCTACAAACAGATGATGAGGATGACAATCTCAGGAAGCCTAATAGAATGAATCCACCAAGTAAGACAAGCAATTAAACATAGGGGCAAGAAAGGAAATGAACAACAGGAAAATGATATGACAAGGATAAGTGAATACATATCAGTTATACCCATCAATGTAAATGATCTCAATTCACCAATCCAAAAAAAGGATTGGCAGAGCTGATCAAGAAAAAAGACCCAACAATATGCTGCATATAAGAAACATATTTAATAAAAAAGAAATTCATAGATTGAAAGTAAAAGTATGGAAAACAATACTCCATACAAAGGCAACCTAGAAAAAAAGCAGGGCTAGCTATTCTGTATGAAGACAATGTGGATTTCAAGACTGATGAGAAGAGACAAAAAAGGTCACTACATACCTATAAAGGGAACAATCAAAGAGGAAAAGATAACAATCATAAATACATATGCACTAAATACCAGTACCCATGACTATATAAAGTAAATATGAACTGGCATGAAAAATCAAATAAGCACTAATACAATTTTTAATAGAGGACTTCAATACCCACTGTCACACAGATCAGTTAGACAAAAAAAAATTTTTTTAAATATCACAACTGAACTAAACCTTTCAACAAATGAAATTAGTAGATACCTACAAAGTGTTCCACCCCATGACATCAGAATACACATTCTTCTCAGTTGCACACAGGACTTTCTCCAAAATAGACCAAATACTAGCTCATAAAACATACTTAAGTAAATGCGAAAGAACCAAAATTATCCCATGTATAAGACCACAGCAAAATTAAATTGGAAATTGATAGCAAGAGAAACCACAAAACTGCATAAACCTATGGAAATTAAATAGCACCCTCTTGAAAAAAATAACAGGTTGAAGATGGAATTAAAGAAGAAATTAGAGCTTCCACAAATAAACAATAATGCCAACACAATAGACCAGAACTTAAGATGCATTGAAAATAGTCCTAAGATGGAAACAATCCTAAGATGGAAATTTACAGTGGTGAATTCTCACATCAGGAAAAGAACAGGGCAAATTATAGGTCAGAATCAGCTCATGCGGCAGGTGCCTGACACCTGCTCAGTCCATCTAGAAGCATTTGCAGTGCACAGTGGAGGGCCTGACTCGTCATACTCCTGCCTGTTGATCCACATCTGCTGGAAGGTGGACAGTGAGGCTAAGATGGAACCACCAGTCCACACGGAATACTTGTGCTCAGGGGTCAATGATCTTGATCTTCATGGTGCTGGGTGTCAGGGCTATGATCTCCTTCTGCACCCTGTTGGCAATGCCTGGGTACATGGTGGTGCCCACCAGACAGCACCGTGTTGGCATATAGTTCCTGGCAAATGTCCACGTGACCTCCTTAAGATGACAAATTTTGGTTTTCTACTGTGAGAACATTAGGCCCCAGCAACACATCATTGTGTAACGAGAAATAAAGTGCTGCAGTACACCAAAAAAGAAAAGAAAACCAGAGCAGTCTCAACAACCTGATGGTGAACATCAAGCTAGTCTGAAAAAAGGAGCAAGTTAAACCCAAAGCTCATGCAAGGGAGGAAATTATAAAAATCAGAGCAGAAAGAGTAAATAAGATCCAAAATATACAATAGATACTGTGAAATGGGGAGAAACTGTTCAAAAAGAAAGAGAATCTGGGATGGGGGAAAGGAGAAAAGAAGGAAGGGAGAAGGAAAAAATATATATACATACACACACACAAGATAGTTAAAATAGTTATATTACTAATTGTTATTAGTTCATTGAAAAAAAAGGTTTGTGCCTGTATTATTTGATCAATTTTTCATGCCTATATGCTGTAATATGAACAATTACTTTGAGGATAACAATACGCAATGTACTAACTATTGTTACCTTCCTACAATCTTGTTTTGAAATTTTGTACCGTTGCTTTTATTGTTTTCTTTCTTTAAAATTAAAAAATCTGAGCAGAAATTAATGTAGTTAACACTAAGAAAACAATACAAAGAATCAATGAATTGAAGAGTTGGTTCTTTGAAAGATTAAATGAAATAGACAAACCTTTAGCCAACATTATCCAAAAAAGGAAAGAAAAGACTAGAATACATGCAATTAGGAATGAAAAGGGAAAAATCACAGTGGATCTTGCAGAAATCTAGAAGATCATCAATACTTCAATATCTCTCATCAATACCTCTTATAAGAAATGGACAAAAGAAATGGATAGATTCCTAGAGACATATAAATTGCCAAAGCTGAATCAAGAAGATAAAAAAATTCTAAATAACCCAGTATCAGTCAATGAAATTGAACAAAATACAAGTGGTCACAAAATGGTGGAAAAAGAACAAGTTTTACATAGCTACAGGAAACCAGTTAAGAACTCAGAGGTACTCTTCCAACTACCCAGGTAGGAAGGTCATTATATCAGGTGAGTAGGCAAAACTGGGGAGTGTTTGCCACTTTCTGTCACTAATCTTGCCTTCGGTCAGTAAAAGAGGGAAGAAATCAAAAGAAAGTAGAAAGACAATGTCTATGCCAAGGGTAAGAGAAAAAGAAAAGAAGGAGAACATATAAAAAGTGGGTAGAAAGTAAGAGCAGGACAGCTTCCCTTCTTAAGACAGGCTGGTTTTGAGTAGGACCTGGTATGAAGATAAAATATTTTCCTAAGAACCAACTAGCAAAAGTACCTAGTACTCCACAGGAAGTAAGTGTGGAAATAGTCACTCAACTGACATGTAACTGCACAGAAGGAGTAAGATGTGAAAAATACCTCTTTACAACTGATATTTCTTTGCTTTGCTTCATGGGTAACACTGGGTGTAAAGTGTATCAGTATTCCACGGGAATTCAAAACATGCAAGACATCAATGTGATCTGAAATTATTCTGGAAACTTTCTGAAGAGAATGGTCCTGACCTGGGCACTATCAAGTTTGGATTGGCACAGGGGCAAGCCACCATAAGGGAGCAGCCTGATTTTCATGAATCTGTATTAGTGGTCATTGGATTAATTATTGTCTTGAGGTGTAGGAAGAAGAAGCAATACAAACTATGAAATTATGGGAACACAGTTTCATATGGATAGTTGGATAGGACAAATAACTTCTGGTGTATTGCACAGCACAGTGACTACAATGTAAAGTCAGAAAATCCTTCTTTTCTTTAAATTATGTGTACATCTTTACTATGTTTCTT
Source organism: Chinchilla lanigera (assembly GCF_000276665.1). Classification (NCBI taxonomy): domain Eukaryota; kingdom Metazoa; phylum Chordata; class Mammalia; order Rodentia; family Chinchillidae; genus Chinchilla; species Chinchilla lanigera. The sequence continues at coordinate 16,090,313 of NW_004955412.1, read as the reverse complement.
ACATGGTATGTATAGTTTTAATTTACAGTAAGAATGTTGTAATAATGATTTATCATTACTTTCTTCACTTAACACTATTTTTAAGACCAGTCCATGTTGTATGTGAACCTAATGAGTTGCATCTAACTGCTAGGGAGGGTTTCCCAGAATATATTCACTACATTTTTCCTAACAGTTCCATAGAAATATATATGAACTCTATCTAATTCCCCAACCTACACAGTCAGATATATAATCAATTGAAATAAAATTTTGTATGTGATTTTTTGTGGACTTTAGAAATCCTCTGTGATATACCCATTTGGATTGCTTGAACATAGGACCTACAAGTATACAGTTTAAAACAAAATACTGCCATACTGCTGTTGGGAGCCAGTGGAGCTGGATATTGGTCATATGTGTGAGGGCAGGACAGAGCCAGAGTGCCTCAGGCAGTCAAGCTACCTCAGTATTGAAAAAAGCATCCTGCCTGGACAATTACAGTCGTTAGTCCCTAGGCAATGTTATCTCTCCTGATACTAACTTTGCAAGAGTATAAATAAGTGCCCCTACTGTTGAAGTCAGTCCTCTTGCTCATCAGCCGCAACTATTGTCTCTTGTCTGTATTTTCTAAATCCTCTCACCTTTTTCTCCCAGGGACCACCGGGAGACCACCGAGTCCCACATACTGCCTTCAGAATGATTATATTAATTTGTATGCACATCAGTAGTATGTTAAAACTATGATACATATTAGGCCAAGTTGGATTTTAGCCAGCAATAGTAAGACTATGTCATTTTTGAAAATGTATTAATGTAATTCATTGCATTTAAAGATATGCTAAAACATTATATGACTATTTTAATGAATAAGGAAAAGTCACAGTAGTTCAACTTCTATTGATTTCATTTGTCAAATTGTTTCTTAGAAGAGAACTTCCTCAGTTTAATAGAAGGCAATAAATATACATCAAAGACCATATATTTAATCAGATATGATAAAATGTCAAAATAATGGAAGCAAGACAAAGGTGCCCAGATTGCTCCTTCTAATTAACTTTGTTTTAGGTGTGTGCTGATACAGAAGCACTGCAAAAATGTAAGAACAAGGTATTTGTGTGTCTAGATATCAGCCACAAGAATTTAAGGAAAAAAACTATATATATATATTCATATATATATATATGAATCAGGAAAAGCCCCTTTGATAGTAATTCAGTTTCCATTTTTAAGAAAAACATTTAGCAATGGGAAGGGGATCAAGAGATGAAAGGAGGAGAAAGGGACATAAGAAAACTTTTGATGGGTTCTATACATGTACCAACTCTCCATGATAAATGTGATCATTATGTACGGCAAACATGTAATGAATAAAAATTTTTAAAAATTTAAAACATAAAGCAAACCACTTTCAAAGGAAAACTTCCTCAGCCAATAGAAGGTACTAAATGTATACTGCATACATATATGCATGTATAGTATATATTTATAAATATAAATAATTTACGGTTCCAAAATAACAGACTAGCTTGTAAATAACAGACTCCTTTTAAGAAGAATGGAACTAACTGGATATTTTATGTTTAATTTATTCAAAGTACCACAGAGGTACCAAGACAGTGAGGGTTTCAGACAACTACATCCCAGAGAGAAATAAGAGAAGAAAAGAAAATTAAGGAAATAAAAGGAAAAGTAACATAGTCAACATACTGATACCCTGCTCTACCAAACAAGCCAGAAACACTTGACAATATAAATTATATTCACCGAAAGTAAAATGAGAGAAAATGTGATTTTGAGAATTTGTTCCTAGCAGGGTTAGACTTACAGAATATTAAAGGCCGTTCTTTATGCAGAAGAAAAATGTCCCAAATGGCAGTACAGAAATATAGGAAAGAATGAAAAAGCAAGGAAAATAAGAGAAAAAAAAATCACATGAATAAGGATTACACAAAATAATAGCAATATTATATAGTGTGAAAAGTGTCGATAAAAGAGCTGGTTAAAAAAAAAAAAAAGGCTTCCTGTACCCTCCCCACATTAAAGAACATAAAATTAAGTCTTCACAAATTCAAACAAAGGTTTAAATTATGAGTATGAATTGAAAAGTCTAATGTTATTATGAGGGTGGTTCTCTTCAAATGTATCTGCAGATTAAGAGTGATAAAGTCCAACAGACTTGTTTATATATCAAAGTTAAATATCTACTTACTATAATGACTCAGTCACTCAACTCTGGGGTATTTCATCCAAATGAAAGGAAAATCTTTGTCTATACAGAGAACTGTATATGAATATTCATAGGAACGCTATTCATAAAAGCCCCAAACATGAAACTCACATATTAATAAAATGATGAATAGATAAAAATGTCACAGTATATCCCCAAAATAGAGTACTATTCAATAATGTAGAGAAGCAAAGTGCTGTACTGATAGATGCAACAACACAGATGAATCCTCAAAACCACTACACTGAGTCAAAGGACTCAGACCATAAAAAGCTACATTTTATATAGCCCATGTATGACCAAAATACATAAAAATAACCAAATCTAATCTAGAATAACCCAAAACAGACCTGTGATTGCCTGGGACCAGAAGCACAATAAGCAGAACAAGATTAACTGACTGGAAAATACCACAGGGGAATTTTTAAGGGTAAAGGTACTATTTCATATGTTGATTGTCATGGCTACAAAGTTGTGCGCATTTGTCAATACTCACAAAACTGTGCACTTAAAATTCTGGCACTTTTATTGCATGTAAATTATACTGTAATAAAATTTCTTTTTAAAAACCAAAGTAATTTATAAACAATACATTAGAAGTGCCCATTCTCTGTAAGAATAATGATAGCAAAAGGACAAAAAGCTGATAAACAGGCTCAACAGCCGTTGGAAGCAGGGGGAGAGTCACAAAATGGAATGGTTGAAACAGAACATGTAATAGGCATTTCCTGTTCATGCAAAGGCCCCTTTAGGTTTAGCCCTTTGAGGTCATACAGGAAGCCAGCTATCTTGCGGTTATGATTTATAGCTAGATGTCCCCCCAAAGCCTCCTGCACTCATAGGTGGGGCTTTGGGGAGGTTATTGGCTCCTGGGGGCATGATATTCATCATTGGATTAGTCCACTGATGAGTTTATAGCTAAATATAATGTTGGGAGGCGAAGCCTGGCGGGAGGAGGTGGGTCACTGGGGGCATGGCCTGGAAGGTATATCTCTCTCCCACCTCCCTTAATCACCTTCTTCTTCTTGCCTACCATGCACTAAGCTGTTTTCCCTCTCTGATGCCCCTCTGCCATGCCATCATGCTGCCCTACCTTGAAACCCGGCAACTATGGACAGAAACCTCTACAAACTACGAAAAATAAACCTCTCCTCCTTTCACTTGCAAGTGTCAGGAACTGTGTCTCAGAGATGAGAAAATTAACTAAAACACTTGGAAACTCTGCAATTACTCTGTCTGTGGTCTTAAATGGGTGTTGATCGAACTCCAAATGAGCCCATGTACAGAACAGAGGTCAACTGTGACTCCGAGTGAGAAAAAAAGTTAATTTTTATTTTTGCTAGCCTCCAAATGAAGTCACTTCTCTTCAATTTTGAAAAGTCACCTCAAATCACACTAGATTTAGTAGTACTGGTAGCTTGAAGAAAACTTTGAATCATAGATATTTTCATACCACATGGCTATAACAGAATCTTGAAATATCATCCATGTTTATTGTTGCTTCGAAATTATTGTAAATATAAGAGCTATCTGCTGCATTTTGTTATTTTCTGTAGTAATGAAGAATTGCTATGATTATATAACAAGTTGGGTTATTTTAAAGTGACTGCTTTAGCTCAACATACCTGTTTTTGTTATCACTCTGTATATTTTACTCTACATATTGGAACACACTGGAAAAGAAATCTAAAGCCTTCGTCAGGTGGCCAAAGAGGCCCATGTTACCAGGAAGTTGAGGAACCACCTGTTGCAGTATATTATCGTCATACCTATGGCCCAAATGAGGCTACTGCCATATTTAGTTTGCAGCTGTTAAGTAGAATGTATGCCTGGACAAGATAAGGTATAATTTTGCCTCTGTTTATATTCTATTTCAGAGCAGCAGTCCTATGGCCATGGCCAAACACCGTAACAGAGGCTGGGAAATGCAACTTAGCTGGGCTACCTTATGCTCAGCTACCAGTTTCAACTGGAGAGATGGAGAGGATAAGATTAGCAATCTCTACACAACAACAATCACATGGGAGGAAAATGAGATATGAGCATAGGAGACAAATGTGTCAAAGATGACAGTGCTCAGGTTTCTGATTCCTAATACCATTAACAAAGATAGGGAAGGAAGAAGCGGAAGACTTTGATGAAGAGAAAATAACTGGACAAATTGACTTTAGATTACTATGAGCAGGGGCATACTGATAAATCAGCTATCTCAGGAAAGGGCCTGTTTGCAGTCCTTCTTTGCCTAGTTCTATGATGCAAATATCTCCACAATGGCCTATTTCCATTGGAAAAGGGTGTGCACAACAGGCTGTCTTAAACCAAGGTAAGTTAGGTCAAACACACACATGCACTTTAGGATTTCCAAATGGAAAAACGCTGAAGTCATTTGGATATGCATAGCTCAAGCTCAGTAGTAGAATGGGGTGAGACACTGGTTAGAAATAAATGAGATTATCTGGCCATAAGACTCTAAGAATTGTGACCAGCATTTATTTATGGTTTAGACAAAGGTGATTTTGATTAAAGTTTCCAAGTAGAAAATAGATGCAAATATAAGCACAGTATGGGGAATGGGATTAATAAATGTCCAAGCCAATGCCATCAATAAAATTCCCTCTTACAAAGAAGCAGTCTGGCCACTCTCAAGAGGGCCTTAGCTGGCCAGACTGTAGTACATTAGTGGAAATGTTAGGCCAGGGATATAAGCAATAGAATTGATTGATTGTCCGGAATAGGATCTTGAGGTATACATACCAGAAATCTAAGGTTGGTGGATCCAACCCAAGAGAATTCTCCTCTTGGATGACAGAATCTACCCTAGAATGTCCATCCACCTAAAAAAGGAACAGACATAGGAGATTTTAAAAGTGCAGCATGCATTACAAGACAGTTGACTAGGGCAGTGCTGCATGCATGTTGTTTTTCTTTCAGCCAAAAGATGTTAATGTGTGAGTTTTTTCTCAGCTAAAACCTCAGTATTCAGGTTTAACTGCAGTGCTGGCACTTTGAGAGAAGTGAGTAGGTTTTGGGTCTCAGTCTGAGCACTCATCTCAAAAAGGCTCGCCATCACTGGACTAGGGAACACTGGGGAATATATTTTAAGTAAAATGATTAAGAAAGAACAATTGGCATTCAAGATCAAATTATGAATAAGAATTTTCAGGATTTACCAAAGAGCACGGTGATGAATGAATGCAGTGGTGCAGTAAGGGAAAAGTGATGAGAATTTCTGGCACAAAGTTGCATGACTCTGAAGCATGGGAGAATACGGATACTAAGAACATGGTATTTCTATGACTGCATTTTAGTACTCATAAATGTTTCATTTATTTTGTTGTCTTTATCTCCAGTATATTCCACCCTACCTGACACGTGTTGTGTAAGTACTTAATTTTTTTAAAATAAATGAATAAACAGAGAAGCTTATAAATTAATGAAAGCAAAGCTGAAGCCCTACAAGCCATAGAAGTACAATGGCAATCATGCTCGTACTTTTAAGTATTGCTGAAACTAATCTGTATACACTACTTTCTATTTAAGGAGAAATGAATCAGACCAGACATTATATTTGCACACTATGAGAATTTCTTACAACTCCAAAAACTTAGCTTAGTCTTGCACTGCGGGTCACTCAGAGTGGCCCTTTGACTGATATGTAGTCCCTTTAGAATTCTATTTGTACACTCTGAGAAAATTCTAAATTTTGGTAGGCAGAAGTTGACACTGACCTTAAAAGCAAAATTCTGTAATATAAATTCTTAAACAGGTGTTGTATTTATCACTCACAGTGTTAGGCACGGAGAACACAGTGCTGAGATAGACTTACCTTCAATTCTTTAGTAAGTGATGATAATTGGAAAATAAACTACTAAGTGACATACATTGGAGCTGCCCCCTTGTCCTTTTTCCAAAATGTATTCATTCATTTCACCCCAACACCAATTTTGACCCAGAAAACACCATCACCACCCCATGCTTTAGTAGTTAGGTAATCATGACTCAGTAAAAATAACAGTATGTGTTGCAATTTGTGCTGCACCTTGTTTAAAACAATGTCATCTTAGGGCTGGAGATACAGCTCAGCAGTACAGTGCCTGCCTGGCAAGTGTGGGGTCCTGAGTTTGATTCCTAATACCAAAAAAATAAAAAATGAAACAATGCCATCTCAGACCCATCCTCTCAGCAAAGAAACTTCTTGGGCAAAATGGGAAGCTAGCTCCTCCCTATATCCAGGCTTGACTTGGAGTAACTTAAAAATAGAGTTCCGGCTTTCCTTGAACCCAGTCAGCTTAGTACCTGCACTGCTGTTACTGTTAATTCTACATTATGTAGACTCCCACACTGTGCTTTTCTATGTCAGACCAAAACAAGGAAAATACCTCAGAATTCCAGTTTGGGAGTTTCTAACTTTCTCCTTTTGTCAGTGATTGCATTCGTGAGACAACAAGCTTGGGTTTACAGTTTGTATGTGTTATGGTTTGTCTGTGTGTCCCCCCCAAAGCCTCATGGGGCCATGGGGCAGGCTTTTAGAGTTGATTGATTGTGGGTGTGAGAGCTACACCTGCCCTGAGGTGGATAGTTTCCATATGTAAGGGAGAGGAAAAGGGTGCTTGAGGCCATTCCTCCTCGATTCCTCCCTGGTGTGTGGTTGTTGCTTTGCTGTGTTCTGCCGCCATGAGCCATAGCTCTCTGCCATGTGCCACTCTGCCTTATAATCTGCCAAGTATGGACTGAAACCTCCACAAACTCTAAGCAAAATAAACCTTTCCTTCCTTAATTTTGGGCATCAGGTATTTTGCCCCAGCAACGAGAAAAAAGTAACCAAGACAGTATGAAATTAACTATTTCAGTCGGGAGAGTTTCCTCCAATTTCAGTTGAAGTCCTCACTTCTGATCTGCATCAAGTCAAAACCCTTCAATGAACCCTCCTTCTCCTACTCCAGCTCTGTTCCTCCCCCGCCCCCCCCAAGCATATTCTCTTCCTAGTTTCATAAGGTTTGTGGACACTGTCATCATTTCCTCATTTTCTATTCATCCTCACTCTTGATAAGCGGGATTCTACCTCCCACATATCCCCAAAGTGGCCCTTGTTAAGGTCACCAACTTCCACATCACTAAATACCTAACTTGTCACTAAATCCAGGTACATAGTCCTTGTCCATGCAAATGCCATTTTCCATTGTCTTTTTCTTATGTCTGATTTATTGCTCCATGAACAAGTTATATTTTAGTAATCTAGTTCCCCTTATCGTTTCTGAGTAAGGCATTCTTAGAAAATATTTTCCCTTGCCTATATAGGAATTCACCCATATTTTATTGTATTTCTACCTGTATAGTTCCATTTCCTATATTTAATATGCCATCCATTTGGAATTTACCTTGTTGAATGGTATGTTGATCTCATTACATTTTTCTATTTGGTTTTCCAGTTAGCCTAATCCTCTTATTAAAAGTTTGTCTTATACACCCACTGATTTTGAGTGCCACCTCTATAGCATACCAAATTGATATATAGATAGATAGATAGATTTCTGAATTTCTATATCATTCCATTGTTGATTTATGTGTGCACTAATATGATCCTATTTTAATTATATAGATTTTACAAATTTTAATATCTAGTAAGGATCCACCCATAGCCATAACCACAATTTTTTATCTTCCATTTTTTTGTTTATTCATTCTTTTTCCTTTTAAATGAATTTTCTAGCTGATTTGTCTGATCCAGAAAGTCCTGAGAATATTTTATAATTTTATTATATGTGCATGTTTACATATACACTATGTCTTTTCTATTGAGGAACATGATTTGCCTTCTCTTCACTCATTTCTTTCCTTTGTGTTTTATGACTTTCACTCATATAAATATTAGACACATGTTAAATTTTACTGGCATTTTGCTATCATGGATCATGTGTTCTATTTCTTATAAGCATCATTTAGACTTAATTCTGTAATAAATATTTAATTATTATCATAAATCCTTATACCAAACATTCTACCAGTTTGATTATCTAAGTTTATTGTTTTAATGAGTTCTTTAGGAAGGATTTAGGCAAAATAGCCCCTGAGTTCTAATATGTTCATAAGAACTTGCCTATGATTTTTATAATTAAAGGTCATTTGTCTTACTTACTCCTGACTGTATTTTCTTTCTTGGGGTTCCTTAAAGATTTTACTGCATTGAATTTTGTCCTAAAGTATTAATACTAAAAAGAAAGACATACATAAGAATGAGATGCTATGTAAGAAACTAACAATAAATAAGATATAATCATCATACATTTTTATGACCCCCTCAAAAAAATCAACATACAAAAGTGAATTACAAGTTAAAATTACTTGTCAAAATTAATAGAATACAGGGGCTGGGGATTTAGCTCAGCGGCAAAAGCGCCTGCCTGGCAAGCACAAGGTCGTGAGTTCGGTTCCCGGTACCGGAGAAAAACCGAAAAAAAAAAAAAAAAATTAATAGAATACAAGTTAAAATTGTAGAATTTTAACTTTAATTGTAATAAAATTGCATTAATAGAATTTAACTTTGAATTTTAATAGAATTACAAGTTAAAATTAATATAGCCACACCTATCATAGAAAATTTTATTCTTTTTGCACACTGTAAATCAAACAGATCTAGAATTAGTAAATACATATACAACATCTGAGCACAATAAATACAAACTTGTACTAATAAACATGGAGAAGGCAGTTTAGATAGTGAATTGAGAAAGATATTTACATTAGATACTGTTTTGTTCTGATATAAAATTCATTTGGTTCTCTTTAAGTATTTCTCTATCTTGTTGAGATTTCTTCTTGCTATTCACTGCAATATATTTTCTATTCTGTTGTTAAACACAGTTACATAGCTGTTTCCAAGTCCTGGCCTGATCATTCTAGCAGTCTAAACCAGTGTTGATTTCCACTGTCTTCTACTTCTCCTTTGATTTTGGTTCTTCTTACATTGAGCAATTTTTTACTGTACTGTGGATGTTGTAGAGACTGTGGATTCAACTTTTCTCCTCCAAATTGTGTTGGTATTTTTAATGTGGCAAGTGATTAACTTGTTTTCACTGAAATTCCAAAAGGTCTCACCTGCAGCTATATATAATTCAAATTTCAGATGACTTCTGGCTTTACTTGAAAATTGCTATATCCACATCAAAGGAGAGCTATAGGAAGTTAGAGGTTTGAATAAAATTCTTGTGGTGTGGCATTTCCCTTTTCTCCCTGTGTGTAGCTGCTGAAAGTGACAGTATTGGTTCTGTTGTGTTTTTAGCTGTTTCGTGGCTCTCTGGGAACCATTTTGAGGATAATACATGGAAACAAGAAACTTACTGTTATGGTTGATACACTGTGTCAACTTGAGGAGTCCAGAAGCTGAACTAAATAACTCACCAGTTCTACATCCTGGGGTGAAAAGGACATGCCCTTACTGCTCTGGGATGTTGTTCATTGTGTCAACTTGAGAAGTTTAGGCTAGCTATGTGACTCAGTAGGGAGTCAGGGTCCTTACTTTGTATTCATCCTGAGCCTGTACAAGAGGAGGGCACCGAGATGGTGTGGGCATGAGCAGATAGCTATAAGGAGGGAAAAGAGGCTTGCTTCCCCTCCTCTCTTTTCTTGCTCTTGCTGCTCTTGCTGTCTTGTGCTGCCTTAAAGTGTTGCCACTGTATCATGCCACTCTGCCTTGGAGCCAGCTGATTATAGACTGAAACCTCCACAAACTGTAAGCTAAATAAACTTTGCCTTCCTTAATTTTGGATGTTGGGTATTTTGTCTCAGCAATGAGAGAAAAGTAACTAAGACACTTACCTTCCTTTGATGGCTTCTTCCTCCAAGCTTCAACTTCCCTGCAACATCTGCCAAGCATACACACAGAATGAAATTTTACCTGGCCATAAAGAATGAACATGCCATTTGCAGGAAAATGGATGAATCTTGAGAGTTTAATGTTAAGTGAAATAAGTTATACACAGAAAATTAAATATCACATGGTTTCTATAAGAAACCCAAAATATAAACAAATTAATGAGTAAAATAGAGATGTTGGGAAATAGGAAGGCAGACTTTCTGAAGATGGGGAAGAGGACCAGGAGAAACGGAGAAGGTAAACAGTAGGGAAAAGGGGATCAAAACTGATTAAGCTCAGTATATATCAGCAAATGGGATTACATATATATATAAGATCATATATATATTTATATACACATATATACACATACATATATACATATATGTGTATTTATATATAAGTACATCTATATATACATATATATACTAATTCCTCAAAATTAATGTAAATATGTATCACAAATATAAACCAACAATAATAAAATGTTTTGTGAGGACTGAAAAATCTTTAACTCATTTGATATGCAACATGAGATGAGAATCTTCAGGGATTTTTTCAATGTAGTAAATAATTTTCCCAAAACAATTTATTAAACATAATTTTCTGAATGTTGATGTTAATAGTAACACACAATAAACTGCCATATTTAAGTAGATGTTTCTAGAAAAATCTCTTATTATTTGATTTATATGTCATTTTTATCATCCCTTTTCACTATACTTTACACTACAATTACTACTTTCTTAAAGTAGATCCTAGCTATTTAGAGACTATCATCTCCCACAAAATTTTAGAATCAGATTCTCTTTCTCTCACCCAAGAAAATTGTTTTGGGAATATGTAAGAAATAAAAAATTTTGATTATTTTTAAAGAAAATTAATAGTTTTATTTTAAGCCCTCCTACATTTCAAAGTGCCATAGGTTTATATTCATTCAGATCTTTTAAAAATATTTTCAAACATCTTTTAAAAATACTCCATCAAGATCAGAGTTTACCTCCTATTGCATTCTCTAGTAATTATTACTGGTTCTTGTAAATGCTACTGATTTTTTTTTGTTGGTTTTTTTGTTTGTTTTTTGTTTTTTTCCGGTACCAGGAATCAAACTCACGATGTCGCACTTGCCAGGCAGGCGCTGTACCGCTGAGCTAAATCCCCAGCCCCTTAATGCTATTGATTTTATAAGCCTCTTTTGTATTCAACCCACAGCTGACTCTCTTATTAACTTTAACAGGGATTAGTTATACACAGTAATGGGATTTTGTTTTAGCATATTCATAAATGCATACAATGTACTTCAATTAATTTCACCCCCTTTACTCTCCTTCCTTTTCCCTCATTCCTTTCCTTGATCCTCTTCCTGTTCTTTATTTTTTTTTTTATTTTAAAGAGTAAAAGAAGGATAACAGAGTAATAAGGGGGGCTTACCAAATTACAGACAAAGTGGTAGGAAATTATCAATGGTTATTGTTTTACATATTGTTATCTACACGATAGTTTCTCAGGAAAACAAATAAACAAATAATAGTGAGTTACAGACAAAAGAGGTAAGAGATTATCAATAGTTGTTGTACTATACTTTGGTATCTTCAAAGTGGCTTCTAAAGAAAATAGAGCTATACATGAGTGACCAATTGAATAATCATTAACTATTCTCAATGGTTGTTGTAGGAAACACATAATAATAAACATACATCCATTTATGAAATAGCATAGGAACAATACAAACATTACAGAGTTATGGACAGATTAGTAGGAAAAATATCAATGGCTGCTGTCATACGTGGTGGTATCTTCAAAGTGGTTTCTCAGGAAGACAGAGATATGTAAGAAGGATCTAACAAGTAGTTACAGCCTAATGGTTGTGAAAAATAGTGTATTACCTCCTCATCAGTGACTCCTTTCACTGAGGTGTGACTGCTGGAAGGAAGGCCAGGATTGAAAAGGACTGAGATACTTGCACCTGTGTTTAGCAACAGGCTGTTTTCTTGTTCCTCCATAGTCATGATTACCCAGGGTTCCTCCATGGAGATGACAGTCTGGCCAGAGGGAGAAGGCAGCACATGCCCTAGGCCCCCTCATTCCTGTCAGACTAACTGGTAGGATGGGTCTGAGCTCTGGGGCCTCCATTTCAGAGGGCAGACCAATCTCCAGTGGTCCATTTGCATTCAAGGCATGGACCAGGGGGCTTCTTAGGGCAGTTCCTCTTGAGGTGGTCTGGCTTTTAACAGTGGTAGCAGATGAATGCAGTCATCAACTTCTTCTTGGGGCCCCAAGAATCAGACTTAGGTTCTGTTTCTCTTAGTGCTGCAGCAAAAGCAGCTGCTTTTTGTCAGTCTCTTTGTTTTCTCTCCTTGGCCTCCTCCTCATCATAGCTATAGAATACTGAGGAGGCAATTCTTACATCTCAAGTGAGCCATCTGGGGCAAAGCCATTTTTTGTAGCTTTTTCTCTCCAGCCTCCCATCGCATTGGGACCCCACAACCAGTTAGCGTCCTCTCCCCAACCATCAACACAGGCAGCAGGAATCTCAGTGCAGACCTCTCCAGAGCTCCATGTGCTCCTCCACCGCAGCCTGTACTATCAGGGGAAAAATGGTTTCCAGGGTATTGTGCAAGGTCCTCCTGGTCTCCAGCTTTCAAATGGCTCTCGTGATGCTGATCCACTAGACCTCTGACTCTTCGGGTTTAGTCTGTATTCTCATGTTCTCCAAGTCCTTGTTCAGCAGCTGCTCCTCTGCTGACTCTGGACCTTTCTGGTTCTCAATGGCAGGGGCAAGAGCAACCCATTGTGTGGCATGTATTCCCAGAGGTTTCTCCATGTTGAAATGATTCACGCACATCTGCAGGCAGGCCTCCGCAGCCAGCGTGTGGTGGGCCACTTGTGTCATTGCTTCTCTGTGCCATGATAGTTCTCAATGGCGTGGTGGTGGTTGGGTTGAGGGCCGGCCCACACCAGCACACGCAGCCATGCAGCTTCTTGCATGCTGGGGGCCCTCCTCCCAGGCACTTGGGCAGCTGGGGGCTGGCTCACCCCACCGCACACGCGGCTTCCCGGGTGCCGGGGGCTCTCCTCCCGGGTGGCTGTGTGGCTGGAGGCCAGCCCAAAGGCTGGCTCACCCCGCTGTACAGCTTCCCAGGCACCGGGGGCCCTCCTCCAGGGCGCCTGGGCAGCTGGGGGCTGGCTCACCCTGCCACGTGGCTTCCCAGGTGCCTGCGCAGCTGGATGCCAGCCCATCTTCCTGTTCTTTAAATAATCTCCATTTTAAAGATTTTTTTTTTTTAGATTCTATCTATGACAAAAAAATATGCAATATTTGACTTTCTGAGTCTGGCTTGTTTTGCTTGCCATTATGGTCTCCAGTTCTACCCTGCAAATGACATAATTTTCTTCTTCCCATTTTCTTATTTTTATTTTAAAGAGAATTTAAAAGAAAACAAAAAAAACAGTAAAAATGATATAGAATTTCAAAACAAGGTGATAAGAAATCAACAATGGTTGTTGTATTACATATTGTTATCTTCAAAGTAGTTGCTCAGATTACCAGATATAAGTACATATGACTGATCAAACAATTATGCATTAACTAACTATTCCTTTCAATAAACCAATAGAAATTGGTACAATTACCTTACCTATCCCCATTTTCTTTACTCATCTGCTTATGAGCTCCTAGGCTAGTTCCAGAACTTAGCAAGTCTAAACTTGTGCCATAATAAACATAGGCATACAGATATCACTATAGTATATGGACTTTAAATCTTTCAGGAATACACCAAAAGTGGTATAACTGGATCAAATGGTATTTCTACTGCTTAGTTTTTTTAGGAACCTCCGCATTGTTTTCCACAGTGGCAGCAGTAATTTACATCCACACAAACAGTGCAAAATTAAAGTGGAGATGCAGTTTTCCCTGCCCCCTTGCACTTCTGCAAAGTCTAAATATTCTGAACAATTTTTCAGATACTTACTAGCCATTTGTACTTTATCATTTGAAGTGTTTACTCAATTCATTGGCTGCTTGTGATTTACTGGTTTCTTTGGGGATTTTTTTTTTAGCTTTCCATATACTCAGGATATTAATTCAGAAGACAGCTGGCAAAGACTTTTTCTATTCTGTAGGTTGCCTTTTCACTCTGCTGTTTTCTTGGCTGTGCAGTTTTTCTTAATTTAATGTAATCCCATTTGCTGATTATTGCTATTTACTGTGCTTTTGGGGGTGTGCTCCAAAAGTCTTTGCCTGGGGCTATGACTTCAAGTGTGTCTGTGATAGTTTCTTCCAGCATTTGCAAACTTTTAGATCTTATGCCTAGGTCTTTGATTCATTTTGAATTGATTTTTATATAGAGTGAGAGATAAGGGCCTACTTTCTGTCTTCTAAATATGGATATCCAGTTTTTCTAGTACCACTTGGAAAAGAGGTTGTCTTTTATGCAACATAAGTTCTTGACCCTCTCTAGTCAAGAATCTGATGGCTGAAATTGCTTTTCTGTGTGTGTGTCCTATATGCTATTCCATTGGTCTGTCCATTTTTGTGCCAGTACCACACTGTTTTTGTTTCTCTGGCTTTGTAGTATATTTTGAAATTAGGTATTGTGAGGCTTTCAGCATTACTTTTTACTCAAAATTTCTTTGGATACTCTAAGACCTTTGTATTTTTATATGTTCAGGACTGTTTTCTCTAGTTTGTTGAAGAATGTAATTGATGTTTTCATAAGGACTGTATTGAATCTGTAGGTTGCTTTTGTTTGCAGGAATCTCACTGGGGATTTTTTCATCAATGATTATCAAGGATATTAGACTATATTTTTGATGTTGTTGTTGAGTATTGGTTTTGGTATCAAGGTGGTGCTGGCTTCATAGAATGAATTTGGAAAGACTTCTTCCTTTCCTAATTCATGGAACAGTTCAAGGAATACTGACGTTAAATTCTTCTTTTAAAGATCTACTAAAAATTGAGCAGTGCATCCGTCTGACCCTACTCTTTTCCTCACTGGGAGACTTATTAGTGCTTCTGTCTCACTACCTGTTATTATCTGTTTAGATCCTCTTGATTCAATTTTGTTAGTTCATATATAAATATATGAAAATTTATCCATTTCATCTAGATTTTCTGGCTTATTATAAGTTTTCAAAATAGTCCCTGTTAATCCTCTGGATTTCAGTTGCATCAGTAGTAATAGCAACTCTCATCTCTAATTCATTTAGATACTCTCATTCTTAAGTCTGGCTAAGAGTTTATCAATTTTTCTATCTTTTCAAAGACTCTTTGTTTCATTGATCCTCTATATTGTTCTTTAATCTCTATATTGTTTAAGAAATTGGATGCAATGGAACTCACTACATATATATCTACAATTATTACATGGTTTTTGTTTGTTTGTTTGTTTTGTTTTATTGAGACAGGTCTCTCTGGGTAGTTCAGGCTGGCCTTGAACAAGCTATGGAGCCCTCAAACTCTCAGCTATCCTTCTACCTCAGTCTCCTGAGTGCTGGCATTATAGGTATGTGCCACCATGCCTGACCTCATTATATGTTCTTAAAGGAGTGTTCCCTTTACTAGTATGTAGTGACCTTTTCATCTCGTGAAATCTGCTTTGTCAGATTATGAGTATAGCTGTTCCCACTTGTTTTGGAATACCATTTACATGCAATATATTTCTATGTTTTCACTTTCAAATATGTATGTCTTTGAGCGTAGGATGCTTTTCTGGCAGGCTGCATGTAGTTGGGTCTTATAATCCAATCTGCAAGTCTATTTCTTTTAATTGGGGAATTAAGACTTTTTACATTCATGGTTATTGTTTTATTTACAATGTCAGTTTTTGCTTTTTGAGATAATCTCATTCATGTAATTCAGCCTGGCCTTGAACTCACTATATTAGTTCAGGATGGCCTCCTACATGATCCTCCTGCCTTAGCCTCCCAAGTTTTGGGATTATAGGCATGCTCTACCACACACAATTTTGCAATGCCAACTTTATGATGTTGTTGTTGTTGTTGTTGTTGTTAAAGCTCACTAACATTAACTGGACAATAAACTAGGTAGAAGTCACTTTACAAAAAGAATGAAGTCCAAAACATAACTTTCTACACAAAGCCCAGTTTAGGTTTATTCAGAGTAAAGAAAAAAAGCAAATTTCACTCATATTAGAAGAAATCCAGCCATAGGTTTGGAATGTGCACTCAAACTACACATGCAATAAAGACAGTCTTATGGTACTAGAACTGATTGCTCCATATCCAGGGGTTGTGCATCCATATAGCCAAAAATTTCATCTGGAGACCAAATACCATCCATTCAGAAATTAAGTTGTGAAGTTGTGACAGTGGGATATTTGATTAAGTTGACATAGAAGCACTGCCAAACAGTCTATGGTGATGAAGACCATGTTGGAAGATTTGAAAATGGATGCTGAGGGTAATGATGGCCTCCTTTTTCTACCTAATTTAATGCAACACTATTAAAGAAGGCCATTGAGTTCATTCAGCACAACAGTCACCATTTCTACTCCTCAGGATGATGATAACAATGAAAAGTGCACAAACAGTATCCTTATTTGAGATCAAGAATCTCTGAAAGTTGATGAAAGACTACTTTTTGAACTTAGCCTGGCTGAAAACTACTTAGACATCAAAGGTTGGCTTGATGTTATATGCAAGGTGGTTGCCAACATGATCAAGGGGAGAACTGCTGAAGAAACTCACAGCATCAAGAACTACTTGACTGATGAGGACACTCAGGTATGTAAGGAGAACCAGTAATATGAAGTAATAAGAATGTGGTACCTGTCACTATAACTGTATGAGGACTATTCCTAATCCTACTTGCACTGCTCTATTTATAACTATGAATATTAGACAAACAGTAGAAACATGAAGCAGCAATCATTTTCTCAGCTGAACCTATGAGTTTTTTCCCTTGTAGCAACTTATGGTCATGAGTAATTCTTCTAGAAGTGTGAATGGAAGTAATAATGGGATACTTCTAGGTCATACCTTTAAAAGCAAAACAACTTGTTCCTCTCTTCTATTTCTCCCATCCTTTTAGCTGAAATGTAGATAAATATGTAATAAAGAGGCTTGGAAGACTGTGAAACTGAAACCATAGGCTTATCTTTGTAGAGGCAGGGCAAATTCAGAGTTTGTTGGACATATATACTGGTTTTTAGAAATATGAAAATTTATCCCTATGTTTCGTCAGTTATGTTTTTCTTTGCTGTTTATTTCCTTGAGCAGCAGTCATTAAATATATATTTAAAATGTTAAAAAAATGGTAGAGCAACAAGATCAGTGGAACTAGAATCTGTCACCATGCAATATCATATTAGCTCTGCCCTGCTCATTCTGGAACTGTTATTTCAAAGAGAAATATTTACATTTAAATTCTTACTTTGGCCTTTCTTACAGCATCCAAACATATCTCCTAACATAGGACGTAACTGCAGTACAGAAACTCTGATGTAACCAAACCTAAAGTATGAGAACTGGGGATGCAGCTCACGAGTAGAGTGCTTGCCTAGACTGTGTGAAGCCCTGTGTATCTCCTCAGTACTGCAAAAATACAAAAACGGGAAAAATCTAGAATATGAATCCCCTCAGGAGTGAGATAACAGTATAGAGAATGGCAAGGAAATATGACGTGAAAAACCTGGGGCCCTTTATTATGTCATGGCTAAACATTTGGTGCTCTACCACATGGAATACCTTGGAATGAAGACCATGATACAGGTGGTAATTCTAGTAGAAGTCACTGGAATATCTCAGAATACTGACTTCTGCCAGACATTGCCTGTTATATTAGCAAAGTCTTATTAATAACTCATTAAGTCAAGGTAGATATTTTATAGTATTTGAAAACTTTTTAATGTATGGATGTTTTAAGCCACTTCCTAAACCATGAAAATTAAATTTATAACTTCACTGATAGAATAAAGGTCAATGACTTGCTTACTAGAACACCAACTGGAAGACCACCTATGCTAGGATTGGAGAAAAGTTTGAAAGGTCATTAGCAAATCAGTAGGTATGGAAAAGAAACTGACATGGGGACTTAATGATCAGATTTGGAAGAAAATGACTAGGCATGAGTCAAGATGTCTCAAATGAAAAAGTAGGAGTGTCTAAAAAAAGGGGGAGGTTATCAAAAGTTGATTCTAGGAAGGGACACAAGAAACAAAAATTAGAGAAAGACTGAAAGAGATCAAGAGAGGAAAGGATAAAGAAAGAAAGCTGGATGTTT
Source organism: Chinchilla lanigera (assembly GCF_000276665.1). Classification (NCBI taxonomy): domain Eukaryota; kingdom Metazoa; phylum Chordata; class Mammalia; order Rodentia; family Chinchillidae; genus Chinchilla; species Chinchilla lanigera. The sequence goes on along the minus strand of NW_004955412.1, from coordinate 16,072,007 downwards.
AACTGGTCATGAAAACTACTCACCACAAGTGTCTCTGTTACCAGAAAGTTAAAAGGTAACAGAGAAATGTCAAATTGGAACGAAGATTCCTTTCCCTGGTGATTCTACTTTACACAAAAAGTAGATAAAAACATTTTTCAAAAAAAAAAAACATTTTGGAACCAGATTCAGTTAGTGTTATGGCTTGTATCAAGATGCTTCCTCTTACTCAAAGGCTCATGTAGTCATGAGTGGGGCTTTTCAGAAGGGGCTGGATCTAAGGTGTGTGATACTGCAATTAAGGGTGTGATGCTGGGATTAGCGAAGGTGTGATTACTGAATTAGTCCACTGATTGGTTTACCATGGTTCTTGGTGTGGCTAATGGGAAGGCCCACCCAGGGTACGGTGTAGCCTGGAAGGAATATAAAGAGAGGTTTCGCTGCTGCTGCTGCTGCTGCTGCTGCTGCTGCTGCTGCCGCCGCCACCGCCGGTCATTGCTTGCTGCTCACTGCCTTTTGCCTGTCTTGCCGCGAATTGTTTCTCTTCTACAATGCCCCTCTGCCATGCCATCCTATCTTGGAGCTAGCCAACTATGGACTTAAACCTCTACAAACTGTGAGCCAAATAAACCTTTCATTGCTGAACTTGTGAATGTGGGGCATTTTGTATCAGCAAGGAGAAAGGTAATTAAGATGGATACAATTAAGATAAATAGCTATCTGAAAGGAAAACTCACTTACCTCCTGGGAGACTCCACACTGCAAATCAGTGAATCTACTACTTACCCAAAGTTGTAAAACTATGTAATGACTTTGTATTGTTTCAGAAATTCAGACTGATTTTTAAAGTATGTTTAATAGGTCTCTACTATCTCACTTGGTCAGTTTTGTTTTTGATGTCACACCCCTTTCTGGATTTGAATCTTTTCATACTTCCTCTTTCATAAGCAATGTTGTTGCTCCTTAAATCCCAATAGACACTTTACATTTTGATTGACACTTCAGACACACAAACTGGCAATTTACCCTATAGAAGTTAGGCTCTTCCTGACAAAAATGATCTAAATGGGTATTGTTAAGTAACAGGATACAAAACACAACAAAAAGTAATAGGATAGTCTTTTTAAAATATTTTTACTTTGGAATTAAAAATGGCAAAAGTATTTTAGGAGGATACTGTAAATAAGATATTCTTTTAGAATCATTAAGCGTTACCTTCCAGTTAAAGATTTATTTTTATCAGCATTGTAATTTTTGATGTTCGTGGGACTGAAAGTTTTAAGAAACTTTTGCTTCTGAATGCTGAAAGATATACTCAGACTAAATGGAAAAAATAGCTATCCTTTTATCATAATTCACCTCTATTATGTTGAGATGATGTTTATATCTCTCTGGGAATTGATTAGATATTGTGTGATGAAAATATGGCCATTATTCCTACCTTCAACCAGCACTTCAGACCCTTCCACATTGACATTTTCATTCTCAGAGCTACCAGTTGTCAAAAGGCTGTTAAAGGATGCTCCTAAGAAGCCTGGCCACTACAGTGATAATCAAAACCTGAATAGAAAGAGATGTTGTACACTTCCATGGTTACACTCTATACCTTACCATGCAGGATATTTTTAAAGATCTCACTGTAGGTGTCATTGATGCCTGGGACATGACCATTGCATCTGATGCCAACACTCTCCATCTACCAGATAATGTGAGTGATGTCAGACTGACATACTTCTAAACTACATTTGCTAAAGCATTACATATACAAAATAACTGGGTTTTATTTATTTTGAGGACCAAGAAAATCAAATTTAAAAGAATCTGTCTTGGCTAGAAGGACAATGACCACTGACATGGGATGCAAGAAAATTACATAAGAAAAATGATTATATATATTCTATATATATATTTATACATATATATGTACAAAAAATATTACTTATCAGGAAGAACAAATCTCATCATTTGAAAAAAAAAATAGAACTAGAAACCAACACATTAAGTAAAATTAACATGAGTCAGAAAGTTAAGTGTATGTTTTCTCTTATATGAAAAACCAGTGAAGGAAGGAAGGAAGGAAGGAAGGAAGGAAGGAAGGAAGGAAGGAAGAAAGAAAGAAAGAAAGAAAGAAAGAAAAAGAAAGAAAGAAAGATAGAAGAAAGAAAGAGAAAGAAAAGGAGAAAGATGACAGAAAATCGGTGGGAGCTTCTGGAGATGGAGAATGGAATAAGCAGGAGGGGAGAGGAAAGAGAGAAAGATAATGGGATTGAATTATTTAAAATACGTTCACTGCATGAACCAACTTTCCAAAACAAACTTCACCATTATGTAATATTAACATGCATTAGTAAAATATAATTTAAGAAGTAATTGGAGGACCAGTGATATAGCTCAGCAGCACAGGTGCCTTCCTGGCAAGTGCAAGGTCCTGAGTTAGATTCCCGGTACAAAAAAAAAAAAGAGAGAAGAAGAAGAAAAAGTAATTGGTCGGGCGTGGTGGTGCACACCTGTAATACCAGCACTTAGGAGTCTGAGGCAGGAGGATCATTGCAAGTTCGAGGCCAGCCTGGGCTACATAAGTGAGTTCAAGGCCAACCTGAACTGCACAGTGAGACTCTGTCTCAAAAAGACAAAAAAAAGAAAGAAAGAAGTAATTGGAGGCAAGGGAAAAACTATTAACAAACTAGGTAGAAGAAAACTCCCATAATTTGAGAACACTTCTGTATCAGAAAACTGTAACAAACATCACTTATGGAATGAAACATTTCTTACTAATGTCAGAAAGAAAACTCAAGTGCCTATCCCGGCTTCTATTATCAAATTAACAGACAACACATGGCAGAAAGGAACTATCCTAGTCATTCATCTTGGAAAAACAACAAAAATGCGAAATACAAGTAATTTAGAAGGTGGCCTAACACAAACTCAACATACAATACTTAATAGCTCTGTCACAGTACAAATAATTTGATAAAAACATTAAATGTCGGGCCAGGGATATAGCTCAGTGGCACAAGCACCTGCCTGGCAAGCATGGTTTCTGGTACAAAAAAAAAAAAAAAAGCGGGGGGAGAGATTTTTTCTTTCAAAAAAATATAAAAAATAAAAGAATGATAAAAAAGATAAAAGGGCTGGGTTTATAGCTCAGTAGCACAGCACCTGCCTGGCACCCACAAGGTCATAAGTTTAATTCCTGGTACCAAAACCACATAAAAAATAAAAGAATGATAAAACATTAAATATCACATGGGATCTGTGCATAAAAAGAATGTGTATCTTTCTTGTATTTGATCCTATATATTTGGTACTTTTTGACTTGATCTAAATGTACCTTTTGAATCTTTTCTATTCTAAATACACTTAATATTTCTAAATGTGCACAATATTTGAAAGTAGAGTTCAATAAACTATCAAAACAAACACCTAGATAAACCAATAACCAAGAACAAATGCAATAGCAAATGTATAAGATCTCTACACACACACACACACATACACACACACACACATACACACAGGCACATGCACACATGTGCTATAAATTGAAGAATTAAACAGCTCTATAAATTCAGTGCAATTGTAATCAAAGTTTGAAAAGGTTTTATATATGTGGGTACTTTTGTATGTGTGGGAATTTGATAGTATTTTCTAAATGCTAGAAAATTATGTAAAGGGTCAAAAATAAGGTACTGCTGCAAAGGAGTAAGCAATTAAGTAAAATACTTTTCTAAATATCAAAATTTTGTGGGCTGGGTGAGGGGCAGTACTCAGATCTGAATCCAGGGCTTTTGAACTGAGGTACATCCCCAGTGCCTCTCCCTTTTTGAGACAAAGTCTCACTAAGTTACCTAGGTTGGTCTCAAACATGATCCCCTGCTTAGCCCCACTGAGTGCTGGCACTACAGGCCGGTACTGCTATACCCACCAAAAAGTTATTTTGAAACCGTGTAATTATGCCAGTGTAACACTCAAAAAAAAAAAAGCCAAAGGCCAATGAAGCAGAATGGAAGGAATAGCAAAAAGCCCTAAAAATACTGACACATACATTATAACAAATGGGATAATGCAGAGCAATGAGGAAATGACAGTAATTGCAATAATTGTTCCGGGAATATAGGAAAGTCATGTGTAAAAAATAAATAAATAGGGCTGGGGTTATAGCTCAGCACTACAAGCACCTGCCTGGCAAGCGCAAGGTCCTGAGTTCAATTCTCAGTACCAAAACAATTAAATAAATAAATAAATAAAAATTGGACCCACTATTATACTATTCACAAAAACTAAACATCCAGAGAGGTTATAAACCTAAATATGAAAAGCAAAGTAATAGTTTATTAAAGAACGCAAAAAAATAAAAATAATTTTAAAAACAATAAAGAATGCATCTCACACTATCTGTAGTAAAGAGTCATTTTTTAACATACCTGATCTTTAAAGGACCATCTTGGACGGTCCTACTACATATGACTAGTGTGTAGTTTCTGTCACCTTGTGATTTACCATTTGAGTTTGACACACCCAACTTATCAACAGGATGAGCCTATCTGTCATACCCTTGTATGCCATGTATTGTAACATTCCTATAAATATTTCTAAAGACTTCTTCTCAACTTTCTATACTTATAACTTCCTGGAACGGTAAAATACAGTTATTAACTCATATAGGTCCTTTACAATAGTCTGAGTAATAGTTATAAAACAATGCTTGGATTGTTGATGACACAGAAAAATAACTTCACGACACAGTGTGACTTCTTAGATTGAATTTTCAAAGCACTAATCATAAGGGAAAATACTGATTAGTTTTGGTATATTAAAACTAGAACTACTTACCAGAAGATACAATTAAGCCAGGCGTGGTGGCCCATAGGCAGGAGACTTGCCGTGGATCTGAGGCAGCCTGTAGCTACACAATGAGATCAAGGCCAGCCTGAACTACATAAGGGAAACCCTGTCTCAAAACAACAACAAAAATATGATCTAAATAGTGAAAAATAAACAAAAACTATGAAAAGCCACTTGCAATATGTAAATTAACAAACTATTTTCTCTTTCTAGACCAAAATCATAAAATTCAGATTCATAAATTGAACTATATCTAAAAAAATTTTACATGTCCCCCACAAAAGTACAAGGCAAAGTCAAAAGAAAAGGCAAGTAAGCAAATAGGGAAAAACACTAGTAACTTGTCTTCTAGACAATAAACTAGTATGTCTATTATATAGGAAGCTCTTAAGATCTTAAAAGATCCAGAGAGCAAAGGTAGCAAAAAAACAAGAGGAGTTAATCCAGTAAAAAAAAATTTAAATGGCCTCTAAGCATAAAAAAGAAATGCACATTGAGTTCCACCAAGAAATTATTTCTCATCTATCAAAATAAAAACTCTGGCAAAAATCAAAAGTTCAAAAACCCATTGAAGTTTTAAGAGCCTGTAGAGACAGGCACTCTCGGCCAGGGATGTAGTTCAATGGCATAAGTGCTTGCCTGGCAAGCCAGAGGCCATAAGTTCGATTCTTGGTTAACAAAAAAAGAAAGAAAGAAAGAAAAGAGACATACTCTCAAGCACTGCTGATAGGAATTCAGAACAATGTGGCACCTATGAAGGAGAATTTAGAAAAATTACATATACGTATTTATTCACCCTTGACTCAGTATTCCCAAAGACAGCAGCAAAAATATGAAATTACTGTACACATGACTATTAGAGAATGATCTATAATCGAGACTGGAAAACACTCCAAACAGGCATCAGTGGAAGAAATGTGAAGCACATTATGATGCATTATATAAAAAATTACAATGCTGCCATAAAAAAGGAGGAGCATTATAACTGTCGTACTGTGGTCTCCAATATATATAAATAAAGGAGAAAAGAAGATTGTAATACATAGTACAAGCTCTTGGGTAAAAGATCTAGTTAAATGTGTTTGCTCTTACTGGCAACAATAATAAATCTACTGCAAGACAAATCAAAAACAAATACAAAGTCATTCATAAAAGCATGGAGAATTCATGGGTAGAAATTAAAAGGTAATATTCCTTATAATTTTAATTTTGAACATATATAATTTATATATTCAAAAATTAAATCAAGAAGATAACAGTAATTTCTAAAATCTAAACATAGTCATGCATTGTTTGATAAGTTATTTCTGAAAATTAAAGAGTCATGCATTGTTTAACAACAGGGATATGTTCTGAGATATGTGGTATTAAGTAGTTTATCGTTGTGCAAATATAAGACAGTGTATGTACAAAACCTAGATAGGATACGTCAGTCATTGTTGTCTATTCGTGCAATCAAGGTGCTAGGTTAACATGAAATGTCTGAGACTGCTGCTAGCTTACCATGCGTGCAAAGTTTTACGGTAAACTTTTTTCTTTACGTACAAGGAGATCATACAAAATAATGATAAAAAGTGTGGTAAATACATAAACCAGTAACAAGTTGTTTATTATCTAAATCAAGCATTATGTAGTGTATATAACTGTATTTGCTATGCTTTTATAAGGCTGGTAATAGCTTTATTTATACTCACAACCATGTGATTACTGTAACGCTGCATTACAACGTTACAACAGCTACATCACAAGACAATAGGAAATCTTCAGTTTCATATTAACCTGATGGGATCATCAGTGGTACATGCAGTCAGTCAATGATTGAAACCTCATTATGCAGCACATGAAACAAAATACAAGTCAAGATAGTGGCAAAAAGGGTTTTTTTTCTTCTCCAGGCTTAATAGATTTAAGTAACATGTTGGCTAAATGTTCCCAAAGAAATATATTCTAAAGACAAACATAACTATAAGAAATGCCAAGCTTCACAAATTAGTTTTTTTTATTGGAAATAATATTGGCATTATTTTGCAACTTTTCACATTTTATTGGATAAAGCAAACACTTTTAATGGTGTTAATGACATTAGGAAATCCAATTTCTACTGTACAAACAGATGCAAATTAAAAATAAAGTTTCAAAGAATTTTTTAAATTTGAAAATATCTGCACAGATTGACAATTCTGTTTCCAAATATATGTATTTCTTAGCTCTGTCCATTAAAAAAAGCCTAAAAGCAATACTAATATTCGCTGTAATCACTCCCAGCCCCCAGGCTATGGTTCTAAGAATGCTGCTTCACTAAAAGGAACCAAGAACAGTATTATACTCCTCAAGGAATGGCTAATTCCAAGTCTTGGCCAGGAAATATATATACACATACATATTACAGAATTAGTTTGGACATCTTACAATGGAAAGTATATTATGAAATACAAATAGAGTCATATCTTAATACATAGCAGGTAACCCCAAAGGGTATTTTCACTGGCCTTGGAAAAATTTCAGTAACAAAAATAATGGCTGTAATTGATTAAAGTACATGAAATATAAAACCAGTGAGCTGATAGAGATAAAAAGGCATATGAAAAATCAAAAACAGAAATGCTAATAAATCATTATAGAAATAGCCAACTCTTCATTCTGAAAATCAGGAATTAAAGACACATACATAAACATTTCCTCTTTCCTGTTAAAGTTCCTGTTTGCAGAATTCTAATGTATACACAAGGAATGACAAAATTAAGAAATCACTTTTTTGGAGGTGTCTAACATAGCTGAATAGAGAAGTCACATCTGACTCAGAGATCAACTAAAAGCACAGGAGTTGGAAGAAGGGTTGGGGGAGCACACACCCTGACACAAAAAGAAATCAATTTGAAAAAAGGGATGGTGGGTCAAACAAAACATATACAGGAGTCTAAAAGGGGGGAAGCAGTAGGGCCTCCGCCCTCATCCGTCACTCCCAAATAGCTGGCAGGATCCAAGCAGTGCAGCAGTCTAGCCTCACAGGATAGACTAGGAGTATACAGGCTCTTCCCTCATCGCCCCGCTCTACAAACACGGAGGAGGTGGGGCTGGGGATTTAGCTCAGCGGCAAAGTGCCTGCCTGGCAAGCGCAAGGTCATGAGTTCGGTTCCCGGTACCAGAGAAAAACCAAAAAGGAAAAAAAAAAAAAAAAAACATGGAGGAGGTGAAAGCCTGGCAGCATTCTCATGGGCAAACACCAGAAGCCAGTGATCAGGGTCAAGAGAGGCTCCCTCCCCACCTGCATGATCTCAGACTCTGGGAGGATAAACAAGCAATCAGTGTCAGCAGTCTTTTTACTGGGCTCAGATCACACCCAACTCACTCCCGTAACTTATCCCACACCAAGTGGGACGTTCATCCAGCACGCAGAGCTAACACTGGTCCAGTTTGAGTCAATGCTTGGCACAGTGAGCCCACTTGCTCCTACACCCAGCTCTCACTGCCCTGATTCAGTCCAGAGCTGCCAGAGACTCTGAAGTCTAGCACCAGTCTCTGGGGAGCCTGGGTTTAGATGGGGTGTTCCAATCCCGCATAAGTCTCTGCCTGGCACACTGCCTCCACTCTAGGCACTTCAGAGTCTCCACACTGCATTCTGCCAGAGTCCTAGGCATAGCCCCTGCCTGACACAATGGGCCAGTCCTCTGCCGGGTTAGCAGTGAGGGTCAAGGGTTTGCCTGTTTCACCCAGTACTCCAGATGCCCATGAGACACTATGCAGCACCCTGCATCTTCACTGGGCCAGCAGGAATCTCCCCACATTCGTCTTGGACAGACCTGGAGTTCCTTTGGGCGGCCTAAGGCAACAATATCCTGTACCTGCTATCCGGAGCCACAGATACCAGAATATATACTGGAGAACTAGCACTGGTCCCAAACCAGCAGGAATCCACGACAAGAACCTCAGAAGCCCACTCCCCACACCTTCCCTGGTCAGACATCTCAGTTTGAACAGCTGCAATAAATGGGATTGCAGAGAAAGGTCCCCTTTGAACTGAGTAACCTCCATACACACTCACAGACTATGAAGAGGGGCGAAGAGGACTGTGACTGTAGGATTAAAGACTACTGGCCCTGGAAGAAAATACTCCTCAGGAATACATAGGAACTTCTCTTCCTTTCCTTTTTTTTTTTTCTTTCTTCTTCTCCATTCATTTAACCCTGTTTTCTCCTCTACTGGTACTTTGTTTTTATTTTAAAGAGAAAAGAACAAAAACAAAACAACACAAAAAGAATAAAAATGATGCAGAAGTTTAAAAAAATATGAAATTAACCATGATTGTTGTATTACTTCTTGTTATCTTCAAAGCAGTTGCTCAGATTACCAGATAGAGGTGTGCAAGATTGATCAAACAGTAACTGTTCCTTCCAATAAACCAATAGAAATCAGTAGTACAATTATCTTAGCTATGTCGTGTGTGTATATATATTTTTTTCTTTCCTTCTTTCTCTCATCCTATTGGAAGATTTTTGAGGTTTTTTTTTTTTTGGTTTTTTGGGGTTTGTTTTTTTTTTGCTGGAGGTTGGAATTTTACCACCCATTCCTCCCCCATTTAATTTTACTTCTTGTTTAAGTAGTTCCTCCTTTTATTCTCTCTCTGTTTCTGTCTCCTGTTCTTTCTTTCAACTTGTTCCCTTGGTATTTTGTATGTTCTTTTACTCTAGTTTAATCTCTACTCCCTATTATATATTCTTTCCCTAGTTCGTCTTCTCTGTTACTGTTATTCAATACCACTAATTTCCCTATGCTCCTTAATAAGAACTTTCATATCAACCTTACCATATTCTCTTATCTTCCATTATTTATTTTTCATAATCTATTTCCTTGTTCTTTTTTCATCATGCTTCCATATGTGTACCATTTACCCTGATGAATTTGTAAGTAGTTGTTATGGTTGAAACATTGTGTCAACTTGGGGAGTCTAGAGGTTTGGCTAAGTGACTCAGCAGGAAGCCAGGATACTTACTTTCTATACATCCTGAGCCTGTGGAAGAGGAGGGCATGGATAGTGTGTGAGAGCTACACGCCCCTTAGGTGGGGGTAGCCTGTTTACAAAGTAAGGCAGGGAAAGAAGCTGCTTGCCACCATTCCTCCGGTTTTGCTCTGGCTGCATTGCTGTTCGGCTGCCATTCCCCGCTTTGCTCTTGTTGCTTTGCTATCTTCTGCCTCGGAGCCAGCCAAGTATGGACTGAAACCTCCACAAACTGTAAGCTAAATAAACCTTTCCTTCCTTCATTTTGGGCGTTGGGTATTTTGTCTCAGCAACAAGAGAAAAGTAACCAAGACAGTAGTTAAGTATGTCAGGCATAGTTAACTATGCCTGAATACTGCTCTACAATGAACAGGAGTAAGATTGCTCTATTGAGTGGATATTTACTGTATGAAATGTTCAGATTTGTTTTAAATTTTGTTATATAACTATAGATCTTGTCTCTACAATTAATGGTGGCAAATTAACAGTTTCCACAGTTTGTCATTTTTTAGACCATGCTTGATGCTGTTACTACTGATTGTACTACTTTACCCAAGGTGACATACTTGTTCTAGTCAATTGCTGTTCTTTTTATGCCAATATCAAGATTGTCTAGGAGTCATAAACAATACCATAGCACTGTACCAAAGAACTGGGTGCTAGGCCAAATAGGCATCAACTTCTGACCCCTAATAAATTGAAGAGGCAAGATCTTGGGACAGACTCAAAAGCCAAAAGCCAGGTATACTTAGAAGATATTTCTCAAAAGTAGTCATTTCTTTCTTTTCTTTTCTTTTTTTTTTTTGGTCTTTTTCTGAGACAGGATCTTGCTATGCAGTTCAGGCTGGCCTTGAGCTCACTTTGTAGCCCAGGCTGGTCTCAAACTCACAACGATCTTCCCATCTCAGCCTCCCGGGTGCTGAGATTACAGGTGTGCACCACCATGCCTGGCAAAAGTAGTCATTTCCTAAGGAAGTCTTAATATTAGTAATACCTATTATAAGCAATTTACAAGCCTCAACACATCAAACAAACAAATAAATAAAAAGAAAACAGAAGCAAAATGCACCCCCAAGCCCCTAACTCCCCCAAAGCAAATCCATGGGGTAATGATTTAGAAGAAACCAAAAGCTACCCAACTGAATTTTCTGAAAGGGTAGCACGAAGTAACAAAGCAAATAAACATGACTCTTGGAAAATTTAAAGCAGAAATTATTATACAGATAATGGAAGAGATAATGACCACGTGAAGGAAATGGACAGTGAATCTACAGTAGATACATTTTTTTTTTAAAGGACCTTAGGAAAGATATGGAAAGCACGAATGCCCAACACAGAAAAGAACTGTATTCCATAAAACAGAACCAAACAAAAATCCAAGAGATTAAAAATTTTATTGAAAATATACACAGCAGAGTGAACCAACATAAAGAAAGAATATCAGATCTAGAAGACAGAGTTGTGGTTGGTGATCATCAAATGAAAGATTGCTCAAAAATTCCAAGGAACCACAAAAAATCAATCCAACAATTGTTAGATGATGCAAAGAAGAATAAGAATAATCAATGAAAACTTAGATTCAGCTTACAACCAGAATAGTATAAATAATTAAGTTCGGGGCTGGGGATTTAGCTCAGCGGCAAAGCGCCTGCCTGGCAAGCGCAAGGTCGTGAGTTCGGTTCCCGGTACCGGAGAAAAAGCCAAAAGCCAAAATAAATAAATAAATAAATAAATAAATAAATAAATAAATAAATAATTAAGTTCATGAACCAAGATACCCCTGTAATAACAAGGATAAGTCAATACCTACCAGTTATAACCAGCAATGTTAAAGGTCTCAATTCACCAAACGAAAAAAAAGACTAGCAAAATGGATCAAGAAATAAGACCCAACAATAGGGTGCATATAAGAAACACATTTAACTGAAATGAAATATGCTGCAAGTTAAAGAATGGAAAACAATACTCCATGCAAGAGGAACCCAAAAAAAGCAGGAGGGGCTATTCTGACCTCAAAGAGGATTTCAAGCCAAAACTGATCAGAAGAGACAAAGAAGATGACTGCATACTTATTAAGGGAACAATCCAAGAGGAAGAGATAATAATCATAAGGTATATATGCACCAAATACCAGTGCACCCAACTACATACAATGAACACTAACAGATATGAAAAATCACATAAACACTAATACAATTATAGTGGGGAATCTCAATACCCCACTCTAACAAACAGATCAACTAGACAAAAAATCAACAAAGAAATATAAAAGCTGAACCAAATCTTTGAACAATTGGACTTAATAGATATTCTGTATATGGAAGGTTCCATACAATAACAGAATAAACCTCCTAAGCAACACAGGGGATTCATCCAAGAGATGTAGGGATGGTTCAAAATACACACATCAACAAATATAATACACAATATTAACAGAAAAAAAAGGACAAAATCGCCCGATCATCTCAATAGATGCAAAAAAAGTATCTGACAAAGTGCAATACCCATTCAAGATAAAAACCCTGCAGAAAATTGTAATAGGATTTTACCTCAATGCAGTAAAAGCCATCTATGACAAACCAACAGCCAACATCATACTCAATGGACAAAAAACAAAAGCTTTCACTCTAAAATCAGGAACAAGGATGCCCACTATTACACTCCTGTTCAATACAGTTCTGAAAACATTAGCCAGAGCAATTAGATGAGAAAGAAATAAGAGGAATATGGACAGAAAAGGAAGGAGCTAAATTAACATATTTACTAATGATATAAAAGACCCTAAAAACTCCACTAAAAGACTCTTAGAATTAATAACAAAACTTGGTAGAATAGCAGGATACAAAGTTAAAACTCAAAAATCAATGTCAGCCAGGCATGGTGGTGCACACCTGTAATCTTAGCACTTGAGAGGCTGAGGCAGGAGGATCACTGTGAGTCTGAGGCCAGCCTGGATTACATAGTGAGCTCAAGGTCAGCCTGTCCTATATACTGAGACCCTGTCTCAGAAAACGTAAAAAAAAAAAAAAAAAAAAAAAGAATCAACAGCATTCCTGTACACAAAGAACAACTTACTGAGAGAGAAATTGGAGAAACAACCCCTTTCACAACAGTATCAAGAAAAATGAAATACTTATGAATCAATCTTTACTAGGAAGTGAAAGAACTTTACATTAAAAACTACAGTACTCTGAAAAGGGAGATCAAAGAAGGTATCAAAAAAAATGGAAAGATAACCTTCATCCTTGGATAGGCAGAACTTGAAAATGGCCATACTTCTAAAATTGTTACACAGATTTCATGCAATCCCAATCAAAACACCAATAGCATCCTTCACAGAACTACAGAACAAAATCCTAAAATTCACTTGGAACCAGAAGAGAACTAGAATAGCAAAAGCAATTCTGGGCAATAAAGGCAGGCAAAATCCCTGATTTGAAGTTATACTACAAAGCTAGAGTAATAAAAACAGCATGGTACTGGAAAAACAAAACAAAAAAAACAGACCCAAAGACCAATGGAACAAATTACAAGATGCAGAAACAACTCCAAACACAGCCAAGCACCTTATCTTTGACAAAGGAGCCAGACACCTTCACTGGAAGAAAGACAGCATTTGCAATAAATGGTGCTAGGAAAACTGGCTCTCCACATGCTGAAACCTAGACCCATATCTCTCACCATGCACTAAACTGAAATCAAAATAGCTCAAAGATGTAAATATTAAGCAGTAATATTACTGCTGGAAGACACAAGAGGTAAAACTCCTGAAGACATAGGTGTAGGCAAAGACTAAGAACAAAACCTGATCACATAGGAAATAGCACAAAGAATCAATAATTCATATCTAATCTTAATATAAAGCTTTTGCAGAGCAAAAGAAACCACCAACAGAGTAAAGAGACAAGCTACAATGTGGAAAAAAATTTTTTTCCAGGTGCTCTTCAAAGGACTAATAACTAGAATATGCAAAGAACTCAAAAAATCAGATCCCCCTCAAATTTAAAAACCCAATCAAAAACCAGGCATTTGAAATGAAGACACTTCTCAGATGAAGCAGAACTGGCAAATATATTAAAAAATGTTCAACATCACTGGTCATTTGAAAGATGCAAATTAAAACACTGATTTCATCTTACTCCAGAAAGAATGGCCAGTATCAAGAAATCAACCAGCCAGGCATGGTGGTGCACACCTGTAATCCTAGCACTCCAGTGGCTGAGGCAGGAGGACTGCTGCGAGTTCAGGACTAGCCTGGGCTACAAAGTGAGCTCAGGGCCAACCCGAACTGCATAGCAAGATCCTGTCTGAAAAAGACAAAAAAAAAAAAAAAAATCAACCAATAACAAATGCTGGCATGGCTGTGGGGAAAAAGAAATCATTGTATGCTGTTGGTGGGAGTGTAGATTGGTGCAACCACTGTGAAAATCAGTGTGAGTTCTTAAAAAACTAAGGTTCCATTTGACCAAGCTATTCCCCTTCTTGTAACTTCCTGAAAGAAAAGCATCACACACAGCAATATACGCACAGCTATGTTTATAGCAGCAGTTTCTAATAGCCAAATCTTAGAAACAGCCCAAATGCCCATTAATGGATGGATAAAAAGATGTGGGTTTTTTATACAGTGGAGTACTACTCAGCTATAAAAGATAAACTTGAGACATTTCTAGCTAAATGGATTTACCTTGAGACCATACACTTAACTGAAATAAATCAGGCACACATGTTTAAATACCACACTGTTTCTCTGCTGATCAATTTCAGAAATTGAAAGTGTAAATAAGGACCAAAATACATAACAGATCTTGGGAAATGGAAAGAAAATGTTCAAATTAGAAAGGGAACAGGGTGGGGAGGGAAGCAAAGGAACAAGAAAAAATAGAAGAAAAAAATGGAAACAAAGCTTTGGTAAATAAGGAAGGGAAGTGAGGTTGGAGGGGAGGGGAATGGGAAGAAAAGCAGCAACATATACCACGTACAGGTACAAAGTCCCTATGAAGAATGTTGTCGTTACATAAATCTAAAATGTAGCAATAAAATTTTAAAAATAAACATAAAAAAATAAAGCCTCTAAAACTGCAAGTCAAAATATGCCTTTCCTATTAGGTAACTCTGAGTGGTAAATGGGTAACTCAGATTTAACTGTGCAGAAGCAAATAATTTTCCCGCCCAGAGCCCTATCTCCTCCTATATTTTTCTGTATTCCATAAGACAGCACTCTATAATTAAAATCTTGAATCTCTACCTCTATTTCTCTCCCATCCCACTCCCTCCCACCCCAACACTATCACACTATCTAAACCCCATCAGCATATTCTGTCAACCTTAACTTCTAAGTCTCATTTCAGAGACAGTGGAATTGTGTCACTGAAAAGTTACTAAATGGCTCAAGGTCACATAATTAGTAGCAGAACAGGTATTTGAATGAGGTAATTCATCTTTAGAGTTTAAAATGGCACTTTTCTCAATTCTGCTCATCAAGCTTTCTGAAAAGATGAGGTCTAATTTCAAGAATGCTTGTGATGAAGACAAAATAAACAACTTCTAACAATTTCTTCCAACTGGACCATGCAAAAAGTAAATGCACATCTAATACAAAACAGCTTTGTAAACCAAAGCAGTCTGTAAAGAAGTCTTCCATTCACTCATTTAATAACTCTTGTTTTCACACATAACTTTTGAAAAGTGGGATATATTTGTTTAATTCACAATGTATCATAACCTTTTTTTCAATATATTACAAAGAGCTAACCTAAAATTATTCAATTTTTTCAAAATCTTGAGGATTACAAATGAGGCAACTTGTCTTTTTAAAACACTGTTCTATTTCTCTAGGAAAAGAGCACTGAAGATAGGTTTGACACATTCCTTTGCCAAAGCACGGGTTTTATGAAGATGAGGCAAATATCATAACCTGAAAAATGAAATTTTGAGAAAATGCAAAGCTAAAATTGTTCAGGAAGAAGCAAATTGGATCTGCTTTATCTAATCTGATACAATTTATTCCCTATCTCAAGGCTAATTTGGAAAAAGTTGCAAGCTTCATCAGTGTAGTGGTTGATTGTGTCAACTTGAGAAGTTTAGGAGCTTAACTAAGCTCAGCAATTCTACACCCTAGAGTATGGAGGACCTGCCTTAGGATAGCTGTCTGCACCCCAGGATGTAGTGGACCCACCCTAGTGTGGCTTGTCACCTGGACAGTATAAAAGGGAAATGAGGAAGGATGGACAGGCTTCTTTCTTCAGAGGAGCTCGTCATCACCTTCAGCTTCAACATTGTCTCCTGGCTTCTAGCACAAATGCTTTGACTTCTGCCTTGGACCCTTCAGCCTTCTGGTATACTCTTCAGCCTTCCATTGCAGACCCATTGGCCTCCTGACACGGAATTGCACAGATCACTACAGTGAGCTCCATCCGGACCTTGGACTGAACCCTTCAGCCTTCAGTGTGCAGACATCCTCTGCACGCTTCCTCATCCATTCTCGCTGACCATCGTAAGCCAATCTGGTAGTTTCTTATACATTTGTATATCTTGTGTTGTTTCTCTAGTAAAACCCTGAGTACAACAAAATTGGTAGCAGGACAGTGGGGCCATTGCTGCGATACTGCCTGGCCATGTGGGTTCACAACCTTGGGAATAAATTTGAAAAGGTTTCGAGAGATTGGCTGACAAGACTGCTGTGAACTATCCGGAGACTGTGGTCAATACTCTCGAAAATCAAAGTGGATGGAAATGCTAATGGTTAGGTGAGGCTCAGGCTTCATTTGAGGACTGCATTGGCTGCCGGATCCAAGGTGCTATATGTTGTGCTTTGGCAGGAAGTTGGTCTGCATTTTGCTTGTGTTAGAACTCTTGCTTGGGTGGCAGAAAAATTTCAATGCAGTCCACTGTTGCAATGGTGGCATGGCTACCTTTGAGAGCTTTTGGCCAGATCTACATTGGAAATTAACAGTGGAGAGCCAGCAGGGGGATCTGCACCATCTGGCCAGAGAGGAGACTCCAATGGAGCTGTGGACTGCAAAGATGACTCAGAGGAGAACGTAATTAAGAACAGGACAATGGAAAAATAAACTGAAGCCTTTCATCTGAAAAGAATGTATTTGGGACTGGGGATTTAGCTCAGCAGCACAGAGCCTGCCTGACAAGCATGAGGTTGTGAGTTCAATTCCTGGTACTGGAAAAAAACTAAAAAAAAAAAAAAAGAAGAATGTATTTGAAATGCAGGAAAGCCCTTTCTTAGTGTTGCCATGCCCTGTTGTTAAAAGT
This sequence comes from Chinchilla lanigera, assembly GCF_000276665.1. NCBI lineage: Eukaryota > Metazoa > Chordata > Mammalia > Rodentia > Chinchillidae > Chinchilla > Chinchilla lanigera. The sequence continues at coordinate 16,054,921 of NW_004955412.1, read as the reverse complement.
TAATGGAAAGCAAGGATTGTGATTGTAATAGCTCTTTTAATGTGACTTTACTGTTTGCAATCAGCTTAACTGGTCCAAGTATTGTGGTTTTAACCTTCAATTTTGATCACTCTTTGAATATTTTGCTTTTGGTCAGAAATGAGTGCAATAACAACTGTATACATGTAATTGTTATATTAATATAACTCTGAACAAACCAAGATACATTAACTATTCACAAATCTGCCACTGGAGACTCTGGTTTAAGGAAATGTGTGTAGTTATTAAGTGGATCTGGGGTGGATTGTGGTGTATTAACTAATGGTCAACTGCTAACACCCAGCTGAACTGAATCAACATGGTGCTGGGTGTAGGAAGCCCACCTGAGGATTGCTGCCAACAGCATAATAGTGTAACTGGAGGGGAAGATGGTGCAGTTGATTCTCCTGGAGAAGCTTGTCATGCTGGTTTCCTGATACAAACTTCGTTGTTCTCATCATCAGAGGAGCTCAGGACCTTGTTGACACTGAGGATGACTGCAGTTCTTTTTAAGGGAGCTCTGATGCTTACTTTGAGAGTGTAGATTCCTGGCTCCAGTGCAGATCCCTCAGCCTGCTGGCACAGATCCTTCATCCTGCTGGTGTACTTTCTAGCTTCCATCACTGACCTTTGGGACTTCCCACTGCAGATCCTAGATACAGACTTGCATGAGACACTGTCGTGGGCTCTAGGCCTCCAGCTGGACTTGTAAAGGACACTTCCATGGGCTCTCGGTCTTCAGCTGGACTCACGCAGGACATTGCCATGGGATCCAAGCCCTCAGCAGGATTCTTTGGGTCTTTAGTGTGTGGACAGCTCTCCCACACTCTTGCATTTGACTCTTGGGCAAATGTTATAGAATAGTCCTGTGAATTATGTGTCCCACATTGAATCTTTTCCCTTGCAAACCCTGACTACAACAATCACCTAATAGTATTTCTTTTATCAGAGAGATGAAATTAGGTTATGATTATTGTCCATTATTCTTGGGTTACAGTAATGCCTGTGCGCTTCTTTCCCAGATGCTCACACTATAGGATAAGAAACACTGCACTCCCAAATCACTTGTTCTTTAAAGACCTCTCTGTGAGAAAGGGAAAGAGGAAAAAGATAAATGGGTACCAATCTACAGCTAAATAAGACAAATAAGTTCTAGTGTTCTATTGCATAGAAGGGTAATTATGGTATATTTCCAAGTGGGTAGAAGAAAGGATTTAGAATATTTTCAAAACACAGAAATGATCAAAGTTTGAGATGACAGATATGCTAATTGCTCTGACTTGACTATCACACACTACATATGTGCATCAAAATATCGCATATCCCATAAATGTGCACAATTATGTAACAATTAGAAAGTACATTTTATGAATTTTTCTGAAAATTTTTAGTTGAAAAAAATTTTTTTAAATAAAACTGAGCTGGGTGTAGTGGCACACACTTATAATCCTAGCATTCGGGATGCTAAAGCAGGAGGATCGCCATGAGTTCAAGGCCAGCCTGGGCTACACAGTGAGTTTAAGGCCAGCCTGAAGTAGCAGAGACACTGTCTCAAAAAACAACTGAACAAACCTCACCTCTCATTTTCCACACAAAGACAGCCAGCTTGATAGGATGACATCACAGACCTGTACGTCTGCCATAAGATGACAAGAAGGCCTTTGTCTGCCATTAGGTGGAGCTCTCATGACTGAGATTAGTGACCTTATAGAAAAGATCACAGAGCTAGCTCATTTTTTTCACAGATGGAGACACAGAAAGTATTACCTACTGACCAGAAAGTCAGCCCTCATGAAATAGCAAAGCTAGCACTTTGATCTTAGACTTCAAGCCTCCAGAATTATTTATTGGTTGTACAGAATAAATTTTTGTTATTTACAAGCCACTCAGTGTACACCACTTCATTATAACAGCCTCAATGGATTAAAATGTATCTCCTAAAGCTGGGCATAGTGGCACACACCTGTGATCCCAGCACAGGAGGCTGAGGTAGGAGGACTGCAGCAAATTAGAGGCCAGGCTGGGATACATAGTGAGTTCAAGGCCAGCATGAACTACATAGCAAGACACTCTTTCAGAAAAATAAATAACAAAAAAAGTCTTCCTTAACCTTTTAGAATAAGATGAGGATATGGGTTATTCCAGGCATATTTATACTTTTATTATATTGTTATGGCCCAAATCATGAGTTGACATATGGTTAAAGATTAACTTTTGCAGCTGAGCATGATGTTGCATACCTGTAATGCCCTGTGAGAGGCAAAGGCAAGAGGATCATGAATTAAACCCAGCCTGGGCAGCTAAGCATGATCCCCTCTCAAAATTAAAAAAAAAAGGGGGGGCTGTAGCTCAGTGCTAAGGTCCTGGGTTCGCCTGCCAATACCACACATACAAAAAAGTCAACTTTTACAAATGCTCCATAAACATTCTAGAAATCTATAGTCTCTAAATGAAGGTATATTATTAACTATATTTACATCCTCCATTATACATTTAGTCTGTAAAAAACTACCACTGGCTTTCAACAAACAGTGCTTGAACAATTGAATATCCAATCCACGTACAAATAGTGAACTTCAATTCATACCACATACCATATACAAAAGCTAACCCTAAATGGATCATAGGCCTAACAGTAAAGCCTAAAACTACGAGTGGAAAATAAAGGATAAAATATAGCCAGACACAACACCACATTCCTGTTATCCCAGCTACTTGGGAGCCTGAGGCAGGGAGATCACCAAAGCCCAGGAGTTCAAGAATAACATGAGTGATATAGGGTAATCCTGTCTCAAAAAAAAAAAAAAAAAAAAATCTAAAATTTACTTATGCTTTGGCTAGACACTACATATTACTTATGCTTTAGCTATAACACTACACACAATCCATGGAAGTATTGATAAATTAAGACCTCACAATGATAGTTCTCCAAAAAAATGCTATTTACAAAATGAGATTACAAGCCACAGTAAGAAAAAATATTTGCCAATGACAAATCCAGAATCTAAAATGAACTCTGAAAACTCAGTAAGAAAACAATCGGTGGTGGTTAATTTTATGTATTGACTTGGCTAGGCCATCAGGTGTGTTGTTTGTTTTGAGACAAGGTCTCACTTTGTAGTTCATGCTGGCTTGAACTCACTATGTAACCCAGGCTGTCCTCAAACTCACAGCAATCCTCCTGCCGAGGCCTCCCGAGTGCTGGGATTACAGACGTGCACCACCATGCCTGGCTGGTCCTCAGGTTTTATTCAAACACCAGTGTGAAAGTACCTTTTAGCTGTTATTAACATTTTAATTGGCAAACTCTGAATAAAGTTGATTATATTCTAAATGGATAGGCTTCACCCAATTAAGTGAAAGCCTTAAAAGAATGTGGTCCTCCAAGGAAGAAGTCAGATTCCACACCATATTTGGATTTGAGACTGCACCAACCTTTCCCAGGCCTCCAGCCTGCACAGACATCCCAGGCTTCATTATCACTTCAGCCAATACCATAAAATAGCCTCCCTTGCCCTTGTCCCAAACACTACTGGGTCTCTTTTCTCAGAATCCTAATACACAGCCTAACCTTGTAAGTGCACAAAAGATCTGAACTTTTGTGGTGGTTATCTCACACCAAAGAACAGATGATACTCAACACCATCTGTCATTTGCACTAGAGAAATGCAAATTAAAACGAGTTACCAATACACACCTATTAAAAATGTTTAAAATTCTTCAGATTAACCATACTAAATGGTTTGCAAGGATGGGAAGAAACTGGAACACTCTTCTACAGGTGGTGGGAATGTGAAATGGAACTTTAGAAAACAGTTTTAAAAAGTTTTGTTTTATTGTGCAGTGCTAGAGATCAAACCCGAGCCCTCACCCATGTTCAGCAACTGTTCTGCCACTCAACTGCATCCTCAGCCCTAGTAGTTTCTTGAAATGTTATCCCATTCCCAGGTATTTTCCCAAGGAAAACAAAAGTATTCGTCCAAACTTTATTTGTAATAATCAAAAACTAGAAACAACCCAAATATCCATCAAAAGGGGAATGGGTAAATAAACTGTGGTATATCCATACAATGGAATGCTACTTAGCAGTAGAAAGGAATGAACTGTTGGTACTTTCAACATGTAGACTCTCAGAATAGACATGTGGAGGAAAGACATGCAAAGTACTCACTGCATGTCATTAACCTAAACTCCAGATGTCTCATCCATAGTGGGAGAAAGTAGGTCAGTGGTTGACAAGGGAAGGGAAAAACGGTGGGAACCTGGTGGCAAGAGGGACTATAAATAGGCATGAACAAACATCTGGAGTGGTGGATGTGTTCACCACGTTGACTGTGGCAATGCTTTCATAGGTGCAGACACATCAAAATTCATAGAAATCATAGAATCTTGTATTGGAAATTGCATTTACACACCACACTGTTTCCCTTTGGCCTGCCTTTCTCATTAGATACATGACAGAATTCTTGATCTCTAACCTACTAGTACGCCAGCAGCAGCTCCCTTCCTAGATGTATCAACCAACAATGTCTCCCGACATGCCCAAATATCCTCTGGATGGAAAAATCAATTTAAAAAGATGACTAGAAAATATCATAAGCATATATAAAATAGTTGTTCTATGCCCATGATTACGTGGTCCTTTCTCATTTTTAGGGTCAATGGCTACTGCACTGAGCAAAACCTCAACAGTATCAGTAGGCTGCCCCACTGCCCACAGATATGATTTGATGTGGCCTTACTTATTCTGGGCTAGCAGCTCAACTGCTTCAGACGCTCTGGATTCATCCCGTAACACACGCTTTCTGTCCCACAGCCCAACCTCACCTCTAGCTCTTAATTCTTTAAAAGAAGGATGACTTGGAGGATCTCCCACAATTTCCTCTGCTTATTTCCTGCAATTCTGATAATTTTTAAAGAAGCACTACTGCAGGCCTTTCTAAAGCTTTCTTTCAACAAGGCTCCTCCTAGGTAATAGTCAGTAGATGGTCTCCAGGACTGCGGTATGTGAATGATGTTCTCTACTTCCACAGCCATTAGGAACTGTCCTAATTTGGGATCCTTTTAAACAGTATGGAGAATGTGGAGAAGCCTGTGCAGGTCTATAACTGTTTTTTTTTTTTTTTTTTTTTTTTTTTTTTTAGTACCAGGACTCAAACTCAGGACCTTATGCTTACCAAGCAGGTGCTGCACCGTGGAGTGATAGCCCCAGCCCTTATAATTTAATCATATATATTTCCTATATATATTTCCTAGACCTCTATCATACATATTTTTAGCATTAAATGTCCATAACCTTCTCCCAAAAGATTTACTTTTTATCAGTTAAAAATGCAAAACAGATATTTTAGTACAAAAACAAATATTTAGAAATTCCTGGTAAAAAAGAAAAAAACACACAAAGTCAGATGTGGTGACATACACCTGTAATCCCAGCACTCTGGATGTGGAGGCAGGAGGATGACCACCAGTTTGAGGCCAACTTGGTCTATATTGTGAGTTCAAGACCAGTCTGGAACACATACCGAGACCTGTCTTAGGAAAAAAGAAACCTAAAATATGCAACAACAACAAAAACCCCGCAAATTTTTTAAAACCACAATATAAAAACACTACCAGTTGAAAAACAGGCACGGTAGCATATACCTATAATCCTAGCACTTGAGAGGCTGAGACAGGAGGATTGCTGGGAGTTCAAGGCCAGCCTGGACTACAGTGAGCTTAAGGAAAGGCTCAACTGCACAGCAAGACGCTGTGTCAAAAAAATAAAAATAAACACTAGCAACTGATAGATTAGTAAACTGAATTTTTAAAGCTCTGAGCTTTTATGAATATCAATGTCATGTTTTCACTGTAAGTAGACATTTTTCCTTGAATTTTTTGATAAAGTATGTATAGTGTATCAAGTTCCTTGAGAAAAATTTTCACAAGGAGTGAGGTTATATTTTCTTGACATGCTTAGCTTTGGAGTTAATACTACATCATAAAGGAGATTATATTTCAGAGTTATCTATCAAAGTTGTCTAAATACATATGACACTAAAAAAAGAAGAAAAGTAAAACACTTTTAATACTAAAAAGCAAACACTAAATTGTGGAGGCAGGAGAGTTGTAACAAGAAATGATACCAAACTAAATATATAAATAGGTTTTACAAATTAATTTTTTAAAAAACCACTGCTTCCACAATAGAAAACTTTTAAAGAATGTAAAAATGCAAATAGAATGACAATATATGCGTAAGAAGTTAAACATTACTTGTAAGTAAAGGAATATAACAAATATATAATCCTTTTAGGTTATTTTTTAATATTTTTCAATACTGCTCACCAAGAGATAAAGAAATGGGCATTCTTGTACACTACCGGTGGTAGTCTAAATTAATACTGAACAACACATGCAAATAAAAAATCACAGTCTAGTCTGACATCATTCTGGTCATAGTACTATGAAATCTCAGGCTATCAAAAATAGAAATATTAAAATCAAGATTATTAAAGGGAAAAGTAGTAATTTCAAACTGCAATTTCACAACTATTTTCACTGCAAGATTTTTAATACAGGTTTTTTAAAATTCATTAAGTACATTTTGCTGCTTCATGGTACAAAAAGTTTATTCAATAATTGTCAAAAAATTATATCCATAGAAACTATTTTGATGAAGTACTATTATGAGAGAAAGTACTATTATGAGAGAAAGAAACAGTGAAAAATAACCCTGTATGCTTGGAAACTAAAATACAATCTATTAAATACTAATAATACTTTTAAAAGCACAGGAAAATTTTTGAAAGGTTCTGAATCAATTAAAGCACTACTTGAAACACTTGTTAATGTAGCCACAATTATACTTACAGGGAAACATTTTGATATTAATAATAATGAATAAACATTTAATATTGAATATAATTCATTGACTATTTTCTATACATATCATGCATTTGTTGATGTCTTCATACCTTATCACAATTCAATTTTTTATTGCAGTTTTATTGTAAAATGTATACTTACAGAAATTATCATGGCTTAACTCACAGCATCCCTCAAAAGTTTCATGTGTTCAGAGGCAGGGCTTCTGAAAGACTGGATCACTGGGACACCATACCTCATCAGTGGATTAATCCATTCAGTTCATTGCTAAATGTACTGTCAGGAGGAGAGGTCTGGTTGGCAAAGGTGGGGGTGTGCTTTTGGAGGGTGTATGTCCTTGCCAGGTCCTCTCTTCCAGGCTCCCATGATGTGAGCAGCTTTCTTTCACCAAGCCCTTCCACCATGCCATTTGCCAGTTTACCAGGGACTAAACCCATTAAAGCTGTGAGCCAAAATAAACCTACTCAAAGTTGTGGGTTCAGGTTCTTTGTCCCAGCAATGGGAAAACTAATACAGAAATGAACACAAGAATGATAACAGAGCAAACACCTAAGGAAACACTTTTTTTCATGAAGACTATTTCCAAACCTTAGGAACTTCCTGTGTAGCCTTCTTCAAATCATCCTATCCCTACCCTCCAGGGCTAACCCACCTTCAGAAATTGGTGCCTTTTCTTCATAGTTGTTCTACTGACAAACACATTACTAAAAATACACTTAGTTTTGTCTGTTAACTTTGTTTAAATTTATATTGTACAAATTTTGTATCCGATTTTGCTCAAAATTGTCTTTTCACTACAGTATTATATAGCCTTTCCCCACCACCACCACCGTTTTACCATTTGCTCCATTAGGGTGCTGTATAGGTCTGCTAAACTTATTCCTATGCATTTCCTATTTTCTATGCTACTGTAATACTTTTAAATTTTCATTTTCTAAGTACTGTAGGTACATTAACTGATTTTTGTATATCGGCCTTTGTAACTGACAATGTGTTAAATTATTTCTACAAATTATTTTGTACATTCTTTGGGGTTTTCCATATAAATAATATCACCTGTGGAGAATGAGTTTTTATTACTCACCTCTCCCCTTACTTCTCCTGACTTGTTGACTACCTCTAGCATGAAGAACAGCACTGGTAACAGACATCATTCCTCAGTTCCCAGACTCCAAGAGGATGCTTCACACCCTCAATGTGAAGAATGACGGCTAGCAGTTTCAGCAGTGCTCTCTGCAGATATGTTTGCCAGCTTAACGAAGTTCCACTGTAGTCCTAAAGCTTTTTTTCTTCTTTAATCATGAGTGAGTGTAGGCTTCTGGCAAATGATTTTTTGTATCTATTAAGACGATCACGTAGTTTTGCTCACCAAGTATGTTAATATACTAATTTATTTGATATTTTAACGTTTATTAAACTCAGTCCTAACTTCACAGCACTCTGATCATTGGTTCATGCAAGTCAGCTTTTCTAAAAATAATAAAACACTGTAAAATCAACACAGAAACTAAAAAAGTGACACGTATACCTGTCACTTGTGTACCTTTTGTATACCTGTATTCCTCCTCCATTCCATCTCTCACTCAGAATAGTTACTGATAATCATTCCTGATGTATCTGTAGTGCTCTCTACATATACAGTATTATGAAAACACTTATAAATTCCTGAAGAATTAAAATTGCTTTAGGCCGGGAGTGGTGGTGCAAACCTGTAATCCCAGCACTCGGGAGGCTGAGGCAGGAGGATTGTTGCAAGTTCGAGACCAGCCTGAACTACAAACTGAGCTCAAGGCCAGCCTGAACTGCATAGTAAGACCCTGCCTCAAAAAGACAAAAAAAAAACTGCTTTAACTTTGAAAAATAATTACATTTGACCGTCTTGAAGTTAATTATTTCACTCAAATTTACCTAACAAAATTTCTGCACACGGGGCTGGGGATTTAGCTCAGTGGCACAGCGCCTGCCTGGCAAGTGCAAGGTCATGAGTTCAATTCCCAGTACCGTTAAAAAAAAAAAAAAAATTTCTGCACATGACTGTGATCATTTGGGTAACTATATAATATTCACTTGAGAGTATGCTTTGCTCCTTTGTCCATATGCATCTGGACTGCGCCCAGGATTTTGCTTTAGCAAATAACATGGTTATAAACCTTCTGCACGAATCTCCTAACACATATGTGCAAGTTTCTCCTGCACCTAGAAATGGAAGTGCTTGGCAGAGGAGGGCACAAATGCTTAACTATTCAGATAATGCCAAACATTTCATAAAATGGCAGCACCAGTTTGGCCACAAATTATGTGTAACACTATGGAGCTACATTCTCTCCAATGTTTGGTACTGTCGGATCTTTGATTTCTGCCGTTTGGTTAGCATAAACCAAGTGGTTATCATAGCTGCAGGCTGCTGTTCTATGTTCACTGTATTTTTGTTGTTGTTGTTCGTTTTTTGTTTGTTTTCCCATACTGGGAATCGAACCCACAGCCTTGCGCTTGCCAGGCAGGTTCTGTGCTGCTGAGCTAAATCCCCAGCCCCTGTTCACTGTATTATCATCTCTGTTCCCTGCACCATCTTCAGTCTTCTCATTTGTAAGACTGGTTCTCTGTACTTTTTACTTGAACCTTCTCGGCAAAAGCTTCAGTTTTATTATTCCTTTCAGCTTACTACTTTTCACACACAACTTTACCATTCTTTTTACCTTTATTGGTTCCTAATGTGAGAATTTACAGCACTGATTTTCACTCAAAGTACTATTTATTTAAAAATTTAAAAATTTTTATTTAAAAAGTCATCATACTTT
>NW_004955412.1:16042026-16045135 GCF_000276665.1 Chinchilla lanigera | reverse complement strand
ACATAAAGAGATACAGATTTTTTATTTAAACTTTAAAAATTCTTCTTTGTTGTGTTTTCATGGCCCTTCAAATATTTTCTAATTCCTTAATTTTTTTCTGTTACTTCAGTTATTTGGAACTATGTTAAATCTTTCACATTACTCTTTAGATATTAATTTGTAATTAATTCCACTATTCTCAGGTAACAGTCCCTAAATAATTCTAACTTTATCATATTTAATTATTATGTGATTGAAAAGGTGGTTTACACTAAAACTGTTGGAGAAGTGTTCTATATGTGCACTCATTAAGACGAGTTATTGAAGGGAAATTAGTGCTCCTTAATACATTCAGCAGAAAGTAAGAAAATTTGAAAAATAAGCCCAAATGAGACATAGACAAGAGAGTACCATAGTCTCCCCCATCATCACAGGGGTTATATTCCAAGATCCTCAGTGTTTGCCTGGACCACAGATGGTACCAAACTCTGTATGATTTTGTTTCTTCCAGTACGTATACACCTATACTTATAATAAACTTTCATTTATAAATTTGGCACAACAGATTAACAAATAATAAAATATAGCAACTGTAACAGTATACTATAATAAAAGTGATATAAATGTGGATTTACTCCTCCTCAAAACCCTATTCTACTAAAATAAAATATCCTACTACACTGTGCTCATTCTTCTCTCTTGTTGAATATAACAAACTGGAAAAGGGAGGACCACTGTACACAAAGAGAGACGGGCAGGAAATAGTAAAAGGGAGAAAACAATAAAATGGTTGTTTTCTAGAAGTTAGAAACTCCCTCTTTAAAAAGACTATTATGCAGACAAACTCAGGAAAGAATAGTTCAACAAAATAATAAAATGCAAGTAAATAAAACATTTAAATGAGACCAATTATAGCTATAAAAATTTTTAAAAGCAGAGTTTTATAAAAACACTATACCAAATATTTTTGAAAACCTAATATAAAAAGATTGGAAACAATATATTAACCATAAAATCACCAGAAAATCTGAATAGGCCAATAACCACTAAAAGAGATAGAAATAGTAAACTAAAAACCTATTTTAGTAACAGAATTAACAGATGGTGCTAAAGTTCTATCAAACTAGAACAAATCATTAATATGTAATAGAAATTTACCCAAAATTTAAAAACTTGTAAAAACTGCCCAAATCATTTTCCAAATTAGCAAAATCTTAAATACAAACAAATGAAGAGAGTATAGAAAAGAAAATTATAGGACAAGTTCACTAACAAACTTAGAAGATAATTCCCTAATAAAATATTGGTTAACAGCATCTAACTGGGTATTTGAAAAATAACCAGAGTAACAATTATTAAAGTTATTCTAAAAATACAAAATAACAATATCAGAAAAATCTAATGTATTCTGCCACAGGAATGGATTATAGAAGAAAACACATGATTATGTCAATAGACAAAGAAAGGCATTTGATAAAGCTCAACATTCAATTATTGCTTTAAAAAAAAAATCACAGGCATAGAACAGAATGTGCTTGACTTAAGTGCTATTTATAAATATCCTATAGTAAATACCACAATTAAAGAAAAAACTTTTGATCTACTTAAGGCCAATAATGATTAAAATATTGGTATCATAACTACTGGCCAACATAATACTGTATACGATATTCTGGCTGGTGTAACAAATAATGGAGAAAAACAATTGGCAGGGAAGAGATAGTGTGTTCACTACCTAAGGGTGAGGTGATAATCTGCACAGAAAACCCAGGATAATCATCATCCAAATAAATGAAGTTATAAGACATTAAGACATAGGAACAAATGAATGAACAAAGAAAATATAGTATGTACACACACAATGGATCCAAAAAGAGGAATGAACTGGCAGACATCATGCTAGAGGAAACAAACCATACAGAAAGATGAGTGTTTTCCTTCATACACACAAAAATAAATCTCTCTCAAAGGAGGCAAGATAATTAGGGAAGAGGAAGGTAACTGAGAGGAGGGGACAAGCAGAAGGGAAGAGGGTAGAAGAGAAAGTGACCATAATCAAAGCACCATCTTAGCAGGTATAGAACTGTCACAATGAAACCCGCTAATTTGTACCATTTTTTGTTTTTTGGTTTTTTGAGTCAGGGTCTAGGTATGTAGCCCAGGCTGGCCTGGAACTCACAGTAATCCTCCTGCTTGATCTTATCAAGGGCTGGGATTACAGGTGTGTGTGACCATGCCCAGCTGTACAATTAATATGTGTTAATACTTATAATATTTTGAAGTATTTGAAAAGATCAGCATGAAAAAAGGCCCAAAAAGTTAAGGTATAATCCCAAAAACAAGTAAGAAAAACAACAGCTTAGGATTCAAGACCAATGAAAAAGCCCAGAAACACATCCACCAAGTCAGCAGGCAAAGGGTAAATCATTTATCTAGTATTGACGGGAAAATGAGTGTCTTTAGCTGCACTGTTGTGGTTGCCTTGAGCCCTGAATAGATTCAAAACATTTACATTTACAATTATTTTGAGTTAAGAGTCAAAATGGCATGGTGCCAGAGGCAGTGAATCAGACGAATGAGGACATTCTGCAATATTCTCACAAGCTGCTTCCCGTTGGACGGCACTCAGCAACAATACTCCCCATAGTTTTGATCACACCTTGTACAGACACTCATGAATGACAACTTCCAGAATTGCTTCAGAAAGTAACAAGAACAACAGGATAAGTGTGTTCAAAGCAAGGCGGAACATGTTGCAGGAGACTAATGGCAATGTGTCTTTTACTGTAATAAACTTTTTAAAATTTAAACATTCACCATGTAGTCTGTTCACTGAATGTGTATTTCACCACAATCACTGAGACAGAGTGCTCCTAACTCACTTGAGAAAAGGCTAGGACCTCCTTCAGTGTCCATACCTGTGCTGCTCTTCAATTTGGAAATAACTTTTTGACAGTTGTTGATTAGGAACATAAAATGTCAAACTATTTCACAGAAGAGTTTAAAAAGAGAATAAGGATAGGAAAAGAAGAAGTGAAACTGTCATTATTCACAGATGACATGATACTCTACATAGATGATACTCTACATAGAAGACCCCAAAAAACTCCACCAAAAGGCTCATGGATTT
>NW_004955412.1:16015693-16040131 GCF_000276665.1 Chinchilla lanigera | reverse complement strand
CAACATGTCTAGCGAAACTGCATTATCTCTAATGTTTTATTGAACAATTATTTTCTTATTCTCTTTAATGGTCTGAGCAATCTTTTATTCTTACATCTGATAACCTGAGCAATGTAGTTGAGGATAGCGATATGCAATGTAACTACCACTGTTGATTTGTATTAATTTGTCTTGAGACCCTGTATCACTTTGAATGTTCTTGCTTTGATTTATTTATGTTCGTGATACTATTATGCTGCTACTGTTCTATTTTTTTTATTTCTCATGTAGTACTCTCTTTAAAATAAAAAAAATAAATAAAATTTTGAAAAAATAAAATAAAAAGAGTAACATACAATGACATAACAATATTTTAGAACCTTTAGCATGGTAAAATTAAGCAATTTTAAGAAAAATGAATGACTTAAACAAAGAGTACAACCAAGATGAATGAAAAGATAAAACAATAGCTTCCAATTCAATAATGCTATCATCAGTATGACCTGTGTAGTGCTTCAATGCAATTCAAAATAGAAAAGTTGCCCCACAAAAAACCAACAGTGCTGGGGATGGTGGCACATCCCTGTAATCCCCGCACTCGGGAAGCTGAGGCAAGAGGCCAACCTGAACTGCATAATCCTATTTCAGAAAAAAAGGAGAAAAAAATTGGGCTGGATTCCAATGCAGACAAAATGGGTTTATTAACCTAGATTATCCAAGCATTATACTTAACTCAGATGTCAGAAGCATCTCATTCTCCATCTCAAGCGATTAAATTCAGAGAGAAGGAGGTTGGATGCTCCTAAAGATATTCATCTATAAACAAAAATAGCAATTTTTTATACCACTTTGATGCTGACATAAAAGGAAGCTTCTCCCTAAATTGCTTGCTTCCTGCTATTCCAGATTGGGAAACTAAAGAAAGTTATCTCTTCCCATGGACACAAGCAATGGTCTCAAGAGTCCAACAGCTCCAAGCTGTTCCATTACATGTTGGCCATAAGACAGGATCATTCTGAAAACAGGTCATGCCAAATGATGTGTGCTTTGTGTATTTGTGCAGTAAAATATACATAAAATTGACCATTCTTGTCATTTCTAAATGTGCGGCTCAGTGGCGTTAGTACGTTCATATTATCGTGCAGCCTGAATCACTTATCTTATTCTGGATCCCTAAGAACTCTACAGGCTTTCGTTTGCACAAGATTATTTTTGTCCACATTCTTCAAGTCTCCCATTTTCTAGGGTGTATCCCGTTGATTTACAACAAAGTTACAACCCAAGTGCAAAACTAAACTGATCAAATCACTGTAAGCGTAAGTCTCAAGCCCTCTATACTCAGCAACTGCTGCATCTTCTTGCTTTCTAGTGGAATGAAGACTTAGAACTCCTTACTACAAGGGCTTTGAAGCTACAGTATTCCTTTACTCAGCAGAAAATGCTCAGCGCAGCTAGGCATGGTGGTGCATGCCCGTAATCCCAGCACTTGGGAGGCTGGGGCAGGAGGATCACCGTGAGTTCAAGACCAGCCTGTGCTACATAGTGAGACCGTGCCTAAAAAAAAAAAGCCACAAAGAAAAGTTCAGATGTCTTCATTTATATTATTACCACAACTATCTATGATTTTATAATGAGCCACATAGAATTAAAAGCTTTATTCAAATAACCATGATGCAAGTTTCACAATAGATATTCTGTATACACCAACAGATATATGCTATAAATTTTTGTCATCAATAGGTAAAGAATAGACTACTTCTGCCCTTATCAGTCTGCTACATATGGCTTATCCTAGTAACAACCAATTTTCCACTGTCCCTGCTGCTCATTAATTTTTTAAAATGTTAGGGCATTTGAATAAACCCGGGACATGCACTACCACAAGGCAGTCAATGTAACAAACCTGCACTTCAACATTATGATCAGCTACGAAATACGAGTTCTGCCAAAGATCAATTTCCCTATGAATTTTTCAGCTGTTCTTTCTTCTTAAACAAGAAAAGACTGTTTTTGAGAAAAATAGGCATCTCAGGTATATCCGTAACTCGATGGCTAACCTGCCAGAAAAAGAGGCTCTCTGCCTGTACTCAGTAGTTAAGGCTGAAGTACTGAGAAAATACAGACTGGAGATCATCATCTCAGTACCGGCTCATTTGCCCATGACTGGAATGTGGAGGGAATACACCTGGATGATGCTAGGAACATCCTTGCAGGATAATTACTGTACAGACAGAACCATTACCAACGAGCAGCCCCCAAGAACACTGGAATGGAAAGATCTGCTAAGTAAACACACTGAGCATTTTCAAGCTGCAATTATATTTAAACTAATTTGCAATGCAGATCATTTCATAAAAACTGCTTCACAGCTTCAAGAATCCCTTGTGAAATCCTAACTATTAGCACTATAAATCCACATTTCGTATTTGTAAGCAGACCAGTAAATGATGACCTTATCACT
Organism: Chinchilla lanigera; assembly: GCF_000276665.1. Taxonomy (NCBI): domain Eukaryota; kingdom Metazoa; phylum Chordata; class Mammalia; order Rodentia; family Chinchillidae; genus Chinchilla; species Chinchilla lanigera. Next base: position 16,037,691 of record NW_004955412.1, on the reverse strand, counting down.
GAGCTATCACGTCTTTATACATACCTGTACTGGACTAGCTCTGCTCATCTAATAGGCTGCCAGTCTTCATTTGGGACGACAGAATTTTGCTACGTGATGCAGATAAAGAGCCAAGGATTCAATTAGAAAAGTGGCCATTCATGCAACGAAGATTTAAAACTAACAGCAAGATTTAAAATTTTTAAAATATAATGGCACAGCACAAACTGGTAAATTGGTGAATCAATCCCACATTTTTGTAGTGAAATCACAGGGCAGTAATAGCAGTATACAGTTCCTAGGAACCTTTGTTTTAAACTTTGTGTTTTCCCATCTACTCTTATTAGAATCTGTAACATTCCTGAGGACTAAAGTAAGAGCAAACACTATCTTGCCAAATTTTAGCCAGTAACACTAAGCCAAATCAAGGTCATAATGTTAGTGAACGTTTTAATAGTCATACGATGTAGTTAGTCACAGACACTAGGCGAACACAAATTTAAGATAATGCCCTAACCATCACAGTTACCTGCACTACCCTTTTCCACAGATCCTGCAGCATCAAATCCTCAGTCAACATAAGCTAGCTGTCATTAAAGGCCTCACTGTGTACCCAGTACTGTGCTCAGAAACGTATGAATAGCATTCAATTTAATTCTTTGAGTTAGGTATCATTATTAACCTCATTTTACAAATATAGAAACTGAGTTAGAGAAGCAAACTTGCCAAAGTACCTCAGTACATCAGGGGCTTGGAATTGAATCCAGGGATTGACTCAAAAGTCCTGTTAATTACTACCCAATTGAGCCTTCCAAACCACTGAGGTTGGTACATGCCATTCCAGAAAGCAGAATAAACACTAGTCATAAAAACAGAAGACTTAAATTTTCATCTACTTATGCTTATTAGACATGAATCCAGTCTTTATTTGCTCATTTGAAAAAAGTTACACTAAAACCTTTCTCCACTCAGAGCTGCTACACAGATAACACAACTTAATACACAAAGTGCTTCTCAAATGAATATCCTGAGGACCACATTACTATGATCATATAAGGACTATTATTGAATAGGGATATAGGGGCCGGGGATATAGCTCAGCAGCATAAGTGCCTGCCTGGCAAGTGCAAGGTCCTGAGTTCGGTTCCCGGTACCAAAAAAAAAAAAAAATAGGGATATAACTCGAGATTACCACATAAGTCTTCAAGTCCAGTAGTTCTCAAAGAGAAGGAGGTCATATGAAGGCCCTTCCCAGTTCTGATTTCTCATCTAAAGGCGTACTTGTCAGAATCAGATCTGTCCTACAGATGATTCTGTTGACCTCTAAGGCACCTACCTTAGTACTGTAGTTTATAGACTGCATAAACTTAGGAGCTAATACATTCAAACTGAAATCTCTTTTTGGCTATTTACTGACCTAGACACAGAACAGCAAACTCCTGACAGGCCATAAGCCTAGCAGAGAGACTGCCTTGTATACATTATCTAGTCAATAAACTTTAGTTACTTACAGAATGCCAGTCTGCTGGATGGCTGACTTGAATTTCTTGAAAGCAGTGAAGAGTAGCCTATTCCAGGGCTGTGAGTTCGATAACAATAAGTCCAAATCTGCTTCTTTGTACCTAGATCATTATTCTATTCTTGACTTGTAAAGCAAAACAGAATAAATTCACTTCCTGTTTGACACAGAAACTTATTCCAAGTGCATTATAAGAATTTAAACATTAGCCATAACACAAGAAAAAGCCATCTTTTCCCACTACTAAAGAATAGATGGTACAAAAAGGTTTGCATTTCAATAGAACTAGTTTTATTTATTCATTCATTTATTTATTATTAAACAAAAGAAATGGTCTAAAAGCAAATGCAAGTATGTACCGAGGGATGGGCATGACCTGGTACTTACAAAGGAGCTTCAGTGTCATAATGGAAACAGTATATGGTGTTGTGTGCTTGAGTAATCTGGAGATGCAAGTTAACTAAAAGAGCTCTGCCAAGCAATCAGCATGAGAAAGGAAAAAAAAAAAAAACCACTAGAAGTTGCTTCCAGAGAACTACGTTGTGGCAGCATGAGAACTGGCATCAACTCACAGTCTTCTCATTTTCCCCATTTTCTATAATTTTCCTCTTTTTTTCATCTGTTTTTTTCTTGAAGATGTTATTTCGGTAAAACTGAAGTTCTTTGATGCTTTCACTAATGTCATCAAGTGCCCTATAAGCAAACATACCACACTGAATAAAATGGCCAAAATTAGAGGAGCTGGAATCATTTTATAAACTTTTTAAGTAACTTAAGAACAACAAGTTACTATAAATGCCACCATCCAGCATCACCAAGAAATGGAACATTCCAGTAAAGCAGAGGCAAGTATTTTTTTAAAAAAAACTTTCGATGATTCATAAAAATTGTAAAACATAGATTAAAATTCCCCAAACTTTTTATAAGATGGTAATGTGTGCTCCAGTACAGGGAAAGAATTCCAGGGTCAAAATAAGTCTAGGAAAAACTAAACATTTCTGAAGTCCTCTGCAAAGCATTTAATAAATTAACGGGCCTTATGAATTCCTAAGGAGCTATAGTGTACATAGTATTTCTAAAACTGCATTTGTGAAATACTTATTAACAGCCCATGAAACATAGTTTGAGATACACCGTGTAATACTTAATATCCCTGAACAAAATACAATGACATCCTTGAACATAACTCATGACTCACTCATCATAATAAACATCAATTATCAGATCAGACAGTACCTAACCATAAGAGAATCTACCTCCTCTCCTGATGATTCGTGCTATAATCAGTGGCAGCCTGCCTCTAACAGCCTTTCTTCTCTTCCAAAATGCTGTTTCTCACCTGCTATAATCTGAGAAATCAGCTAACCAAAATTGTTAGAACAGTATGCAAGTAAATAAGCTCTGAGTGATGGGCCAAGGGCCTCTTATAGCAAATCAACTGTACAAACTTTAGTGCAAGGAAATTTATAACAATTATTTCTGTCGTTCAGGTAACAACCTACTTTCTTTTTTAGGTCCTGGTTATATGAAGAGAGCTTAAGTTGTCAAAAATATAGCCTCTACCTAAGGTACCCAATTTCTTGTCATAATACTGAAGTGTAAAACACATCTGAAAACCCAAAGTACTTTTATAACCCACAGTGCAGCAAAACCCAACCAATTCAGACATGAGGCTTTAGTGATTAGTTATGCCATCTGGTGTGCGAACATCCATGTGTCACTATAGAAATATCAATGTGTCTTGCAACAGAGGCTGTCTTCAAAAACTTTTTAGGGGCATTACATAACAATCCAGGTATACTACCACCTGTCTAAAATTTGAAAAATTCTAAAATCTAAGACATTTCAAACCCCAAGGTATTCTAGAACTGAACTTCCATGCTATATTCCAGCCATACCCAATAAAAATACCCAAGAAGCTAGGTAGTCAGGACACCAGGGCAAGAGGATTGCAAGTTTGAGGCTTCTCTGGCAACTTAGCAAGATCCTGTCTCAAAAGAATGTAAAAACGGGTTGGGGAATGTAAGTTCAGTAGTAAACTTATTGCCAAGCATGCACAAGGCCCTCAATTCAATCCCCAGTTCCACATGAAAAAAAAAAAAGATCCAACTGTCAGTTTAGGGACTGATCTTTGTGTCTTAAACTGCATTGCAGAGTGTGAACTCAGTAGTAAGTAAACCAAGACCACCCTTAAAAGCCAAATCAGCCAAATCAGGTTTTATGTTTCTACAAAACTGCAAACCAAAATAGAGATAGTGCAGATAGTGCAGTAAACGATCCCTAACCTCGTTGTGTACTTATGGTAAGGCTAAATAAAACTGAAAAAGTGTCAAAGCAAGACATCTGTACTACACAACTGCAGACAGCGTTCTAATTTCAAATGGCTACGAGAAAATGAATGCCACTCCTCTCTAGAAAGATTATTGATTATGTCATCAAATACAAGCCAAGTTACCTAAAAGTTTTGAAACTATAATGTAGTTTGAAACTACATGACCAAAAAAGGGACTACATAATCCTCTTCAGAATGGAATACCCGAATCCTGACCAGAATTCCTGATAGTCTTAATAAAAGAAAATTATCTTTCTTCCTGCTGACCTTTATCTTTCCCCTAAGGAAGAAGAGTGGAGAAGAGACATTGATTTGGGAATTATGTGTGTGGGACCGGGAAGCACAGGGGGGACCCCCTCTTACCTGTGAGAGGCAGCCTTCTTTGGTGCAAATTCATACTCCTCTGGATACCAGCGTCTACACACAGCAGAAATGGAACTCTCAAAGGAAAGTGTCTCAAATAGTAACTACCTCCTTCAAGTAATTTATTAACACTGAAAAAGGCATGTGGGTTCTGACTCTCAAACTGCCGCTGCCTGCCATTCTATCTTCCACCTGTTCCTCTCTTCAATGCACTTACTTTCTTTCAGCAAATTCATCCATGTACAGGATTCCCAAATCTCTAGCTCCAGTTCAGCCCTCGTGAGTTTCTGTCCTAAATATCCAACTGCCTGCGGACATCATGTAAACACTCACCAGATACTTTTAACTCAACATCTATAAAACCTTCTCAATAGCTCCATCCACCAAATCTACTCTTCCTCTTATTTTCCCTTTTCTTTGAATAGTTCCAACTCCACCTATGCTATCCAAACTCCAAATGCCAGAATCACTTTATACCTCTTCCCTTTCCTCATATGAGCATTTTGTGTCCTGCCAACTGACCCTCTCCAATATTTTATTTCCATTTCCCCTCATAACCACTCACTTTGCTAAAGGTTCATTCTTCTCCTTCCAAAGTGATGCAGTCTCCCTTATTTCCCCATCCCTTTTTCTTGCCACCTCATAATCTGAATGATATAATTGTATCACCCATGCTTCTAAACTTTCTCAAGGGAACCCCACCCCTTACTAAGTAAAAGCTAACCTCAGTGGTACTACATGCAAGCCCTTCATAATTTAGCCTTGCCTCCTACCTTTGCCAACCTCCCACTCTGCACTCCAGCGTTATCATCTGTAATTTTTTGCACACATTTTGCCTGTGGCTTCCTGCTCCTTCACATTCTCATACTTCTGTCCACTCCCAGGTTGCTATATCCCTACTTAAATGCCTGGAAAACTTTCCTTCTTCTTTAAACTGAAAAGCTATTTCCTGTGTGAAGCTTTCTGATTTCCCATTCCTCTGCTCCAGCACAGTGAGGCATTCTTTCTATAGCTCCTTCATATTCTACATGCATATTCTCATTATAAAAGTCATCACATGGTATACTTCTAGAGTGTGTTTTTTATACCTCTATCAACCCACTAGATTCTCAGGTACTTAAAGAGCTTTTCCTTTATGTTCCCAGCAGATAAGCCAATGCCTGGCACAAAATGAGTGCTCCACACATTTTCTGGAGTAATGAAATTTATATAGTCTGTGATGTTTCTCCCAAGTCTCACTAGTGAGGAAAAATTAAGATCTTGTACAAGTAAGAATGGGAATGATATATGCCCCATTAGCACCCTCAGCTCTACTCAGTTATTTTCCACAAATTTTCAATTACAACATGCTAAATAAGGCAAGTTAATGGATCCTAAACAGAACCCTTACCTGCACAGTTCTTTAACAGTGCTCACATCAATTATTCTATAATGAAGATGTTTCATAAACTGGGGCATGTATTTGTCAAGAAACTTCTTATCTGCATGAACTGAATTTCCTAGAAAGACATGAAGCATACTGCATCTCTGCATTTCTAGTGGTACACAACAGGATATAAAGTCATAAATTATATTTGAAATAAGAATAATTTTTTTAATCCAAACAATTCCTACAAGCATCTCTAAGTTTCTAATTCAGGCTTGAATGCACCTGACTAGTTTCCAAATGCTGATTTCCCACTTTCTAGCCAGTCTAGCTCATAATAAATTTGTAAATCACTCTCATGGACTAAAAGATAATTCCGTCATTCCACATGCTTAAAATAATACATAAATCTGTTATTTTTCAACATCATGCCAGATGTGCAAACTTTCTACCCGTGTCAAAAAATTCACACCACTAACACTTAAAATTTAGCTGAATCGTAAGTAGATAAAACTTTATTTGCAATCCAATTTTTTAAACAAATCATATCCATATTCAGATTTCCATACAGAAATTAAAAACACTAAATTTTAAATAAGAATTTTTAAATAGGCATTAGCTACATTGGCTGGGGAAAACATTTATACAATATATGCTCTTATATGTAATGCCAAACTTTTTTTTGAATGTTTAAGGAAAGTGTTACCACATTCATTCATATATACAAATACAAACAGACCTTCACAGAACATTTTCTCTCTCACAATGTTAACACCCTAAAAATTCTGATAGAACTGGCCTTGTTTCTTTAAAAAGTCAATGTCACAGGCTTTTAAAAAACAAAAAAGAGGGATGGGGAACAATTTTAGATTGACTAGTAAGACATGATAATCAAATGAAATGCATGAGCTTTGACTGAATACTGGTTCAAAAACAGACATTTTGAGGAACTTCGAATACAGGCTAGATATCACATATGATTAAAATTTTAATTATTTTTAATGCAATAATTATATTTTTACATAAAATAGTCTTTAGGAGATATTTCATGAAGTGTTTTAGGAATAAAGTCTCACGATGACTGCAATTTACTTTCAAATGTTCAAAAAAAATAAGTCAAACAAAAATGGCACAAAGATAATAATTACTAATCCCAACTTTTCCACACATTCGAAATATTTCCACAATAAAGTCAGGGGGGATTTTTACTGAGTTCATCTGTTTCCCAGATTCCATGTCAGGTGTCAGGCATTTTCCCAATCATCATGTTGTAAACTTGAACACAAAAGTAAGATATATAACCCAAATCAGGGTAAGCGGAAGATATGGACGATCTTAGCTGGTCTTTCTGGAACTGCAGTCTCCTGAACCACTGCAATGGAAGACTATCTACAAGACATACATAGGATTGGGTTTTACCTGCAAGTGGACAGAGCCCCGGAGGAGTCTGCTGTCGTACAAAGGACAGAAATTCATACTCTGCCTGCTGCAATGTAATTGTACTCTCCTTCACTGCCTTGGTAAGGCCAGACTGCAAGAGAGAATCCCCAGCCCCCACCAGAAACACATGAAGTCAGTTTTTAAAGGTACCTAGCAATGAAACTGCACTTCTAAAATAGGCAAATATCATCAGAGATGGACCAGTTTTAGAGCTCAAATTCAAACTAAAACTGCCATCTTCACATAAACTTTCTTCTTAAAGAATCCAAGCCAAGTAAGTTATATTCCTCATGGTTAATAGCATTTCCACACAGTCAAAAAAGATGGCACTCAAAGTCCAAAGATATAACCTCTGGGAAGAAACAACTATTAACAGAAGAGCAGCATTCCCCCTTCTCTAAGAGTTGATGTCTAACCTTATCCAAAAGACTGACTTGAGTAATACTTGACAATCCACAATGCGTTCGCGACAGACTGAATGTAGGAGAGAAAAAAGAGGACATTCAGGAGAAGATGATCTCGAGAGGTCCCAAAGATGCAAAGTAAACAAGCAAGCAGTTTCCCAGGCTTGCCAAGCAATCTTCCTCTAACCCTTTTTCAATACCATCCAACAATGGTATAGGATTCAGATGTGGGTGCAACAAGCTTGTTACTGATCCCCAAAGCAGCAATCCTGTTATTTGGTAATGTTACCTTCCCATGATGCTCCTTACACCAATCTGACATGCTGTCCAGCAACTCATCTGGCTGTTTTATAATCAGGTTAGGACCCTGTGGAAGGGAAAAGCCATTAGTAGTAAAGAATCAACAGGAATAACCTTGCTCTTACAAATAAACCTTAGCAGTGTCTACCTGGCAAGCATAATGTCCTGAGTTCAATTCTCAGCACCAAAAAAAAAAAAAAAAGTAAAAGAAATAAAGCTTAGTCTACTTTAAGGACTAACTATACCTATCCAAGAAAGTAAGAAATAAGGAGACTTTGTGAACTCTCAAAGTAGTCCTCATTCATTCCAGCACTGTTTATAAAGGCAAAAAAGAACACACAACTGAAAACCAAAATGACTAGTAACAGAAGACACAAATACCTACCAAGATTCAGCAAACTATAGTCCCAGGCTTTGGCTTCTTTTTTTTAAGTGATCAGAAAGCTAAGAATGAATTTTACATTTGTATTCTTTTATTTGTTCGTGAGCGTGAGAGAGAGAGAGAGAGAGAGAGAAAGAGAGAGAGAGGAAAGGGAAAGAAAGAGAGAGAGAGAGAGAAAGAGAGAGAGAGAAAGAGAGAGAGAGAGAGAGTGTGTGTGTGTGTGTGTGTGTGTGTGTGTGTGTGTGTGTGTGTTGCTGAGGACTGTACCCAGGGCCTCACAGTTAGCAACGAGCCTGAGTTTTACATTATAAAGAATTATCTAAAAAAAAAAAAGGAACTGTATGGGATTCGAAACCTAAAATATTTAGTATCTGGCTTTTTCCAGAAAAAGTCTGCCAGTCCTGATGATGAGTTCATTTTTAAAACTATCAGTATTGCCAAGTGAAAAAAGCAAATTACAAAACAGGATTAACATACAAATTATTATCTTTACACCTGTTTTTCAAAATACACACATTTACATATGCATACAATATCAAGAAAATACATAAATTTTGGGAAATAAAATAGGACTGGAGAAAAGACAAAATACTAATAGATTATTATTCATATACTTTATATAAAAGGTACCCTGTATATCTTGAGAGTAGTTTTAGATTTAAAAAGAAAAAAAAAAAAACATTAAAGAAGTTCTGGGAAAATAAAATGGCCCTCAAATTCTCAGTTCTATTTACCAGAACTTTTTAACCGTGAGTCTTCTGGACAGCGTCCAGCAGTAATGAGCCTGCCTAGCACAGTAAAGCAAGTCTGTCCCTCTGGAAGACAGTGATAACAATTAAAAAACTGTCCTCCTTTCCTCATCAGGATGTTAACAGGATAAAAGAAATTGTATATATGAAAGTTCTTTGACCTCTTTGCAAGAAAACTATTCTACATATTCAAAGTATTATTATTACCAAGGTGCTAAAAAGTTTGCAATCACTCAAAGAAATGGCTAGAACCAGGCTAAAATACAGCTTAAGTCCTACAGCTGAAAAGGTGCTTTAGCCAAACACAAAACTGGTGTTGGCAATCTCCACAGAGAAACAAAAAGTTTGCTCCGATATTTAAAAAACACAACAAAAAACTCGCACTGTTAAAAAAAATTTTAACAATGCTGGCAGAGAGCAAACTACATACTATATAAATCTACTAACCTATTCTGCAAGATCTGGTAGTTTGGCAAATTAAGTTATCCACAAAAAAATTTTCAGAGTCGGATGCTTTTGCCTCTACTACATAAAACATTTTCCTCAAACCAATATGAAAATAAAACCTATTTTCCTTAGAACTGATAGCCCCGAAGCTTTAAAAAAAAAAAAAACATATCTTCTACTGACTTAGTGTATTTAAAAAAGCTCTACTAATCCGCAGCTGTGTGAATACATACCCAAATCTCCTCCAGGGCACATATCAACCTGCTGGTCCATTAAACTGTCAGTATTTCACATTATATCAACAGTCTAAGGGAAAAACATTTCTTTGGCCAAGGGTAGGTAGGGCTGGTAAAATAAAGACACTTCTCTTCACTATTTGTCTCCAGTCAATTCCAAGTCACATAAAAAAGTAACCAGACCAAAACCTCAGGGCCTTATTTGTATAATGCTTAAAAGAAAAGTTGTTATGAGAAATAGAGTCTCATGATTCTAAGGAACATAAGTCCAGTCCTCCACTAATGCTACAATTCATCTATAAATATCTTTTCACCTCTTTTTCCTAAGAAATAAATGAGTCTTAAGTGTAGATTTGTAAAATTTATCCACTGCCAGTAACCCATCAATCCTACCCTCTAGGAACTTATTTTAACAGGATTCTTCTGCACAACCATCCCTACTTTGCTCCTATGGTGTTTTGTTTTGTTTTTGCTTTTGCTTTTTCCTTTTTTCAGTTACAGGTTAACAACTCTAAATATTGCTGACAACAAAAAAAAGTCACCACAGTCAGGGATTTCATCTCCCACAAGTGAGATGATATCAGGCATTTATTAAATGTTTCCTGAGTGGTCAAAGTACAGCAGGTGGGTTTGTTTTGCTTAATACTTCAGTTAAAGCAGCATGTAAAAACCTTTGTCACGGCCATATGTCAATGAGAGAGCATTTCTGAAAATACATTAATAGAAATTCTGACATCTTAATATAGAACAAACACATGTCCTAGGTAAAAAGGCAGTCAGCCCTCCTTCAGCATGGCTTCTGCATCCACAGATTTAACCAAACTTGGGAGGAAAATATTTGAGAAAAAAAAATTTGTACAGATGTTTTTTCTTATCAGTCCTTAAACAACATAGCATAACCACTTATATAAAATTTACATTATATCAGGTATTATAAATAATCTAGAGATGATTTAAAGTATATAAGCAGATCTAGATAGGTTACATGTAAACACTATATCATCTTAATAGAAGGGTCTTGCGCATCTGTAAATTTTGTTCTCTTTGGAGGAGTCCTGGAACCAATCTCCTATGGATACAGAGGGACGACTGTATATGAAATCAAGTTAAAATCAAAGTTATGATATAAAGATATAAACTTTGGCAAGAGTCACCAAACCTGATGGGACAACAATTACTACTACTGGTTAGGAACACCTCACTGGGACTTCCTGGGTTAAACTAAAATGGCTTCCCTAATAACTAGCCGGGTGGCCAAGGGTAAAGTACTCAACATCATTGCACCCAAAAGTCCTTAACTGTAAAATAAACATTAACAATACCTACTTTATAGTTGTGAGGGCTAAGAGCAAATACAAAAACACAACTATGCCGGGCACACAGTAAACTCTCACTAAATGTAAATTTTTGACGTGGTAAACTGAAAAATTAACCAGGCTGTAAGATGGTTACTTTGATTCCAGTACCAATTCTACCATGCCCTCAAATATTACTTTCAACCTTAATCTATATGGACTCCAATTATTTTTTAAATAACAAGACCGGAAAAAATGATTTTTGAATTTCCAATGCCCTCCAAACAGTAGGATTATGTTATATGGCAGCACCTACTTCAGCCAAAATGTTAAGATCAGAGTCAGTTATCAGACAGGCCATCTCAATAATCTGGTCCTTCTCAATGTCCAATCCTGTCATCTGCAATAAAAAATAAATATATAACACACACCTCTTTCTGGCCTCTTGTACCCAAGCTTATTCAACAAGGACTCTGTGAAGCATATTCAGTTTATATTCCGAAGCCAGAATAGAAACGATAATAACGTTCCTCCGACAAGCACTCAAGATACAAACATGAATCTTCATTTACTCAACAAAACATTTACCAAAGAAGGCTTGCACTATCACCAATCCTAGCCCGAGACGGATGCAAAGTAAGTAAAATTGAGACAACACTCAATTACAGAAAAGGTGGATAGCACCACTATACTTATCAGCTTACAAAACTCTTCCATTCACATTACTCGATCTCCACCACCATTTAACGCTGAAAGTAACTATGATTTGCATCTCACAGAGGAAAAGGAGACGCGAGGGAAGGGGAAGGTCTTGGCAAGAGTGTGTTAAAACTGAAGGGATCGGAACTGGGTTCTGGTCCCAACCTCAGACTCTCGCTAGCAGTGACAATGAAGGAGCTGAATCCTCTCTCTGGGCCTCACTTTCCTGGGTTAAGGAATGAGAGGGGTAAGGCTGAGTCATGTCCGGAGTGCAGCTAGCGTGAAGTAGGGTCCTTTAAGGTTTTGTGGGGGAAGGGAGAGCAGCCTCTGCCCCCACCCCCACCGCGTCCCAGAGCGTGGAGACACCCGAGTGGGGCGTTAGAAGTCCACATATGGGCGGAGGCGGGAGGGGAGACAGACAGACGGACCTACAGACGACTCCTCCCTTCCAAGAAGAAGCCCCGCATCCAGCACAGCTCCCAAGAGCGTTCCTCCAGCCCCGCGCCTGGCCCAGCGCCGCCCACCGCCGCGCCGCGCTCACCTGCCCAGCCTGCGACCCCGACAGCCGCCGCTCTCCCGGGACAGCTCGGCCCCTCGGACCCACGCGCTGCACCTCCCTCGCCTCCTCTAAGCACCCCGCGCCCCCCTCACCCACTCACCTCCAGGTCCACCCAGACCATCCGCTGAGCCATGCTCTCCCCCGCCGCCATGACTGCACCTTCGCGGACACCTCGTGCCCCGACCTGCCTGCGACTCCCACCCACACCCCGCAACAGCCTGGAACCCAGAGAGCCGCCTAGCATCACCCGGCACGAGCCGCCACAGCCCTAGTCTCGCCGCTGGCGCCGGCGCAGGCGCAATAGTCGCTAAACGTCGCAAACCTACAGGGAGGCGCAGAGCGAAGACCACAGCTCCCAGCATCCCGCGCGCCTGCTCGCCCTCCGCGGCCCGGCCGGGCTGCCGAAAGGGCTGACGGGACTGCGAGTCCCGTGGCGGCGCCGCTGAATTCCCACCCCCCGCCACGTGTTTCTCGGGTGTTAGTGGACGCGCTTGTTTTTCACAGCTGAGTTTCCTCCCAAGAGTAATTTCCTAAGTTTTGGTTAGTTCTAAACCGCGCGGTTTAAAAAGCACTCTTTACATCGACTGGTCGAAAAAGATGATTATGACTTTTAAAAATATATCTGCTTTTTTTTCATTACCTGATTCTGCCTTCCACATAATATTTTTCTCATTTACTTGAGCTGAAGAGCAACGTATTATTTTGGGCCACAGAGCCAATTCTACTGTCATCATAAATGTTTAAATGGGATCTTGGCTGAGAGATCACTTGGCGTGTATCAAGTGTTCTATAAAAGTTCCTTTTCTTTCATTGTACAGGCTTTAACCCTACTTGCTGGGGAAGGACTTGAGCTGTGTTTGACTGCAGCTGTTAGGCATCAGTAATAATTGACTTCCTCCTTCGTCCATACTTAAGTTCTTAATGTTAATCGGGTCCTAGTACAACAAATCTACACAGCAGACTAAATTGAAATGAACGAAGCAGCTCTGCCTTCTCTGTCATCTGCTTTGGTTTTAACTGATGTATCTAATCTCCCTTGACAGCTGTTGCTTCCACCATTTACAGTAGATGACCAGCAGAATCATTCCGCACTGCAGTGTCAAATTTTGTGAGGCTCGTAAATGTGGGCTATTCAGTGGAAAATTTGTATGCAAAGAGCAACTTTGTCACAAATGTTAATCTCAGTCTTGAATTATTTCGTATACTAATTCCCACCTGTTGAGCTGGTTTTCTGAGCAACTGTGTTGCCTTATCAGAGCTTCAAACCTAGTCAAACGTACTGCATTTCAACTTTTATTCCTTTGGTATACTCAACCCACCCCCGGCTAGCTCACAGAAGTTCTGAAGGATCAACAAAACGTGTTTACAGAATATATATTTTTATTGTGAAACATGTCTATACATTGTAACAGCGTTGCTTAATGAATCACATTGTTTTGCAATAGCTTTGTATTCATTTGTAGTCTATATCCATTTTAGCCTGCATTTCTTTAGCTTTTGTAGTTTTAAACTTGATTTAGAAAAAGTAGACTCTGCCATCTTTCCAGTGCCACCATAATGGTGCGCGTGAATGTCCTGGCTGATGCGCTCAAGAGCATCAACAATGCCAAAAAGAGAGGCAAACGCCAGGTCCTTATTAGGACGCGCTCCAAAGTCATCGTCCGGTTTCTAACTGTGATGATGAAGCACGGTTGCATTGGCGAATTTGAAATCATTGATGATCACAGGGCTGGAAAAATTGTTGAGAACCTCACAGGCGGGTTAAACAAGTATGGTGTGAGCAGTCCCAGGTCTGATGTGCAGCTGAAAGACCTGGAAAAATGGCAGAATAACCTGCTTCCATGCCGTCAGCTTGGTTACACTGTATTGACAACCTCAGCTGGCGTCATGGACCACGAAGAAGTGCGACGAAAACACACACGAGGGAAAATCCTGGGATTCATCTTCTAGGGGTGTAAAACATACAAATAAAATGCCTCAGCAGACACAAAAGAAAAAAGAAAGAAAGAAAGAAAAAGTAGAAATCGGTCATCAACAAGGTTTTTTATTATCCTCCTAAAGTATTTCTTCAAATTTTCAAAGACTGCTTTTTTTCTATGTCACTGTCGGTACATCAAGTAGTTGACTGCAAATGACATCTTCAGTGGTGAAACTGTATTTAAAGTTTACATTCTCCATAGCCATAATCTTCATTTTTAAATAATGGATAAAATTACATATGGACTTTTGCAAACTACAATTTATATTGATATACAAATGTACTTTAGTTACAATAATAACAGAATTTAGGTAAATAGCATTATAAAGATATTTGTCTTAATGTGAATATCATTTCATTGGTAATAAAGATTATTGTCTCAAAATACAACAATGTATGCATCAAATGCACAAATCCAAACTATGTATACAAGAGGGAGGTTAGACCCAAGAATAAAGGACCGACCCCAGAATCTGAAAAGGAGGGTTTGATGTGCAGCTGAGCTATGTCCCTAAATCCTTAGCACTTGCTTTGAAATAGGGTTTCACTATGTCCCTAAATTGCCCAGGCTGGGATCAAACTTGTGATCCGCCTGCCTTAGTCTTCCAAAGTACTGCTGCTTTCTTACCAATGACTTACCCAACCCGACTTTATTCTTCCTACTTCCTGAGCAAAGGTGACCGTGATAATCCACAAGTGATCTCCACAATCTGGGTACTTCAAGATACTAGGTTTAGAATCGTTCTAAACCTTTTAAAAATCCCTTAGTTCCTCATAGGAGAGGCCCCTGGTTGTTCAAGTTGTTACAGCAAGTTCATAAACCTTACATTGTTATAACTGTGTTCCCTGGGAGCTTTATCCACAGCTGTATCTGTTTTATCACTGTTCTAAACTAGACATTAATTTGTAGATTTTTATACTTTATGCTAAGACTAGCATTGAGTCATGATTCTAGTTAGTAGTCGCCACAGTAATGAGACTATCTCATACCTGTAAAGTGTCCTACAGTTAACAAAGCGTTTTAAATAAACAGCAGGTACCCCATAAATACTTACTTGATAATTTCCTTCCCTGTTTTGTGGAACTTCGTCTTGAAACATGTTGACATCAGGATTTACTGCCAACAACTGACAACTATTTACTCCCCCCAATGATCTAGAGAGGAATAAAGAACAATAAATCTTTTGCCTTTTGTCCTGTACACTGTAATTTATAAAAGTAACAACAACACTTGTAAGTATCAAATTGTACTTTGTATAAAAGGGGCGCTAAGGGTTTTTATGAAATTTGTGCTATATTTATCTCAATTTGTTTCAGCGAACACTTAATGAGTAATTTACTGTATATCCAAAACACTGCTGGTATAATTTGGATCTGGAAGGCCTCCCAAAGGCCCATGTGGCAAAGGCTGGGTCCCTTCCGTGGCACTATTTGGGAAATGGCAGAAAATTTCAGAGCCGTGGCCTTGAAGGAGGTCTTCCAGTTACGGTGTGGGCAGGGGATCTTGAAGGGGACAGTGGGACTCCAATCCCTGTTTCCTGTGCTCTTTCATCTCAGTCTTCTTAGCCACGAGGTGAGAAGCTTCACTGTGCTATGCACTCTCCACCGTGATATACTGCCTTATCCCATGCTCAAAAGCAATGGTTCTACCCAATCATGGACCAAAACCTCCCAAATTATTAGTCAAACCTTTTCTCAGCGGGGCATGGTGGTGCATGCCTATATTCCCAACACTCAAAGGCTGAGTCGGGAGGTTCACTGAGTTCTAGGCCAGCCTGAGCTACACAGCGAGCTCAATCAAGGCCAGCCTGAACTACATAGTGAGATCCTGTCTCAAACAAACAAACAAAAAACTTCCCTCTTTATAAATTGAATATCTCATATATTTTGCTACTATTACAGAAAGCTGATGAACACAAATGCCACAATAAAAAAAAAACTTATTAAAATAATATTCATTCATCAGATACTACAAGTATTCAAGATAAGACAGTTTTAATTTATAAAAATAAGATATGCAGTTTGAGTTGTTTCTTTTATAAATAAGGTGATAGCTTTATTTTTCTCATTGTAAAATCTATTACACAATAGATAACTGGGACAAGTTGGTATAATTTTTTACCTTCACTACCAGGTATGGAGCCACACTCTTTATTTCTCAGGCAAAGAAATATTAGTGAAATTTATGAGACAGATGCAATGCTATGTGTTAGCTTCAATGTCAACTAAGCTAAGGTGGAACTGTGGTTCCCAAAATTTCTACCCACACCTAGGTCCCATGTCAAGTTGGTGTATAGTAAAGAACTGAACTAGCCTTTGCTTCTGATTTCCAAGAGAAAGTCAAAGTTCTGGGTACTTCTCAAGGAATGACTGTCTTTGTTATTCACAGTAACCCCTGATAGTTTATGCTACTTCTGTGACTCATGGTGGGCCCCAAGAGAGTTTCACAAAGGAGGGACCAGGCTGTGCTGAAAAGTCAAACATGATTAGAGGGTTGGGATTTTAAGTGGCGTGATATAATTCCGATCTCTTGGGAGGGTAAGGGGCTGGAGATTGAGTTCAGTGATGTGGCCAAGGATTCAAGCAGTGAGGCCTATTTCATAAAACCCCAATAAAAACTGTACATCAAAGCTCAGACAAGGTTCATGGCTGGTAATAATTCACTGATGTACCAGCAGGGTCATGATACTGACTCCCTCAGAAGACAAACAAGCTTCATTTTTAAGGCATTCCTTGGTCTCTTCCTAGGCATCACCTATTTGGCTGGTTTTGTTTTAATCTTTTTTGCTGTAGTAAAAGTGTAATTCTAAAGACAGCTCTTTCACAAGTTCTGTGAGTCTTTCTAATAAATTATTGAGCCTGTAAGGGCAATGGGAACTTCCAAATTTGTAGGCAGTTGGTCAGAAGTGTGGGTGGCCGGAGATGCCTGAGCTTGTGGCTATTGTCTGAACTGAGGCTAGGTTAGTTTCACACAGGATTGAGCCTTTATGAAGTTTGGCTTAACTCCAGGTAGTTAGCGTCCACATTGCTATGCAGTTTGCCACAAAAGAAATGTACTTGAGCTTTGGAAGTGATAAGGAAGCAGTAGCCATAATTTTTATACTCTGGAAGATAGTGCAGAGTGTGAGGTATTGTTATATTTCATACATATTGTTGCTTCCTGGCTCACCTTGTTGGCCTGAGGACTCGGCCTGCGGCTCCCCAAGTGTCTACGACATTTCCTCCAACTTCTCTGCATCCTGGGCCAATGATATGTGCAGTTCTACAGCTAAGGGTGCCAGCTAGTCCTGTAAGCCTTAGGCCATGTGAGTCATGTCAGGCAGAATAATGAGAGACAGATGAAAGTTCTATTTTTTCTAGAAGTTTCTAGGTTGTCCTTTCTCTGTTCTTGCTCAGCTTTCCTTTTCAACTACTGGCATGGATGACCTATGTTGACTTCTGGCCCAATACCAGATGTAAGCTAACAAGAGTGATCCATCCACAATTATAATTGCATATGGTCACATCCCCCTAATAGGTCTCTTCTTCTAGATCACTCTTAGTTCAGTTAATTTTTGCTTGACTGATATCGTTCTTCCAGTTTGCCCACTGATAGAAAACTATGTTTGTGATTGTTGGGAATTTAAGGGAAAACACTGCAGGGATAGAAATAATATGACATGATAGTTTTCTACCCTAACAATATTAGAATCTTTTTTAAAATATTGATACCATGATTCTATAGCAAAGTTTAGGGAACTACTGGGGTTTTTCTGTTTGATTTTTGTTATTAGTTTTGTTTTTTGAGAGATTCCTAGGAGGTTGTAGTATATATACCAAATATGATAAAATTCTGCAGTAGATAGAAGAAGAAAAAGGTATACAATATGATAAACATACATGTATAAGGTAGAACAGCAGGAATATATGAAAATATATCTGAAAAGAGACACTCCTAAATGACAGGAATATTAAAATTAATCAATATATATATTAGGCAAATATTAATGGAAAAAGTATTGACAATTGTAATATAAAACAAAATAAAATTAAAGTACATCAGAGATATTTTACATTCTTAAAAGTTAAGTACTTGATAAAGAAATATTTTAATTTTTGCATTTAGGATAGTGTTGGGATATATAAAGCAAAAATTGGAAGATACACTCAGAGAAAATGACAAAGTAAAATAATGTCTCTTGACATTAATAAGAAAACTTTTAATCATATAGGTCATATCCTTTGTCCACAAGTGAGAAATCACAACGAAGAGCAGAGAATTAAATTAACAAATGTATTAGCTTTCTGTTACTGTAACATATCTGATATAAAATTAACAAATGTATTAGCTTTCTGTTACTGTAACATATCTGATATAAAATCAACAAATGTATTAGCTTTCTGATACTGTAACATATCTGATATAGTCAATTTAAAAGCAAGAGATGTTTTTTTGGCTCACAGTTTTAGAGGCTTCAGTCCATGGTCAGTCGGTCCTGTTACTTCTGGGGCAAGGGGAAAGGCAGCACATTGTGACAAGCGCATGCAGCAAAGGAAACCTGTTCACTGCATGGCTAGGAAATAAAAGAAGAGGCTGGCATCCCACAGTGTCCTTTGAGCAGCACCAAATGACCTAACATCTCCAACTAGGGTCTGTCACCTAAAGACTCCATTACCTTCCTGTAACACCAAGTTGAGCATTAAACAAGGCCTTAAGTGAGGGCACCGTACTGAACATTTCAAATCCAAACAATAGCAATAAATACCAACACTTATAAATTACTCAAAAGAGAAAACTCAAATCTGAGACTGAAACAGGAGGATCGCTGCAAGTTTGAGGTCAGCCTAGGCTACACAGTGAGTTCAAAGCCAATCTGAACTACATAGTGAGTCTCTATCTCAACAAAACAATTTAAGATAAAGAATAGTGAGTACACTCATATCAAAGGCCAAGGATTAAATTAACTTCCATTTCTCACCAAGGTGAAGTAACAGGGATTAGATTCTCCTTCCATCCTGAAACAACACTGGCAAAACATGTAAAACAAGACCACAGACAACAGGAACAACACAAGCTTATAGGTTGGCCCCCTACAATAAACTGTATTCCATATATTCAAACAGTTAAGTAGCTACAAAAAAATTCAAAATCAAATTTATAGAGAGGAAAGCTACTATATCTAAAATGAAGATAACATTGGAATTAATTTCTAATTGACATTTCAAAAAACAGGGTGAGTAAAGGTGAAGACATAGCAAAAGAAACTATACAAAATGAAACACTGACAAAATATTAAAAACTAACACAATGAAGAGCTATAGAACAATATGAAGCTGTCTTAGGTAAGTGCAAATGGAGTTCCCAAAAGGAGAGGAAAGTGATGCAAAACAACTTCAAATGACCAAAATTTTTCCAAATTGAATGAAAATTATGAACTCACTGATCAGTGTAGCTCAATAAACCCTAAACACAAGAAATATGAAGAGCTCCAGAAATGAGCATTTTGGTAGTAAATACTATCTTAATATAGTGGAGATATATGTTGTTGGACTCTTAAAAATAAAATGTTTGGATAAATGTAAAGTGGGGTATATAATGTACATAAAGTAAAACATGACATCAATACCACAGCTTCTAACAAATCTAAACAGAGGGTAGAAGGAGAGGTAAAAG
This sequence comes from Chinchilla lanigera, assembly GCF_000276665.1. Taxonomy (NCBI): domain Eukaryota; kingdom Metazoa; phylum Chordata; class Mammalia; order Rodentia; family Chinchillidae; genus Chinchilla; species Chinchilla lanigera. The sequence goes on along the minus strand of NW_004955412.1, from coordinate 16,017,990 downwards.
ATCAGGAACTAAAATCAAATTGTAACTACAGACATGAGGAGTTATATAAAAATTATAAGAAACTCTAGGTGTAACTCAATAGTAATGTATTTGTATAGAGGGAATGGTTGATTTTCTTTTTCTTTTCTTTTTCTTTTTTTTTTTTGTACTGGGAATTGAAGTTAGGACCTCACACTTGCCAGGCAGATGCTGTGTCACTGAGCAAAATTCCTGGTCCTGGTTGATTTTCTAGAAAAGCATACTATCCAAATTGACTCCTGAGAAAGAAAATATGGGTACAGTAAGTTCTGGACTTACAAACAATACAGTTGTAAATTTTCACAGGTACAAACGTACCTCACATTAGAAACATTCACAGATGCAAATCATGGGAGTAGCTCATGTGTTTGCTGCACACTGTCACAGCTGTGCTGCTGTGCTTACTGTACAGCACAATAGTGTATAGTAGTACAGTGCTCAATCAGAGCCCAGGATCTTGAAAAGCAAGAAGAAAAGCTTTACATTGTATATGTGTGCCAATAGTGTGTAAAACTCACTTTGTTGGACTTACAAACAAATCCGATGTATAAATGTTCTCCAGGAACAAAACTGGTTTGTAAGCTGGGAACATACTATAGATGAATCATCATGAACAAAATTGAGAAAGGAATAAAAGGGGTTTCTAAGGCAGCCCCAGATAGTTGAATAAACTGAGTTCAATATCTTAATGAAACAGGTAATTCCTATGTCAAATAAGTAGAAAAAAATAAGTATGCCAATTGATTTTATAAGGCTAGCAGAACCTTAATTCCAAAACCAAATTTACATACACAATGTTTAAGTCTGTGATAGTCATGAATACAGATCCAAAACTTACTGAAACTTGAGAAAAATAACAGATCTAGAGCATATAAGGGTTCATCAATATGTCATGACACATATCTTATGACAGGGTGCAAATAGTTCAGTTATAAATATTCTATTCTTTTTTTTTTTTTGGTTTTTCTCTGGTACCGGGAACCGAACTCACGACCTTGCGCTTGCCAGGCAGGCGTTTTGCCGCTGAGCTAAACCCCCAGCCCCATAAATATTCTATTCTAAAAAGTTTGTTGCACCCTCTGGGATGGCAGGGCCTGCGAGAGGAGTGTGAGTTTGCACTCTAAGCTTCCTCCACTGTCTGGGGGACAGCAAAGTCTTTGAGAGGAGTATAAGGACACACACCTTTTTGGAGTACACTGACAGGAAACCCAAGACATGAGACACGGGACAATAGCTAAGTCCTAGGTGCACAGGTGCACATGTACCTTTGGAGGGCAGAGTAACTGGCCAGACCAGGAGCGTGGAAGAGTCTGAAGCAGCAGTGAGGAACCAGCAGTTGAACTCCAGAGAACTCTACCAGCAGAAGTCCAGCCCCAGGCCCCACATCCAGAGGCCCAAGATCAGCTCCATACCCAATACATTTCTGGGATTAAATATGGACACTATCACAGAACTGTAAACACCAGAGGTATTTTACTACTTTCATTCTCTCTTGTTTGATTGGCTATCCCTCTGCCCGTCTGGTTAGATGTCATCTTATTTTCTTCTGTATTTGGTAGTTATTTTTGTATTCGGATTTTTTTCTCTTTTGTTCTGTCCTATTTTCTCTCATCTCCTTTTTTCTTTCTTTCTTCTCTTTTGTTCATTGTTATTCTCTTTCTTTTCGATGTTTAAGTTTCTTGCCTTTTTTTCATCCTTTTCTATAGACCCACTTTTCTTTCGTCAACTACTTTTTTTTTCCATTTTAAAGAGTAAAAAAAGGACAACAAAGCAGTAGGGGGATACACTGAATTACAGACAAAGTGGTAGGACATGGTCAATAGTTGTTCTTTTACCTATTGTTATCTTCAGGATAGTTTCTCAGGAAAACAAATAGACAAATAATAGTGAGTTACAGACAAAAATGGCAGGAAATTATCAATGGTTGTTGTACTATACCCTGGCTTCTCCAAAGTGGTCTCTAGGGAAAACAAATAGAGCTGTACATGAGTGATCAATCAAATAATCATTGATTATTCCCAATGGTTGTTTTTGAAAACACATAGTAACAAACATACATCCATTTATGAAATAGCATAGGAGCAACACAAACATTACAGAGTTATGGACAGATTGATAGGAAATCATCAATGGCTGCTGCAATACATGTTGGCATCCTCAAAGTGGTTTCTCAGGAAAACAAAGATACACAAGAAAGATCCAACAAGTAGTTACAGCCTAAGGGTTGTGGAAAGTAGCAGGTTACCTCATCAGTGACTCCCCTCACTGAGGTGTGACAG
>NW_004955412.1:16013909-16014808 GCF_000276665.1 Chinchilla lanigera | reverse complement strand
TACAAGTGCACAGTATATGTTTGATTTTGTTACATAATTTTAAAGTTTACTTCTGTGGTCAGAGGTAACAGGTTAGTGGTTAGCATGGTTTTTCAGTAGTTAAACTGCACTTGAAACTATTATTATTACTAACTGTACTACTTTAGCCAGGATGTCATACATGTTCCAAACAGTTTTTCTCCCCTGTATGATAACACTTGTGACTGTATGAGGTCATAATCACCACCACAGCCCAGCACCAAAGGATTAGGAGCTGAGTCAAATAGTAATCTTGCATCCTTTACAAATTGGGAAGCTAGGGCTTTGAGATAGCTATAAGAAACCACCTACATCTATAAGACACCCCTGAAGAACAGACATCCTCTAGGGAAACCTAAATACTAGCAATAAAGCAATATATCATAAGAAACTGGCAAGTATCAACATAGAAAACAAAATAAAAAAGAGAAAATAGAAAATGACAAGACATAGAAGCAAAATGCAACCTCAGACCCTCTACCCACCCAGGACAAGCCCAGAACTCAAGGAGATAGATGAAATTGGAAACCAAACACTGAAAATTTCTGAAATGATACCAGCAGAAGTGAAAAAACAAGTAGAAAAGGCTATGGAGAAAATAATCTCTCAGGTACAGAAAGAAATAATGCTCAAAATTAAAGATATTAGAAGAGACACAGAAAAAAGAGTAGATGAGATGGAAACAAACAATGCCCAGCACAGGAAAGAAATGGAATCCGTAAAATGGATCCAAATAGAAATTCAAGAGATTAAAACCTCCATTGAAAGTATATGCAACAGGTTGAATGAAGAAGAGGATAGGATTTCAGATCTTGGAGACAGAATTACAGCTAGTGATAATGAAAAGGAAGATATCTTAAAATTAGGAAGAGACTATGAAA
>NW_004955412.1:16010737-16012475 GCF_000276665.1 Chinchilla lanigera | reverse complement strand
AGAGCTACAGCTCAGGGTGGCAGAACACAGCAAAAGCAACAAGCACACACCAGGGTGGAATGGCCTCAAGCACCCTTTTCCTCTCCCTTACATATGCAAACTATTCACCCCAGGGTGGGTGTAGCTCTCACACCCATAATCAATCAAACTCTAAAAGCCTGCCCCATGACCACATGAGGCTTTGGGGGGACACAAAGACACAAACCACAACAGCACACAATGTCAACTACAAACCAAGAGTGATCAAGCGAGATAAAGAAGGTCACTACATACTTGTTAGGGGGGACTTCAAGAGGAAGAGATAACAATCATAAATATATATGCACCAAATACGGGAGCACCCAATTATATAAGACAATTATTAAAAGACATGAAAAATCAAATAAGCAACAACACAGTTGTAATGAAAGACCTCAATACCCCATTGTCACAAAGAGATAGATCAACTAGAAAAAAAAAAAATCAGCAAAGAAATAACAGAACTGAACCAAACCCATGAATGAATGGACTTAATAGATGGTTTTAGACTTTTCCACCTAAGATCATCAGAATACACATTCTTCTCAGCTGCACATGGAACATTCTATAAAATGGACCATATACTAGCCCATAGAACATGCTTAAGTGAATGCAAAGGAACTGAAATTATTCCATGCATAATATCTGACCATAATGCAATGAAATTAGAAATTAATGGCAAAAGAAACCACAAAAACTCCAGAAACACATGGAAATTAAATAATACCCTCCTAAATAATCACTGGGTCACAGATGAAATGAAGGAATAAATTAAACAATATCTAAAACTAAATGAGAATGGAAACACAACATATCAGAACCTATGGGATGCAGTGAAAGCAGTCCTAAGAGGGAAATTTATAGCAGTGAATTCTCACATCAGGAAAACAGAATAAGCATAAATGAACAATCTAATGTTACACCTCAAGCTTCTAGAAAAAGAAAAGCAAGACAAACCCAAAGCTCATAGAAGGGAGGAAATTATAAAGATCAGAGCAAAAATTAACACAATGGAAAATAAGAAAACAATACAAAGAATTAATGAATCAAAGAGTTGGTTTTTCTGAAAATATAAATAAAATTGATAAACCTTTAGCCAACCTTATCAAAAAAAAAGGAAAGAAAAGATTCAAATTCATGCCTTGAGGAATGATAACGGTGAAGTCACTACAGATCCTATGGAATTTCAGAAGATGATCCATATGTACTTTGAAAATCTTTACTCTCATAGGATGGAAACACAGAAGATATGGATAGATTCCTAGATACATATAAACTACTGAAGCTGAATCAAGAAGATGTAAAAATTTTCAATAAGCCAATATCAGTTAATGAGATTGAAAATTTAATTAAAAACTTACCAACAAAGAAAAACCCAGGTCCTGATGGATTCACTGCTAAATTCTACAAGAAATTTAGAGAAGATCTAATGTCAATACTCTTCAAACCCTTTAATCAAATTGAAAGGGAAGCAATACTCCCTCTTTCCTGGAGGCAAGTATTATCCTGATACCAAAACTAGAGGAAGATCCAACCAAAAAAAGAGAACTATAGGCCAATTGCCCTAATGAACATAGATGCAAAAATCCTCAATAAGACACTAGCAAACAGAATTCAACAAATCAAGATTATTCACCATGAGCAGGTGGGATTTATCCCAGGGATGCAGGGATGATTCAACATACACAAATCAATAAATGTAATACACCATATAAACAGA
>NW_004955412.1:15995198-16009246 GCF_000276665.1 Chinchilla lanigera | reverse complement strand
AATGGATCAAAGATCTAAATATTAAAACAGAAACACTAAATCTACTGGAAGATAAAGTAGGTTGAAATCTTGAAGACACAGGGGTAGGCAGAGTCTTCATGAACAAAATCCAACTGCACAGGAAACACTTCAAAGAATCAACAACTGGGATCTCATCCTATTAGAAAGCTTTTGTACTTCAAAAGAAATCACCAATAGAGTGAAAAGACAACCCACAGAATGGGAAAACATTTTAGCTAACTGTCTCTCAGGCAAAGGACTCATATCTAGAACATATAACAATTGAAAAAAAAAAAGCCCCGGCCCCCCCAAATTCCAACACCCAATCCAAAATAGGCATCTGAGATGAATACCCACTTCTCAGATGAGAAATAAAAATGACAAATAAATACATGGAAAAATGTTCAATAGTAGCTGGGGATGTAGCTCAATGGCACAACCCCTGCCTTGCAAGCATGAGGGAGAGAAAGGAAGGAAAGGAAGGAAGATGTTCAACCGAAAAAAAGATGCTCAACATCATGGATCATTCAAGAGATGCAAATTAAAACAACACTGAGATGCCATCTCACCCCAGTAAGAATGGCTACCATCAAGAAATCAACCAACAACAAATGCTGGAGGGGCTGTGGGGAAAAGGGAACTTTTCTTCACTGTTGGTGGCAATGTAGACTGGTGCAACCACTTTGGAAATCAGTGTGGAGATTCTTCAAAAAATTAGGATTAGAGGTTCCATTTAACCCAGCTATTCCCCTTCTGGGTATTTTCCCAGAAGAATTAAAAACATCATTCCACAGTGATACATATGCACTAAGTTCACAGCAACACAATTTGTCATAGCAAAATTTTGGAGACAATGCAAATGCCCAACTGAGGAGTGGATAAAAAAGATGTGGTATTTTTATACAATGGAGTATTATTCAGGTATAAAGAAAGATAAACTCAAGGCTTTTATAGGTACATGGATGCAACTAGAGACCATACTCATAAGTGAAATAAATCAGACCCACTTGTGTAAACACCATATTGTCTCCCTTGAGTAAGAACCTGAGTGAATAAAACTGAAAGGTACAATAGATATTGTGAAAGGGAAAGAGACTGCTCAATAGGAAAAAACAACTGGGATGAGGGAAAGGAGAAAAGAAAGAAGGAAAGGGAAAATATATATGTATGTATATACAAGATAGCTAATTGTGCTACTAATTTCTATTGGTTTATTGAAAGAAACAGTTGTTTGTCTGATCAATCTTGCATACCTATACCTGGTAATCTGAGTAACTACTTTGAAGATAACAATAAGTAATACAACAACCATTACTGATTTTCTATCATCTTGCCTTGAAATTCTGTCATTTTTATAGCTTTTGTCTTTTTTGTTGTTGTTTTTAAAATAAAAAAATAAAATAGTTTGTTGCACTCTCCTTTCCCTTGCTCAGTTGAAAAAGAGTTCTTTCTTCCATGCATGAAAACCTTACATGTATACCTAGCATTAAGTACTTGGAATTCAATGCTGAACAAGATATGGTTTCAGCCTTCATGGAGTTGTCCAAACGAAGATACACAGAGTAAAAAATAAAATTATAACACAGTAAAAAATCTCTAAGAGAAATACAGGATATTATGGGAAACTTGAAGGAAGTAATGCTTAAGCTGAGCAGTTGAAGACAGTTCCTGAGAGCTACAGTAGGATGTAGTGATGAGACTGAAGCACACAGATACCAAGTAATAAGGGTTCATATTAAGCATTTTGTACCTAAATTGGAAGTGGTAGAAGCTTTATTCCAGGAGAGTGGTGTCATGATGCAGACCACTACGAAGCAGACCTGAGCAGGACTTAATCAACTGGCTTTTCCTGTTCACTTGTGAATCTGTCCAAGGCCTAGGCTCCTTACCTGGAAATGGCAGACTCAAAGTGAACCTCTCTGAGTTACTAATCTCTTCTAAAACTTGTAGTGGTGGATGAAGCTAGAAAGCCTCAAAGGATAAGACAAGATCACAGCAAGGGACACCCGGATCAGATCTCAACTAGATAAAGACTATAGCCTCAGGCATCTCATTCTTCAGTGGATTAACTTAATACCTTACTTGAAGTCCTTGAGTGGTTCTGCCCTTCTTGCATACTCCCCCCTCCTTTCTTCTGATAATCAAATAAACATGGGCAAGCCAGAGGAGGTCTTGGTCTTAGCCTTGAGAGAATTTTGAATTATGTGAGAGGGCTTTGATCCTCACGGAGCCCTGAAATAATTCCGTATGTCTCTTTTTATTTAACCTTTACCATACACTCATTCAGGAGATTGTGGACCTGATCAGCCCGCCATAATTAAGGGATATTATTAACCCCAGAGTGTCAGAATCAGATTTACATTTCCAACTTTGCAGCGTGTGGATTGAATTTGAGGAAAACAGGGAGCAGAAAAGCAACAGGTGCTTCTGGACCAATCCTGTTGAGGTGGCTGCACACTCTACAACAGCAGCAGTGAATGAGCAAAATACAGAGAATAATCTGAAAGTATACAAAATTTGAGTGGATGAGGGACTCAAGGATTTTTGGAAAGTCTATCAATAGGCATGATCTTTAAAAAGGAAGTAGCATAGGAAAAGTAGCATAGCCAAGTAGGTTTGAAAAATACTACATTGAGCATGAAAATGATTACTATTATTTGTCAGAAACTTCATGCTGTTCCTTGAGTAAGATAAAGTCAAACTGTAACATGCTTTTCAAATATTTGATTACAAAACCTTTATTTTGCAGAACACCTTGTAAGAAGACTAATGTCCCACAGAGCACTCTGGGAGAAAATGCTGTTTCTGCTTTTACAGTTGTGTTATGTAATCCTTTGAGGATGTCTTGTTTTATCCCTTTACAGAGCACAGGTATTTATTTTGGTTGCCTCAGCTGGGTAAAGTTGAAGAGAAAAAGATCAACTGAAATTCTGTAAGGATTCCCCCATAAAACCATTCAGTGATGCTGGGAAAACTGGCTTTCTACAAGCCGAAGTCTTAACCTAGACCTGTGTCTCTCACCATTTACTAAGCTAAAAACGATGGGTCAAATATCTAAATAAATAGAAACACTTAATTTGCCAGAAGATAGAATAAGTAAACTCTTGAAGACATAGGTGTACACAAAAATATTATAAACAAAATCCCACTTGCAAAGGAAATATTACAAAGAATCAACAAATAGAATCAAATCAAATCAAAGCTTCTGCACTGTGAAGGGAACCCAACAGTGAAGAGATAAACTGCAGAATGGGAAACATTTTTTCCAGTAACTCTTCAGACAGAGGACAAATATCTAGAATATATAAAGAACTAAAAAAAATTAGACCACTTCAAATTTAAAGATCCAAAAACAGGCAAGTCAAATGAACAGAAGTATGATGATGAAGTACAAACAGCCAATAAATACATGAAACAATGCTCAGCATCCCTGGTCATTACAGAAATGCACATTAAAACAATATTCAGATTCCATCTCACACCAGAAAGAATGGCCATCATCAAGAAATTTGCCAAAAAGCAATGCAGGCAAGGGTATGGGAAAAAGTAACACTTCTCTATTATTGGTGGGAGTGTACGTCAACACAACCACTATGAAAAGCAACATGGAGATGCCTTCAAAAACTAAAACTAGGCTAGGCATGGTTGCACATGCCTGTAATCCCAGCACTTGGGAGGCTGAGGCAGGAGGATTGCTGCGAGTTCAGAACCAGCCTGGGCTACAATGTGAGCTCAAGGTCAGTCTGAACTGCACAGCAAAACCCTGTCTCAAAAAGCCAAAAAACAATAAAAAAAATACAAGATAAATAAATAAAAAACTAGAGGTTCCATTTGACCCAGCTATTCCTCTTCTAGGTAGTTTCTCAAGAGTTAAAAGTCATCATACCATAGCATGCATACCCAGGTTTATACCAGCATAATTTACAGAATCTAAATCTTGGAAACAGCCCCTATACATATCAACAGATGAACAGATAAATGTGGTGTTCATACACAATGGAGTATTACTCTGCCATAAAGAATGTGAGACATGGCTGGGGATTTAGCTCAGCAGCACAGCGCCTGCCTGGCAAGCGCAAGGTAGTGAGTTTGATTCCCGGTACCAGAAAAAAAAAAAAAACCAAAAAATAAAAAAATAAAAGAATATGCTACATTTTTAGATAAATGGATGTACCTCAAAACCATAATCTTAAATAACTCACACAAGTTTAAATCTTTGTGTGCATGAAAAAAAAACCCAAAGTACAAATAAGGAGTACTATGTAGGATAGATATTAAGAAGTAGAACATTTTCAAAGGGGAAGGGGAACAAGTGGAGAGTGAAGGGAAAACAGTTAAAAAAAAAAATGGAAAGAGAGCTTTTGCAAATGGGGATGGGAAGAAGGGTTAGCGGGAGGGGAGGAAACAAAAACAAGAATTAAGAAGTGCTATGTACATATACTGAATACAGATATACCTGAAAATAACAGGCTCACTGGCAACAAATCCTGTTAAACTGCTTATGCTTTTTCATATTAATTCTGAGTAGTTACAGAGCTGTATTTATCTAGACACAGAACTGAATACACTCAGAAACAGAAAACCTGACTATATATATAAAACTTCTAAAGACTGTAATTTGGCTTACAATGCTCCAAACTATGCCAGAGACCAGTGAATGGTCTAATTCTAAAAGCATCAAATTCAGTATCTACAAAAGAGACACAGTATTCCGAAAAAAAAATTGGCAATCAGTTTTTTTGGGTTTTTGTATTTGTTTTCATTTTGTGAGATGGGGTCTCACGATGTGGTTTAGACTGGCCTTGAACTCATGGTGATCCTCCTGCTTCAGCCTCCTCAATACTGGGATTAGTCAACAGTCACGCACCACCACGCCTGGCTTTTGTTCTTGTTTTTTAAGGCAAGGTTCTGCGATGTAGATCAGGCTGGCCTTGAAATCAGTGATCCTCCTGCCTCAGCCTCCTGACCACGTCCAGCCCAGAACCAGCAATCTTAACACCAAACATCATTGAATAGAAACATATTGCTAATACAATGATGCGAAAGAAAAAAAAAAAAAAGACACATCCTTTCCTTTTATATTTTAATATATTACAAAGTAACAGTACAAATGCTGTGATTATTATTAAAAAAGGATCCAAATTTTTCAACTAGTGAATTTTATAAACAATTCTGCAATTGAAGGGAAACAGTATCTTGATACATAAAATTTTTAGGATTTTAAAATTTTAAAAGCAGAAAAATGTTAACATTAAATTCTTTCCAAATGTTCAAACAAAAATCAACTTGTACAATGTCCATAACAAAATGTATCCTTGGTACATGTCTTGGGCACTTGGAAAATGTTAAAATTTCTGAAGTTTGAGTGAGAGAGGCAGCACATAACAACTTCATGAATCTTTTTTTTCGAAAACGAATGCTTTCAGTAAAACATTGTACCATTTTATGAGTATACATTGTTATTTTTGTTCTTCCTGAAAAAGGGAATTAACATTAATACTGTAATTTTCCATGTAAAAATATACACCTATGGATATTTCATGTACAGATACTTAAGTTCCTGAGTGACCAGTCATACAGCAAACATGATTTAATAAAAAATTTCTAAAACTTTAGAATAGCACGTGTAGATTTATACTTGTATAGGGTAAGAACATGTCACAGAATTTATACTTAAGTTCTCTAAATTAACCAAAATTATTTATCTACTAACAACTAGTAACTTCCTGAAACTGTTAATAAATCATAGAAAAATTATATTTTCTAATTTATTAACAAAATAGCCATCTGAGACTATCAACTTAAACTTCATATTGTACCCACCAAAACTGGATTCACTTAACACAAAATTTCTTGCAGTACAAAAAATTAAAATACTTGCTTTATAATACAACCATCTTTGAGGTCTGATCAAAGTATACGGGAATGTTTAGATTTTAAAACTGTTACAGCAAAAGACACATTGCTGCCATGGCATTATAACAATGTGTCTTTTACTATAATTTTCTTCTTTTAAATTTAAACGTTGTATTATTTTTTTAATCATGCCTGGTATACACTCCACCCTTCTGAAGCTGTCTAAATGATTAGGAACTGTGGCACTTTCTTTTGCGTAAAACCCTTTCCTCTTTATAAAACCCTGAGGTGAAAGGTTACTAGTGAAATAAAACTGGAACCACAAATTTTCTCATTTCTCTATGAAATGGTAACTGTAGATTGTTTAAAAAATGTGACAACTTGAAACTGTTTTGTACAGTTTTTCAAAATATTTTCAGCTCAACTTAGTCAAAAAGAGCCTAAAATGACCCTAAAAAAACAACGTCCTTTTAATGTTTGCTAGTGCCGAGATGAGCGCCATTTTCCATCTCTACTGCTGTCCCTTCTGTTATCATAATCATGGCTCCAGCCATCATGATTCCTGTCTTCATAGAGGAAGTCTTCTCTGTGTCCTCTGTAATGGTGGTCAGACCCGTGATCAGCATAACGCTGCTCTCGGCTGTAATGTCTGTCTGCTAGGTAGGGATGAGAATTCTGTCTGATTTTACGCTGGGACTGGGATGGTGATGTATCTTGGCGCCACTGGGAGCCTGGAGACTGGTTAAAAGTATGATTGTGTGACTGAACTGATGGTGAAAATCCTGATTGATCCATGTGTGGAGAGCCAAATTTCCCTCCATATGGCATCTGTCTCAAAACACTGTTCATCTGAAGGAAAAGAAAAAGAAAAGATATTAACTGCAAATATTCCTAGATATCAAAGTTGATTATACATACACTTAGTCATAATTAACCCAAGAGCCTAGACCGGTGGTGGCAAACCTCCAGCACGGTGCCACAGTGGACTGTTTGTTACTAAAGCTATAAAAGCTTCATCATCATTGGCCTAGATGGATCATAAGTTAAATGTAACTATAATACAATACAATCAATCTCTCTGTTCATCTGAAAGAATACCTAAAAGATACTTGCACAAAAATATTACCCCTTGCTCTGAAGAACATAATTTAGAAAGGAAAAGTTCATAAAAAATAATAATAATACAAATCACTATGTAATGAACATATAAAAAACTGAAAGCATCCTTTGCTATTTTGTAAAACGTTGTCAATCTGTTAGTATTTTCCTCCTTTTATTTCTAAAATAAAAAAAATAAAAAAAAAAACTGAAAGCTCAGTATCACTAGGAAATGCTTCATAAAGGTGTCATACGATCTGCATATTAAAAGAATGAAGTATTTTAAGGAAAATATTTCAAAAAGGAGATATGCCAAGGAATGAAAACGGCTAACAAAAATTAAAAGGAAAATACAAAATGGTGTTAAACAAGAGCAAGTAATTCTAGTTGAAAGAGGTTACAGATCTTAGAAGTAACAGTAAAATCTAAGTCTAGAAGGGTTTATTAGAATCAGATTATAGCAATTTCTCATTACTAAGCTAAAAAAGTCTGACAACTTGCAAATAGTGGAAAGTAAATGAGTAGGGAAAAGACACAAAATAGGGTTGGTAACATTACTTGGACAGAAGCATGATAATTTATTAGGTCAGTGGTTCCCAAATTCTGCTTGTGCATAGGTAGCATTTTGCAGATGAATACAATATGAAAGTTTGGGGACCATAAGCTGAGATTGTGGTTTGGGCAAAGTAAATTTAAAAAGGAATTAATGAATGTAAGAACTATGGAAGATTTTTTAAAAAAAGGAGGATGTGGTAAAGGAGTGGAAACAAAATTGAAATAGAAAAAGATAGATATGAGCCAATTATGGTGGTGTATGCCTGTAATCCTGGAACTCTGGTAGGCTGAGGCAGGAGGATTTTAAGCTCCAGCCCAGCATGAGCAACTCACTAAGACCCTGCCTCAAAGCACAAGAAGGGCTGAGGATATAACTCAGTATAAAAGTCCTAGGTTCAATCCCTAGAATTACACACACACAAACACAAATAAATAATAAAAACACAGCTAAAATTTTAAGCTTAGTCATGTAGTGATGTCTGGAAAACTCAAGTATATTAAAATACTAGAGTCTGTGATAAGTTTATGATTCAAGAAAGGTAAAGAGTTTCAGGAAATGAATCTGCAAGTATTTGTATATATACAGTAAGTACTGCTGAAGACAAATATACATGTAAAATGAAGTTTTCTATTTATCTTGTCTTCTAAGCATACATGTCAGCCCAGTTAAAACACAGTATTATTCAATCTAGAAAGATCAGTCTAATAAAACTTTGAGGCTATGTTAAATTTTCAGGCATGGTGGCATACACAGGAACTCCAGCTACTGAGGTGGTTGAAGCAGGATTCCAAGTTCAAAGGTGGTCTGGGAAACTCAGACCTTATCTCAAAATAAAAGTTGGTTTTACAGGACTAGGGTTATATGTCAGTGGCAGAGTGCCCCTGGGTTCGACCCCCAATGCCCCCCACCCTAGAAATAAAATTTCCAACCGGACAAAATTAAAATCATTTATACAATATAACATGAATATTTTAAGAATGATTTCATTTTAACATGTCAAGTAAAAAAATATTAGCCTACCACTGCTTGTCTCTGATAATTTTCTGGAGAAGAGAATGACCTCTGAATTATCTGTGATGATGGTGTCATGCTATCCACAGCCCTTTCATATCTGCTAAAAAAACACAATCATTCATTCAACACGTATTTACTAAACTCTAACGGTCAACAAGACACAGTTCTCAAAGTTGACAATTAGTAAGACCCAGACAAGGAGAGGAACCAAACAGATAATGTCACATGATTATAAGTGATACAATGTAAAATTAAAAGATCCAGGGGAGGTGAAAAATAAAGTTCTATTTCAGCTTGGCTGATCAAGGACAATCTTGCTAAGAAGGAGACATTTAAGAGTCAAAGCTGATTAGTAAACTTACCTGGAGACAAAACATTCTCAGCTGAGGGAAGGGCTAGGGCAGGGCTGGGCAAACTACAGTGGGCCAGATAGGTTTGTAAAGCAAAGTTTTTACTGGAACACTGCAGGCTCTTTTCTCTATGGCTACCTTAGTGCTACAATGGCAGAGACTGTACAGCCTGCAAAGTCTAAAGTCTTAACCATCCGATCCTTCATCAACAAACTTACCAATCTCTGAGCTAATGCACAAGCCCAGACAGAGAATTAAAATGGAAAGGATTCCATAGACTAGTTACGAAGGACAAGGGAAGCACAATGAAGAAGAGATAAAATTTAGACATTTTTCTGTTTGAGAAACTGGTTAGACATGTACTCACACACGAAAAAAGAATAGTTCTGGTAACAACCAATTATTTGTCATATAGTTTTGATTAAAGATCCAGTGGAGGGTAGAAAAGCAGAGGTTCTCTTTTATGTTTTTAACTTGGCTTTTCTTTTTTTAAATTTATTTTAACGATAAAAGAATGAAACATTAACAAACATGCATTTACAAAATAACATAAAATACAAACACCACAAAATTTCAGACAAGGTGATAGGAAATTAACTTGGTTTTTCTTAAACCAGGGTATATACCTGTATACTAAGACTTTATTATTATTTCATCCATTATTCAATTTATATTATGCATAGTAACTTTGATTAAAACTATTTACCTGTGTATTTTTTCACTTGCTTATATAACCCCACCTCCACTGTCTCTTTTTTTGTTTGTTTGTTTTTTGTTTTTTTTGGTTTTCTCCGGTACCGGGAACCGAACTCATGACCTTGCGCTTGCCAGGCAGGCGCTTTGCCGCTGAGCTAAATCTCCAGCCCCCTCCACTGTCTCTTTATGGCCATCCAATTATCTCCTGCTCTCGACATCTCCTTAATCCTAATCACCAACCTAGTTCAGATAACTTCCTTTCTACTTCCTTGCAACCCTGTTTAGGTAACTTTCTTGCTAATACCAGTATTTTGCTACCAACAGTTTCCAAAATGGTTTATTTTTACTCTTGTCCCTTCTAAACCAGTCTTTCATTGCAACCAAACAAATCTGTAAAATACAAACTTCCTATCATTAACCTACCTAAAACATTTTAATGCCTTCCTACTGTTTTTAGGATAAAATCCCCCCAATCTTAATTATAGCCTATTCTAAGAGATACCATCCAGTCTCCATCAACATCACCTACTGCTCTGTACTCTCTTTATGATCTAGTTACGCTGGGTTCTTTCAGTTCCTCATCTGTATCATCTCCTACTGCCAAAATTTTGTCAAGTACTTTCTTCTAGTTCACTTAAGAACTAATTATAGTAATTAAATAGAGTCACAAAATATATACCTAACATATATCTTAATCTAGACTTAAAGCTGCACTTGGCAATATGTCAATACCAATGCTAGGTCACACTGCCTACATGTGAATCCCAGCACACTGAAAAATGTTCAACATTACTGGCCATTTGATAAATCCAGATTACAACACTGAGATTCCATCTTACTCCAGAAAGAACGGCTATCATCAAGAAATCAAATAACAAGCACAGGCAAGTATGGAGAAGTCTGAGGTGGGTTCCTACTTTGCTAGTAGGAATGTAACTAGTACAATCGTACAATCATTATGGAGATTCCTCAAAAAACTAAAACTATAAATTCCATTTGACACAGCTATTCCTCTTTTAAGTATCTTCCCAAAAGAGTTCAAGATATATTAGTGTTACACGCACACCTAAACTTATAACACAACTCATTATAGTTAAATCTTGGAAGCAGCCTGTATGTCCATCAACAGATGAACAGGTAAAGAAAATATGGTATTTATACACAAAGGAGTACTATTCTGCCATAGGTAGGATAACTTCAGTCATTTGTAGGAAAATGGATGTACCCTGAGACTATATTAAGTGAAATAAATCAGATATACAAACTTAAATATCTCATTTTCTCTTACATGAAAAACCCAAAAACATAAATAATTTCATGAGGAAAATAAAAGATAATACAAAATAGGAAGTCAGATCACCTACCACTGGGAAGGGGAATTAGAGAAAGAGAGAGTATAGAGGGAAAGGAGGTCAAGGTGAAGCAAAAAGAATTCAGATGTGCTATATACACTGAATGTAATCAGTATGTACAGCAAATATGGACTAATGAACATAAAAAAAATTACCTGCTAGGAGATGTAGAGGTAGGACTTGAATTTCCAACATGATGCTGGGGATATGATAAACTGATGTCCTGTGAGGCATGACTACTTCCTAAAATAATTTCAAGAATTCAAATAGAAAACTTAATTTCAACCTATGCCTCCCCACCCCAAATCACTCCAGAGGAGTAATTAAAGTTTAAAAGAAAAAAATTTCAAGTTATTATGAACTTCTTTATAGCTTTCAAAGTATGTAATACCAGATATACATAACAAAGCATTCCAAACAAGGCACTATTTAGTGTATAAATATGCAGTGTGGTCATATTCCAATCCTCACACTAAGTTGTAAGACAGAATATATGGAAAGTTTCACCCTTACATGATCAAGAATTAAAATTTGTGAAAGTAACTTACAAGCAGCCAGGATAAGCACTTTCAGAAAACAACACATGCTGCTTTAAAGAGCATGAATCCAAACCCAAATGCCTCTAATAAAGCTCATGTGGTATTTTCAGTAAGCCAAAATGAAAAATTGTAAACAGTTTTAAATTTTAATCTTCAAAACCCATGTGTCAATGTAAATCACTTTCAGAGATTAAGTGTACTATTTATGAAGGCTAAGAAAGTATTTTACCCCAAGAAAGGTTACTTAAAACTGCATAATAAATTTAAAAACAGATAAACATAGTAGCAAACAACCCTTCTCCCCCTATCATGGAAGAGTTACCTGATCTAAACTGAATTTTGATGGGCCTTCCAAAAAGTTTGATTCCATTAAGTAGATTCATTGCATAAGGAACAGATACTTCATGTTTAAAATTCACAAACGCAAACTGCTTTGGTTTACCATCCTTATCTTTTGGAATTTTCACCTTTATTACTGGCCCAGCCTACAAAAAAGTGTTGAGAATTTAAATAAGGCAATTTCAGAGAAATACTCAAATTTTACAAATAAAAGAGAACACAGAGTTGAAAAAACAGACGCATCATCAGAAACTTAAAACGGCTTTTCATTTTGGTTAGAATGAAAATCTTCGTTATGCCTGACAATTAGATTAACTTATTTGGAGAACGAGCCCCATAAGGAGCTAAAAACGCACTCCGTGAATTTACACTTCACACCACAGAACGTTTTAAAAAGGCGACCAACAGATATCACTTTCCCACTCCATGGGAAAACAGAGTGTCAACAGTAGGAGGAAGTGACTTTCTCAGGCTAAAAATTCCATTCGTATCGATTGATTCATACATAACCAGTTACGGGTGTAACTGGGCTGGGAGCAAAGGGATATTTCAAAATTTTCACACATTTTAATACAGAACACTACTATGCTGCTTTTCTGCATAGGATTTTTTGGTTTTCGAAACAGTTTAATAATCTTGCAATTTTGCAACTAACTTAGGCGCCAACACACAGAGAAAGTGAAATAGTGTATCGTCGGAGTTAGACGCACCAAAGACAAATCATCTTACAAAGACCACAGAAAGAGGAAAACGCAAAAGCACTGCTCCACGAAGACCCCACGCGCATTATTACGTCCCTGAGGACCCCGCATCTGCACGACGAGAACGCCTGATCGCGGGCTCCTCCACCACCTTTGGTCGTCAGCCTGGGACGGAACCACCTACGGTTCTGCTAATAAAGCGACACCCAGCGACGCCCGCTTCCCCCCTCCGAGGCGCGCGCTCCGTTCCCAGACAGCCCAGCTCCGGCCAGGACAGCGGGGCGGGCCGAGGGCCAGGCCCCAGGCCACCAGGAAAACCAAACGCCACGGGGGTAACCCCAACCACCACTGACCTGGTGAAAGAGTTCGAACAGCAGCTCCTCGGTCACTTTAGTTTCAAGGTTGCCCACAAAGAGAGTGCGGTCCGCCTCCGCCGCCGCCGCCCCCATCTCAACGTCGCCCCCTCCCCACCGAGGCTGAAGGGTCGGGCCGACGCAGCGACTGCGCAAACTCGAAAACCCCACGTCCTTACGCTCAGGCGTCGTGACGTAAACGTCTGTCACGCCAGAGCTCGGGCGGTGTGAGCGTGCGCGCGCAGTGCGCCTGCGTAGAGGCTGACGGCAGCTTTTCGGCCCGGCGGTAGTTATGGCGTCGGAGGTAGGGGCTCTGTGCCGTAGAGTCCGGCTGGAGTGATCTGTGGAGCGGCGAAGAAGCTTCCCTGACCTACGGACGTAACGTAGACACTGCTAGCAGTGTCTGAAGATGGCCCTGAACTATGCGACCCTGTGCGCCGGCGATCAAGGGAACGGGGTGGCCCACCGCCCTGCGCACGGCGACCTCGGCCAGGCGGCCTTGGCGTTGGCGATGGTCTCTGGAGACAGCTTCCTCGTTGGCAGACCTGAGCTGGTTTACCCCGGACCTCCGCAGGCCGTGCGACTGAGCGCTCGGACCCACGGCCGAAGAATGCCTGGCGTCCGGAATCCGACCCTCCTTATAAAGGGAAGAAAACTGAAGGGTGGAAGGCGATTCGGCGCAATCAGATTCTCTCCTTATACCATCCCTAGGGTGGACTCCGTCTGTTAGGAAGTGTGCTGCGGCAGCCTCTGATGGCATTTGGAGGGGTCTCAACTCGAATTTCAGCCTAAAACGAATGCTTCCCCTTGCTTAGCTTGCGAACAAGGCTACTTTAAAGTCATTTTTTGGTGTGACTGCAGTTTTATTTTTTAAAAAGATGTACTTTCATTTTATTATAAAAAGTGTATGTAGGCGTTTGTAATACAGCCTAACTCAAAGAAAACTTTACTATTAATCCTGATGTAGCCGGAGTGAGTAGCTCAGGAAGGAGATAGAAGGGATTTTCTTTTTAGCTGAGCAACAATCGTATAATTTGACCATTGATTCCCTTTATTTGAAACTTGTAATTCGAGCTTCTTTCCATAGCTGTCTTCCTCTTTACCTGAGACTCTTCCTTGTAACTGGGGTTGGTTTAAAAAAAACAAGTGTTCCTTTTTCTTAAACTGGTTTAGCCTTCCACCACCGCCACCCCC
>NW_004955412.1:15990696-15995098 GCF_000276665.1 Chinchilla lanigera | reverse complement strand
TTCTGTCTCGGCCATTACTACCCTACCCCCCCATCAAAAAACTTAAACCTTAATACTCTTTAAATTATTCCCTTTGCCAAATAGTATTGAAAGAGTTGTGCCAATTCGTTGTGTAAGCAAATAGGCTAGCTTTTTTCCAGTAGATTGTCCTCTGTGTAGACTTTCTTAAAAACTGTGTTCAAATAATGCAAAATTGCCTTACTTACACAGTATCTGAAAGAATCACATCAGAAAGAGATAAACTGAAGAATTTACCTAACATCGAAAGGTCTAGAAACCAGATCATAGGAAGGATGATTGAGAGAATAATATTAATTCTTATTTATTTAATAGTACTTGCAAGGCAATGTACCTAAGGGAATTACTCATTATTTATTGAGATTACTGAAGATTCACTCTGAGCCTGCTACTGCCTATATTATGTGGATGGGATAAAATAGTGAACAAGATAGGTAAGGACCCTGACTAATTAATGGAGTTCTCTCTATTTGATTCTCATAGCAGTCCAGAAGAAAATTATGCTATTATTTTTTTTCTGAGAAACAAAAGAGGTCGTCAGCTAGAAAATGGTAGTCTTGCAGCCTTTCAACTAAATTTCCTCCTCTGAGCCATGCAGCACAAATTATTTGAGTGACTATTTTCTCAGTTTTCCTGAAGATAATATGTAACTAATACTATTCCAGATACCGAAAAAGTTAACTCGTAATACACAATGCATGCCTTTGTCTGAGCATTATGAAATCTCATTGTTGAAAAGTGACTATAGATAGATAGTTTGTTCTTTTTTTTGAGACAGGGTTTTGCTCTGTAGTTCAGGCTGGCCTTGAACTCGTGGTGATCCTCCTACCTCAGCCTCCAGAGTGCTGGGATTATAGCCGTGTGCCACCATGCCTGGCTACTGAGGGTTTTAGATTGGGCAAAAATAATAAAGCTGAAAGTAAGGAGAACTTTCTTAAAACTTAGAAATGCCTAGTAGTGGAAAATATACCTTGGGGGGTACAAAGTTAGGTGCCAGAAAGTTCAAATGCAGACTGAATTCTGTCAAGGATTTTATCAAAGGAATTATAATGCAAAATATGACTAGATAACCAGGTTTGGTAGTGCACACCTGTAATCCCAGCACTTGGTAATCCCAGCACTTGATAATCCCAGCACTTGATAATCCCAGCACTTGGTAATCCCAGCACTTGATAATCCCAGCACTTGATAATCCCAGCACTTGATAATCCCAGCACTTGGTAATCCCAGCACTTGATAATCCCAGCACTTGATAATCCCACTGCTCAAAAGGCCTATAAATGAGAAGTGTCCAAGTTTGCTGAGGTAGTCAACCTGTGTTATCGTTTTTTATTAGTCACTTTTTTCTTGCTGGTTCAAAACACCCACCACCCTCGGTTTAAAAGAGATTTACTTTTATCCACCATTTCAGTGCATGTATGGTTCGCTGGCTTGCTCCATGGCAGGAACAGCAGGTTAGAAGGGGATGGCAGAGGAAAACTGCTCATCTCATGGCAGCTGGGAAGCAGAGCAGGGGGAAGAGTGTCTTGAGTTGCAAGGGAATAGCCAGAAATCACAAACCCACCCAGACACCTAGAAGTGCATTCCACGAATTCCAGGGCAGATCCCAAAGCCATGGAGGTGAAATCCCACCCTAACTGCCACAATAGCTAATTTTCCCTTACTCAATGTCCAATTTTTATTGTTTGTATTTTAAAGTGTAGAGTTAAAGATTAATTGGGAAAGAACCAGTAATCTTCTTTTTTTTCGAAACAGAGCCTTGCTGTGTATTAGTCACTGTTTTGTTCCTGGAACAAAACACCCACCACTATGAAGGAGGCCGAGCTAGTTGGTTCCATATAATCATCATCTAGGAGATGATTTAGCAATAAATTAGAGCATTTGTCTTAGCTTATCAGGGAAAAGAAGCTGAGATTTATAAATGAGGGAACAAAAATCTGATGTAAGAGTACCCAAAAGTGATTACATCAGGTTGTGCCCACTTACATGAGTAGCTGCTTAGGAGGCTGAGGCAGGAGGATCTCAGCAAGTTCAAGCCTAGGCTGAGCTACACAGTATGTAGCAAGACTCTGTGTCAAAGTATTTGGAGGCCAGCCTGGACAATTTAGTGAGAACATCTCAATGTAAAAGGGTTGGGGATGTAGCTCAGTGCTCCCTGGGTTCAACGCCCAGTTTAAAAAAAAAAAAAAGAGAAGGGGCACGAGAGAGTAACTTTCTGACTGACTCATCATGACTAGGGATTGGGTAAATAATAGTGTATGTGCTAGAAAAAACATTAATAAAATGTAGTTTATTGTATTTGGCAAAAGGAGACCCTCATTCACATAAAAGCTCCACTATTTTAAGTCTAAATCCGTAGATATCTAAATTCTTGTTCTTGACATCCAAGTTGCAGTGTGTCAAGTCACAAAGGCTGTATTGGTAAGCAGAAACCAACATAAACCTCTTTCAATGAAGGTACCTAACAGTCCATATTATTAAAAATCCAAATAAGTACATAAAATGGACTTTAATAATAGTGATATAATTATTGATAGTAATGTTGCCATCCTTAAATGGATGAATTCTGAGAGTAGTTTAAAAAAATCACTCTTTCTCACAAAGGTATTTGTAACTTCCTGGCATGTGTCCCTTTGTTTTTGTGGGGGGCGTTGCCCCATGCATTATATTATCCTAAGCAACTGGCTAGCGTGGGATCCTAATAAGGGCGTTTACTTTTTTTTAACTCATCACCACTCAACTCTGAAAGAATGGTCATTTAGGATACAGAAAAAAAGACTTAATAAGACTTTCCCTCAGTAGCCAGATTTGGTAGTAATACAACTTTAAGAGGGATATCTTTGAAGAAAGGAAGAAGGAAAATTCCACAAGAAAGCAGAGTAAAAGGTAAATCAGAAGGTTCAACTCTCCAGCAAAATTGCCCTTAATTCCTTCAGTGAATTTATCCAGATCCTACTAAGATGCATCTTTGATATTACAAATTTCTATGAAAAGATTGCCCATTTTCTCTGTTAATCAAATATATGTTTGAATACGTATGGCTCCTTACCTCCTATATCTTGTCCTGTGTCCTTTGCCTGTGTCTATTGCCCATGTCCCTTCAACTGCTAAGGCCTTCTCTTCACAATGTATTTATATTACATTCCTATAATCGTCTTTATCACCTGACCTGTATTGACCTGGACATATATCCTCATTTTTTGTTTGTTTTTTGTTTTTGCCTCTACAGCCTCTAGTGCATCAATAGCACGTCTCTGATCACAGTTGTGTTTTGTTTTTTGTTGCTTTTTTTGTTTTGAGACAAGCTTTCCCTATGTAGCTCAGGCTGTCCTTGAACTCACTTTGTGGCCCACACTGGCCTCAAAACTCGAAGGGATCTTCCTGCGTCAGCCTCCCAGGTGCTGGTATTATAGACATGCACTGTCATGCCTGGCTCACACAGTTGTTTTTACAGAGCCTCCACTGAAATACAGTACAAGATGGCAACAATAAATTTAACAACTGACACATGTTTTATCACCTTCGGAGAGTCATAATGTGTAATGGCATGTTGAAGTTTCTGCTAGCTTGTTTAGAAAAAGAGTTTTTTTCTAATTTAAGAAAAAATTTATTGAAGACCTAAAAAACAATTCCTAAAAGACTGACTATTCCAGAAAACTGTAGCTACACAATGCATTGTGTCTATCATGTTAAAGTGTGCATTAGACACAAATACAAAAACCATGGAACAATTTACCATTCTTCAACAATTTGAGCAAAGATAAAACGCCTAAGGAACAACGTGGCTGACTTGCAAAGGATGGGCTGTTTAAGCACCATTTTTAAAAAAAGCACAAATGAATGAGTGTGTTCAGTTATATACACTGAATTGGGACTTTGGCACTAGGAATCAGAGCATTTTATGCTAATGTTATATAGCATTGACATGTATTATAAAAGTGTAGTGTCAAAGGAATAGAACCACCAGCATTCAAAAGCAGCTTTATCGCCTAGGCAATAAAACACTCTACACCATGTCTCTTGACCATCATTGAATACACTGGTAGCAACTTTGAAATGAAAAAAAAAAAAAAAGAAAAAAGGGGCTATAACCCCTTTTCTTTGTTTAAAATCAAATGAAACAAACATCAACTCTATTCTACACTAACGTCTTCAAAGTACATCATTTGTACAAGAGAAAGAGTAGGAATAAAAATGTGTCGACAGGGATCCAAACACGATGAGAGCGCCTCACACTGCTTTCCAACGGCACTCAGGAGGGGCCACTGCATAATCACTGGCACTAAACAAAGTTGCCGAATTCTTCACCACATACTTGAGGAAATCATGAAGATAGTTGAGTAATAAAGCAAGGCTCTTCTCATCCAGAGGTGTATAGGCAACG
>NW_004955412.1:15960931-15990436 GCF_000276665.1 Chinchilla lanigera | reverse complement strand
GTCTTTTTGAGGCAGGGTCTTGCTATGCAGATCAGGCGCATCCGTCAAGGTCAGGAACAGCCGCTCTACATCCTGGGCCAGATTTGCCAGTGCCCACAGACCTCACAGCGCCGCAATCCGACGTTGTTTATTTTTTTTATTTTTTATTTTTATTTATTTATTTTTTTTGTTATTTTTTTGGTGTTTCTCCGGTACCGGGAACCGAACTCACGACCTTGCACTTGCCAGGCAGGCGCTTTTGCCACTGAGCTAAATCCCCAGCCCCCGACGTTGTTTATTTTAACAAGCGTTTTACAAGTTAATTTATCCATATCTTTAAAATTTTGCATACTGACTTTTTTCCTGAAAAGGCTGTTTTCTACAGAAACATAATTATAAATACTGTCTTTTAAATGAGACCCAATTTTTCAGATATTAGAAGTGGATTTTAGTAAATTTTAGTAAGATTTTAGTAAGTTCCCAGAATTTATTAGAAATCTACAATTTGACAAAGTTCAGCTTCATCTTTCCTGTACGTGATGCACATCAGTGTATCCGATCAGGGAGTGAGAGAGGCAAGCACATGGCTGCGGATTCCCTAGACACTGAGTATTGACACTGGTATTTTTGTTCACAAAAGCCAGTAGAAACATACCTGAGGTGTACAGGTAGGTGCAGTTATTTCTCAAGTAGGCTAATGCTGTAATTTTCTTTCAAAAAAAAAGTAATGGTGTTCTTAGCTCCTTATTTCACTGGACTATCTGGAGGCAGCTCTACTTTAAAAGGTGCAGTGGTAACCGGGCAAGTGGTGCACACCTGTGATCCCACTACTCAAGAGGCTGAGAGAGGAGGATCACTGAGCTGTGGCCAGCCTGGGCTACAAAGTGAGTTCAAGGCCACCCTAAACTGCACAGTGAAACCCTACTTCACAAAGAGGCAGAAATAAAATAAAAGGTATACTGGTACCTTGGATAATGAACACTTTTGCTTGCAAACAATCTGGTTCGCAAACACAAGCATTTGGCAGAATTTTGTCTTTGTTTGCAAACTCTGCCGCAGGTGACAGACATGACTGTGGCCATCTTTTCCAAATCGTACAACAAATTAAGTTCATGAACCACAGTACCACTGTAATTGCAGATCAGAAGAGAAAATAATTACATTCAACTTCCCAAAAACCCAAGTCAGGGAAGCAGTGTAACTCAAACTGCACATCCCATAAACAGACATCTGAGCCTTTTCATCATTTGACCAAGATACACTGTCAGCCTTTTCTCTTGCCCATCATTCCCCCGGAGACTTGCTGCTCTTTTCAGCTTTGTGCCTAGGCCTACCCTAGTCCTCAGCTAAGGAGCTTGTCCTCATGTTTCTGCCACTCAAACGTATCCATTTAGATCAGTCAAGGCTCTTTACACTGCAAAAACAAAACAAACAAACCAACCAAAGAAAACAACAGCAACAAAAACCCCATTTTAAAGCAGATTAACCCAGAAATTGACTATTAATTCACAGAGCTGTGAAACTGTCGTGACCATTTGATATTTCATCTACCTAGCAACTTTTTCTCCCCCATGTAACACTACCTTGGTATTTCTTGTTATTGATGCCTGTCCCCCTTCGCTCTGTGTTCAAGTACTTGAACCTAGCTAGTTTCATACTTAGCTCCAGGGATAAAAGTGTATAATCTATATATCTTATTTCCCATATTATGCTGACATTTTCTGATGGCAGACAATATGTCTAGATTATCTTTATTTATACCTGTGAAGTGTCCAAAGGATAAATATTTAATGAATGCTAATTGAATGAATGAAGTTTACAGAAAAGTTATCTTTCCTTGGAATCAAACTTTTCTTAAAAGGGAATATTCCAGGAAGGCAAGGGCAGGAATTATATAGTTTCTTTGGTTTAAAAAGATCTAGTTGCCTGGCCAAATGAACATAACAAAATAATAAACACAAATTTTGCTTAATAATTTGCAATTAACCTACCTATTAATCCTCACAATCATCCTATGACCAAGGTGGCAGCATTTTTCAGTAAAGATCCAAGAAGTAAGTATTTTAGATGCTGTAATTCAAGAGCCAGAATCAGGGCTATGTGGGTACTTACATAACAAGAAAGAAAACAAATTTCTACAGAGTTTATTCTCACAAAATCAAAAATATTAAGAACAATTGAATAAATTTTAGAGTAATATTAAGAAGATGGAATTCTTGCGGGGGATAACGTTTCATTTAACTGGAGTTCAAAGTTGTATTCCTTATCATCAAAATCAATAGCAAAGGCTCATCTGCAAAGCTGGGTATTAATGAGATTTTACCTATTTCATCTTCGAAAATGTCTTTTCATTCAGAGAGATACTGCCAAATACTGATATGAATCCGTGAGCATATGGTTCTAATTGAGCATATTCATTGCTTGGAAGGCATTTATATAATTCTGTTAAACTCTTCTCTTGATATTTGCCTTCTATCATGTCATTACATTGCAGATTAATTGCTTCCAATTGAAGTTCAGGCGGAGGCTTCT
This sequence comes from Chinchilla lanigera, assembly GCF_000276665.1. Lineage (NCBI taxonomy): Eukaryota > Metazoa > Chordata > Mammalia > Rodentia > Chinchillidae > Chinchilla > Chinchilla lanigera. Next base: position 15,987,925 of record NW_004955412.1, on the reverse strand, counting down.
CAATTGCATAGTTAAATGACTTTTGAAACATGAAAATTTCTTTGAACTTACATCCAGGTCCAGAAGATACAATTAGAACTCTAGTTTGAGCTATGAAATATATATATATATTGCACATGTTTGAAGGTATGGAGATTTTGCTTTTTGTTTTAATTTTTAGACAGGAAGTGTATAAAGAATTTTAAGATTGCTTATGATTCAAACAATGTTAGTTGCTGTTGAAATGGTTTTACTACTATTGAAGTTCAATGTGTAAGTGCGGTTTTATCTTTTAGTTTTATGTTAGAGAAATATCTTAAAATCCAGAGCAAAAGCTAATTTCCAAAACCATTCTGTTTCATAACAGTGGTTGAGGACAGTTCTTCTAACCACTTAAATATGTACAAACTATTCTTAGTTGAAAGGTTGTACAAAAAGCTGGCAGAAGGCTGTGTTTAGACTTTGTGTCTTAGTTTGCAAAGAATGTTAGTAATTCTCTGCTAAACTACCCAAGGTCGCAAAACTATTTAGTGGTGGAGCAGAGATTTGAATTTGATCCGGCAGCCTGGCCCAGAGCTTACTCACTTTGTGATATGAAATAGTGCTTATTGTGCTAGGGTAGCCAGTAGCCAAATCTAAAATGGAGTTTTCTTTTGCCTAACAATTTTTTTCCTTAAAAAGATGCATTATGCTGTATTTGATACATACAAACATTATAAGAAAAACACAACCAATACCCATGTATTCACCAGCCAACTTAAATAAAATACTACCCTACACTTCAAATCCTTTCTGTTGAACTCACCTTGATAACTTTATCTTTCCTACAACATAGTCACAGTCCTAAATCTGGTGTTTTTCATTTCCATGATTTTTTAAAACATAAATTTTACTATGTGCATATTCTTACCTAGAATGTCAAGTAGTTTTACCTGTTTTATAATTATACTGAAAGTATTATGTGACTTGCTCATTTTCTCCACTAAATTTTACCACCATATGTTTAAAAATTAAGTTTGAATGCGTTTCGGTGGGACATATTTTCTGGTACCACTGTCGCATATTTTCTTACACTAATTCATTTCACGTATTTTAACCGCCTGGCCTCTGAAACCACTTGAGCTAAAACTCCCAAGTTAAAATGGCATCCCACATAGCCATTCAAATATTTCTAAAAGTTGACTAATGGAAATTTTATCTGTGTTATAATGACATTTGTATTACATATGATGAAAAAACTGGATGTTAAATTTGTGCATATTAATCAGAGGCAGGAGGGAATTAAGGGCTAGGAGGATAAAGGGACAAAAAATTATCAAGATATGTTTATATACATGTACCAATTCTCCAAAACAAACATCACTATTATGTATTGCAAGCATACACTACCAGAAAATAAACTCTACATATTATATGACATCGATATCACATTTATAAAAACCAATCAGTTATTGTTTAAAAATGGGGATTGATTGATTGAGAAGGATTTTTCCCCCATATTGGGTTTCATAACCTCACACATAGTAAGGAATTTTTTGAAGAGTGATTAAAATATTTGATTGTGATGATTATTACACGAGCATATATAAGTCAAAACTTATCAAATTGTACATTCAAATTGGATACATTTATTGAACATAAATTATTTAATAAAATTAGAAGACAAAACAAAAAACAAAAACCTCCAAAAATTTTTTAATCAGAGTTAATCTCATGGTATTTCTAAAAAATGCTGTCATATAGATAAGAATTTGCCAAGTTTTCTGTGGAAGGAAGAGTGTATTCTTGTGTGGAAGCAACAATTAATCTCAAGAGATAAAACCACCAAATGAGATCCATCAGCTTTTCTTGCTTTGCTTGCAGCTGACCAAACAAACATCTAGCTAGCATGTCTTTTGAGAGATTGCACTCATCTCACCTGAGAATTCCAAGTCCCATGGTTATAAGCATTCTACTTTAGGTACGAACTTCTTGTTAATTTGGTTAGCATAAAACAGCTCCAGAAAATCTGACCATATTTTCAGGCCCTCACAAACAGATCCTTAATATATGAAACCCACGGATCAGTCCCTGGAACACAATGTCCATGACTTGGGTCCTGTGTATTCTAGAAAGTCCTCCCTTGGATATTCTCCAGTTTAGCATCACATAGGTGATACTTCCTTCATATTCTCTGCTCTTCACAGGTACCATGACAGTACTTCAATCTCACTTCATTTTTCAACTTTTTAACAAGACATTATGTCCAAAGTGAAGACCTGGAAATCATAGCTGCCAATTTAAAAAATTTCCCTTAAAATCCTCTTTCTTTCTGATAACTGCATAATAAACACAATGAGTTCTTTTGTAGGTTATCTGACTTCTGACAATATTTCACATTTAAATAATTATTCAGAGTCTAGTTCATTTTAGACAAAGCAAAAGATGTTGCCATCTACAGAGAATTTCAAGACTTTTGTGGAGGATTCTGGACAACTTGCCAAATTAGTACATACCAGAAATTTTGAAAATATCCCAATATGTTGGTGTAGGAAAGCTGTGCATACAAATTCTTTAATTATCTCCCCTTTAGGCTTAATTTTAGCCTCATGGTGTGAAAGTGAATCTGTACTTGCTCTGCTGCCATAGTATTTGATGGCAGTTCCACTTGGCTGTTTTCTCGGCCTGAGTTCAGAGCAATATGGCAGTTCTGTGATGTGGACACAGTTTCCATGCTAAAGCCATCCATTTTAATAAAGTAAAGGTCTAGCCCATTGAGTCTGGTTGAATACAGCTGTTGCATTGATCTCTTCTGATGCTACAGCCGTTGAGTTCATTTCCTTAATCACATTTTCCATACGGGTAAAAGCATGAAGCTGCTTGGTATCTTCCAGACTGCATGCATTCTAATTTCAGAATTTAATCAAATGGAACTGGCTTCCTGACAGAGTAAACAGAGCAAAATACTGTATCCAGACCAGCTGCCAAGCTAGCAGCTTGAATTTATTTTTCCTTGCTTTGCTAAATGCATCTTGAATTTTTGAAAACACGGTCCAGGTTTACAAAATTTAGCATTTTTGAATCAAGACCAGTCACCTCTAATATTACTCTCTAAATATATCCATTAAATTTCAAAAGTCAGGTAGCTGAGTTAATCCTTTTTCACATGCCTGTGGCCAGAGGAGAAAGCATATTTCTTTTTTTTCTATTGAACACAGGAATTGTGTGCATAGACTCTTGCCATTTGAGTTAATCTAATAGCAGAGAGTGACTGTAAATATCTATGTATTTTTTTCTGATTACTGCTTCTGTATTTATTCAATTGTTAAAATCTAACTTGTACCTAAAATCATTCCAGACATCCTCTCTGCCACTTTTAAAATATATATATATATATTATTCAATATATAAATATCGATTTTATTTATAATATATATTCAATGTAACCACTAGAATACATATAGAGAAATGAAAAAGCTGATATATTTTTCAACCCACCTGGCTCATAAAAGAAAGTTTGAGGGGCTGGGCATGGTGACACATACCTGTGATCCAAGAGCTCAGGAGGCTGAAGCGGGACAATTCCCACAAGTTTAAGGCCAGCCTGGTCTACATAATGAGTTCAAGCCCAGTTTAAACTGCACAACAAGACCCTGTCTCAAACAAACAAACAAACAAACAAACAAAATTAACCAACCAACCTAACAAACAAAAAAAGAGAAGAAAGAAAGTAAGTTTGAGGAGGTACAGAATTTCTTGACTATAGCAAATTCTGATTATTCTATCTATAAAATGAACTTTTTGCTGTATATATGTCCTTTATTAACCACAGATATCTTATTTTTGCTAACATAGTAATTTCATTTACCCTTTAACTTAGTACCAGGGATGGTTTTTGGACAGTGCATGTATAGACTGAAGAGTCTATACTTCAGCAAGAACAAATTTAGAAATGCACACAGCCTCAAATCTAAAAGATACTCCTTTCCCACAAGAATTTTGTTATTGTTTTGATTTTTTTCTTTCTTGTTAAGAAAAACTCATGGTGATCCTCTTACCTTAACATCCTGAGTACTGAGATTACAGATGTGTACCACCATGCCTGGCCCATAAGTAGTTTATTACACTCTACTTCTGAAGACCTTGATATTCTCCTTCTGTTACATCCATGTCCCATTTCCAGGCTAATATATATATATATATACATACATATATATATATATATATATATATATATATATATACACACATATATATGTATATGTATATAATTTGAAATTATATATATATAATTTCAGCTATCATTTTTTCTCTCCTTTTCAGATTCTTCACACTTTTTCTTGATTTCAAGTACCATCCATATGCTAAGGACTCACAGATTGAAATCTCTACTAGCTCTTCTCTTAGATTTAGACATTTATGTACAATTATTTGCTCAAAATCTCCCTTGGATGGCATCTTAAATTAACATACCCAAACCAACACATCACCCCTCTTCAAAAAACCTTGCACTAATAGTTAATTATTAATCTAGTGCCTACTAAATCTAGGGACTTAAAAAAAACAATAAACGTTTAGTAGCTCACAGTTTATGTGAATCAGAGATGTGGGAGTAGCTTGGCTGAGTGTTTCTGCCTCCAAGTTTCTTTCAAGGTTGTAGTCAAGATGCTGGCTACTGAATAGTTCAAATGAGAGTGGAAGACCCTTCTGCAAGATGGCTGACTCACAAGGTTGGCCAGTTGGTACTGACTGTTGGTGGAAGACCTCAGTTCCTCTCCACCTGGACCTCTCCGCAGGGCTCCGTAGAGCTGCCTGAGTATTTTCACAATACAGTGGCGAGCTTTCTCCAAAGCAGCCAGTCTGACAGTAAAAAGGAAGCTGTAGTATAATCTAACTGACCTTGCCTAAAGCACGTAAACATAATCAATGTCTCAGTATTCTATTCATCACACAGGCTAGCCATGGTGCAGTGAGGGTAGGTAGTTCACAACCATGTGATGGCCAAGAAATGAAGATCACTGAGGCCATCGTGGTTGGTTACCACTACTATCTGTCTAATTACACAAACCAGAAACCTGAGACTCACCTTGGACAGCCCCTCTTTCTACCATCTCCAGTCAATACTAATTCCAATCTACCTTATCTATACTTTGATTTTATTAACTTTTACACTACTCCAAACCACCATTATCTATCTGTTGTCTGTCATCCACAGTAGCTTTGAAAGTGTTCCCTCTCATCCCGTACTTGTGTGACTTCAACCTGTTTTCCACACAGGCATCAGCAACTCTTTAAAAATGCAAATTGATCGCACTGCTTTCCAATTAAACAGCTTTCAATGATTTCCTTTTGAGTACACCAGGTGTGTGAACCTAGAAAAGTTAACATTTTTAGATTCATTTAGTTCTTCTTTAACATGGTAATAAAACAACTACCTCATGGAATTTTAGTGAGGATCAATTAAAGCAGTGTATTTTATCATGGGAAAGTGCCTGACCAGAAAAAGAATCAGTGCTCAATGTGTCTGTGGAAGAACAGAGGATTTTAGTTGACACCTATTTCTCGCTGTGATGGCAGCAGGAAGAGAAATCTTCCTGAGAGGAAAGGATCAGCCTGATAGCTTAGGGAGATTGGATGAACTGCACCTCCCACAAGTGAAGAAACATGATCAGACTTTCAGTTACCATCTCCTTGGCTCTGTAGCAGGGAAGAAAGAAGAATGTGACAAGAGGGAGCAGGAGCAGGATGTCCTGGCCTCAACAAACACAGTACCAAGACACAATAAGAAGCGGTTCTTCTTGGCATTGTGCAATTTCCTCCAATCCAGGGACTTTTAAACTTTCTAGGGTAAAGAATCTTTCTGAGAACCTGAAACAGATGGAGTCTCTATTTAGAAATATACATAGAGGGCCAGGGATATAGCTCAGTGGCACAAGCGCCTGTCTGGCAAGTGCGAGGTCCTGAGTTCGATTTCTGGTACTGGAAAAAAACAAAAAACAAAACAAAACAAAAAAAGAGAAATATACATATAAAATATATATACAAATTTATATCATATGAATGCAAAATTTGGAGAATAATTTCAGGGAGTCTAGGGGGTCATATTGTTATGTTCCAAACACAAAGCTCCTTCCTTATGGATCAAATCCAAAAGCTACCTTACTACAAAAAAAAAAGGAATAATCTCATTTTTACAACTATTTCAGGTTTCCTCTCCAGGTCAGTGAATGAAGCATACTCTTGCAGTGATGATGCATTTTGAAGGTGTAGTTTAAAGACTAAAGCACACGCTGGTTCTCATACTTGGTCCTATTCATATCATGTCCCAACTTTCAACATTGGTATCCTCCTTAATCAAACAGAATGTAGTAAAGTGGCTCAAATTAATGCTAAATTTTGGACTGTTTGGAAACACATAGTTTATCTTTAAAACAAACAAACAAAAAAGACCTAAGTAAAAATCCAAGCATACTCTGATTTGGGCATGTTCAAAGACTCATTGCATTCTAACCAGAAGTTCAGTGGTTATTTGACCAACACAATGAGACCTTAAATTGAGGAGAAAGATTTCAAAACTAGTCTGCAGCACTTGGAGGCTGCGAATGCTGTTGTACAAACTTGGAAGTAGGCGGACTGCGCGTGAATCAAAGGTAGAGTTTGTTTGTACGCGCTTTCACTGGGAGGGTGCGGCATTGGCAGCAAGCTCAGATGAGAACAGTTCGGCTTCTGCTGCATCAAGGGATCAGCTCGCTTTTGTCCTTTCGCTGCCTCTCATTGCGGGAGCCATTAGGAAAGAGTTCCGTTATTAGCACTGCTCAAAGGCAAAAAGAAACAGGGGAACGAGAGTAGCAGCGAAGCACCTGGAGCAAAACTCTTTCTCAGGTGTTTCAGTTACGGTTCACGGGTTTCCGAAAAGGACCCAATTAATGTTCTTGACTGGTGGCCTCCTCAATGCTGGGGACTAAATGTGGAAAAATGTTAAGGGCAAGTCAGAGCTTGACAGAGGGAAAGAAATGGGTTCTAATTCCAGTTCTGTCATTTTCAGAAGAGAGTGCTGTGTAACCCTCAACCCTGAGCTCAGCGCCCTATTGTGATGCAACGGGTTAGGTAATAATGAAACTTGTGAAGCGCCTCTTCCAAGGCTTTCGTATCTTAAAAAAGTAACTCCTAGGAAATACAAAGGAATAAGTCTCTGTTCTCTGAGAGTTAAAATGCCAGGTACCCTGGCCCTCCTGGGGACAGGGAGGACTATTTTTAGGTAAAGAGTGGGCTCAGCAGCCTGGTCAGAGGCAGGTGCCCAGGGCAGCCTCCACGCTCTGCTCAGTTCTGTTGCTGTGTGCTCTGCAGGCCGGCTAATGCCTTCCCCAAACATCTGCTTGCTGTCAAGTTAGGAAAGTACACCTGCCTTCCATTCTCTCAGGGATGTTGAGAGGATTTGTGAAGGGCTGTAATGAAGGGAATTGGGAGATTCTCAGGACAGAGACGGTTTAATTGCTTGGGCTGTGTCTATGAGCAAGCGCAGAAGTAAAGAAGGGCTGACAATCGCCTGGAGCAGCAGTCAAGGTTCTTGTTCTGCAGCAGAGGGCAGGCCCCAGCACTGTCCAGGCCCCCTCTGCTGCTCTGCAGTCTAATGGACAAGAATGCCAGCCATCCCCATTTTAGGTTGATTGGGGCATAAGCACCAACAGGGGGATGTGATCCCTCAAGTTTTGTAGCCATGACTTCTAAAGAAGAGACGGTATCAAACACCCAGATAGCAAAATAAATCTACTCCTATTTGCCCTAGAACAGTAAAAATTCGGCTGCTAATTCTGCTGAATGGTAGGATAATTTTATTTTTTTCAGAATTGTTTCTTCCATTGGTGATTCAGTGATGTGGCAGCCATAATAGATTTGTAAAACACTTTAAGTTTATAAAGAGATGTTCTGTCCTCTGTTTTCTTTGGCTACCAATGGATAAGTGAGATATACTCAGGATGAGTTAAACCTCAAGGACCCCACAAGTGCAAGAGCTCAAGCAAAATACTTTAATTCTTTCTCTCCTAAACTGATCAGCTTAGCAAGCAGCTCTTCTCCCCACAATTATTCAAGGACAGGAATCTCCTCCCTGTTGTTTCTGTGTTTAATTGTGAGTGGGTGTGTCATATGGGTCACAGCTGGGAGAAAGGGGAAATTTCATGACCCCTTCTGGCCGGGTTTGAAGACATTTAGTGGGACACGGAACACATCACTCCTGGCACATTCCCTCACTGGGAACTCAGTCACATCTTCCTCACACAAGGTGGTGAGAGGCAACATACCTGGTCAGCCTTGTGCCTTTCTTCCCTCTCCCAAGTTCTTGGTAGCTGCACAGCCTGATGGGGTTCCAGGTTGTGAAGAGTAGACGCGTGCAGAGACATAAGGTCGGTTAGAGACACTAGCAAAAGCCCTTCACGTACTCTCTTTGCTAGCCTTCTCAGGTTATCTTCCTCTGTGACAAACATTTTTCTGTGACTGTTCAGTACTCTCTGGCTTCTATTATTTCAGAATTCCTTATGGTCTTCACTGCTTCAGTATGATTAGTCTATAGAGAGCACGAATTTTATGGGCAAAGAAGATCCAGACTGAAGCAATTGTGTTTCGGTCATCTCTTATATTGGCAGATACAGCTACGGTCTCCCTCCCACCAGGACTCCTGCAGGAAATTGTCATGAAGTCAATGATTTTGTGTGATGTGAATTAAATGTTTCCAAGCATCACCAGCCTATGAACCCACACTTGGGGTGTCTTAAGATTCAAACCTAAATCCTATTAATTCTTGGTTTTGATTGCTCATATAAGTAATTGTAGCCACTTGTAAAGTCCCAGCCTTTAACTTCTGAGTGTTCAACACAGCTAGAGGTGTCTGACAGATGTTTAAGGGCCACCTTCCCTGTCCTCTGCTGCTCTAACATTCTCCCCTTCTGTGGGCTTCTGCCCATGCCAAGGAAAGGATATGAGCCCTCCACTGATCATAATGCCCTATGTCTCAGGCTCCCTGATCTGCAAGGGTTGAGTTGGAGAAACCCTTCCTTTATTATTTAATTTTCTTAGAGTACTCCCAGAGCAGGGTTTCCTGGGTCTCCAGGTATAGCCAAGTCCAACTAAAAAAGATGCATTTTTTAGTTCTACCATGTGTGGTCCCAAGATGACTGGCCCTGGCCAAGGCCAAGGGCTGTGTAGACCTGTACATGTGTGCGTGTTTTTTTTTTTTTAAGAGACAAAAGCTCAACAAAAATGATACAGAATTTCAAAACAAGATGATAGGAAATTAACAATGGCTATTATATTGCATGTTGTTATCTTCAAAGTAGTTGCTCAGATTACCAGGTACAGGCATGCAACATTGATCAAATGATATAAGCACTAACTTTCAAAGAACTAGTAGAAATTAGTAGCACAATTATCTTAGCTATTTTATGTATATATACATATCTTTCTCCCGCATATGTATTGATCCTAGGCAATGACACTCATTCTATATATTCTCACTCTTTTTTTTTTGTCTTTTTGAGACAGGGTCTCACTATGCAGCTCAGGCTGGATTTGGGCTCACTTTGTAGCCCAGGCTGGTCTCAAACTCACAATGATTCTCCTGCCTCAGCCTCCCGAGTGCTGGGATTATAGGCATGGCCACCACACCCCAGAACACTCCTTTTTTTGGTATCCAGAATTGAACTCAGGACCTTGGGCTTGCAAGGGAGGCTCTGTGCCACTGAGCTATCTCCCCAGCCCTATATTCTTACTCCTCAGGATGAATTTTCTGTGTATCACCTTGTCTTTCAGTTGGCTGCCTTAGAGTGCCCTTTTACCCACAAAGTGTCACAGTTTCACATGTATCTGATCCCCAGCTGCTGACATGTTATAAATTTTTTTCCAAGAAGAACCTTGACTAGTAAAGGCCAGAGAACAAGGTAAGACTATATCTTAGTTACCTTTCTCTCGTTGCTGAGGCAAAATACCCAACACTCAAAATTAAAGAAGGAAAGGTTTATTTAGCTCACAGTTTGTGGAGGTATAACTCTGTACTTGGCTGGCTCCAAGGTAGAGTGGCACATGCCAGAGGACAACCGTTCATGGCAGCAGAAGACAGCAAAAGCAACAAGAGCAAAAAGAGAGGAGTGGTGGCAAACAGCCTCTGTCCCTCCCTAACACTGTATGCAAACTACCTGCCCCAGGGCAAGTGTAGCACTCACATCCATAATTCCAACACTGGACCATGGATCAGTCATAAATTCCAGAAGCCTGCTCCACGACTGCATGAGGTCTTGGGGGGACATCCAGACATAAACCATGACAGATTACAAAACCCTTTCTAAAGTTGTACTCAAGTCTCACCCATAGTCCTTCACATCACTGATGCCACCGGGAAACAGAAAGTGTCACCTATGCAGGTCTTTGTATGCTGCTCAGCTTAATACTTTCCTTTATTACTATGACACTTCACTGGTGTTTTAGATGCATGACTTGTTAGTCATGGCTGTTGCTTTATTTCTGAGTTCTATTTTCACATACATTGAAAGATAAGGTACTTATGCATAACCTGTGTGGTTGCAGAAATTGCCAGGTAGCCCCAATATCTGTCTTATGAAATACGATCAAATTGTTCTCTCAATTCTTAAAAGGACTCCAGAAAAAACTTTCAATCAAGCAAATCATACTAGACTCATTGCAATAAAAGAATACAACTGTGGCAAGCATTATTTTGGGGGAGAAACGAGGGAAGGTTATATTTAGTACTTTGGAGCCAGGGCCAGGTGATTTAAAACAGGTCTTGCAAAGCACAAAACTGGTTGGGAGCAAGAACAGTTTCTAATGCAAGAGCTTCAGGCTAATGACCATATACAGGAAAGGCCTTAAAATGAATATTGACGAGAAAGCTGTAGTATTGGAAGTAAGCTGTTTTAGTTGATTCACAGTGTTAATTTCCAGAAAAAAGTTTTTCCAAGAACAAGTAGCTCAGTTATTTTTGCTTACTCTTTTTTTTCTTTTTGAGATAAGCTCTTGCTATGTAGCTCAGACTGAGGGTTGTGATCCTCCTGCCTCAGCCTCCCATGTGTAGCCAACACTCTAAGCTCTGATCTTTTTTGCACTTAGCACAAAACCAGGAAAATACATTTCAGTTCTATAAATAGTGAGTGCAGTTATATCACACATGTAACTCTAGGTTGTCATACATTTTTTATTTTATGTGTTTATTTTATTACCTTGCCTAGATTCAAAATTTCTTCAGGACTGAAGCTACATTTTACATTTTGTAACTTGACAGTATATAGTACCATGCTGTGCACAGACATTCCCCTAATAAGATGTCACCTTTCCCATGAAATCTTTTGTGATGTACGTCAGAGTGCTCCGTAATTACACATGACTTTATTCATACCATTATTTTGCTGCATATTACCTTTGGCAAGATGTAGTTTTCTTTCCTCATTTTTTTCTTCTTTATATTTTCTTGATAGGGGAGTTGTTGGTAAAATAATAAAGAGATAAGGACTTTGGTAATAAAGTAAGTCACTGAAGTTAATTCGTGGGAAACAGTGACTATTAGCAATAGGAAAGAGATTTATTAGTTTCTGCATGTGAAGAAACCTTGGCAATTCCAAGATACATAGGATTTGGTGATGCACATCGAGATAGAGTTGGGTCTTGGGGTGGGGCAGGCTGATTGCAGAAATTGAACAAAACGAAGGACCCTGCAGGAAAAGGTGTGGAGACTAGAAAAAGAAAGATCAACAGGATACTGATAGGCAACTGATTGGCAGGAGTTCAGGAATTTTCCGCTTTGCCTTTTGAAGCTACATAGAATTAGCATATGTGCCTGTCTCTTCCATTGCTGGAATATGAACCCCACGTGGGTGGGCCACAACTATGGCTTATTGCTTGTTATATGCTTAGTGCCTACCACGGTGATACATCTTCACAATGAGGACATTTGTGATAGACTGATGATGAGGCCGACGTTCCCCGTTTATGGAGAGAATCAGCCTATCTGTCAACTGCAGCACAATTGGCTACATTGGTTGTTTAGGTGTCCAACACTTTGCAAAAATGACTGTACCCCACTGTGTCTACCCTCACGGTCTAAATGTGGCACTCACGTATATTAGCCACCCTGTAATCTATGTCTTTTATCTCCTTCATTAAGTATCTCTTCAAAATGTCTTTCGAAGTACAGCGTCATTATATCATTTTTACTGATACCAGTCCCAGGTCCAGTTTTCCCTCTGGCAGTTTCCTTAATTGGTGATTTGGCAACAGTGGGTTTCGCCTTCCAACCTGCCAGTTCCCTTCATTTAAAGCAAATTCTGTCAAATGAGTAAGTGCCCATAGCACAATTACCAGGCACAAAATGAAATCGCAAATATGCATTAGCTTACCAGGGTGGTGCCTAGTATAACAGAAAAGAAAGGCAAGGATATGAGATTGACAAGAGAATGGAGCATTTCATTTTTTTCATTCTGTTTTATTGCTGCAATATCCCATTTGATGGCCTCCAGCTTTCACAGCATCAGCTTCCTGCAATGACACTAATGAAGAAATGCTGCTTTTTGTTCATTCTTTAACCAACTGTGTTGCTCTTTAATGGGAATGTGGCACTTTCCCTCCGATTCATGCAGTTATGAACAACGGAGTCTCTAGGGCGCCTCTGATGTACACAGCATTTTTTCCTCTTGGGATTTCTATGATTAGATGGTAAATACACTTCCTGTCAATAAATCCAGTGCTCCAGATATTTCAAATTGTGGGCAGAAACAAGAATATTTTTCCATTGGAGGGAAAAAAAAACCCAAAGGGGAATAGTGATCACTTTATTTTTCATCTTATTTCTCTGCTGTGGACTATACTACTTCCTTTTAATTATTTCTCAATCATTTTCTTTAATCTATTTTTTATTAAGGCTCTCACCTTTATCATTGTTTTGTTAAATTGTTTGTACATGACTGATTCTAGATAGTTTCTCACTTAAGCAGAAAGTTATTCTGCCACTTTGCCAAAATGTCCACTCTGGCTTGATTTCCCATGGAGCTCATTTAGTTTCATCTCTGATTTCTTCTTTGGGTCCCTTCTGTTTGCCCAGAAGTATGGGATATGATCTTTTGCCAGTTCTCTGAGACTTCAAATTAAATGAAGCAAGGCTTAAGTTTCCAGAATGGTAATGACAATGATATACATGTACTGTGTTCAATTAGTCTGACCTTCTGTTATGAAATGTAACAGAGGTCTGAGTTAAGTCCAAACGAACTGGAACATAACCTTAAACAGAGCAGAGTCTTTGAGATCCAGATATCTTTTGAAGAATAGGGAACAAAATTAATACTCCCTTGATTTGTGAGCATTTTATTCATGAAGGATAATGGTCAGAATGTTATGTCACCTTACAATAAATGAGTCTCCACTACACAAAAATGTCATATTGAATAAAAATAGGTAGGTATTTCACATGAAGTACATTAGTCACTTTCCTGTTGCTGAGACACAATACCCAACACCTACAACTTAAAGGAAGAGAGGTTTATTTTTGGCTTATGGTTTCATTTCATAGCTGCTGCCTCCATGGAAGAAAGCTATTCAGCTCATGGCAGCCAAAAATCAGAAAGAGAAGGGAGGAGCCGGGAACAAGAATACACCTTTCCAAGTCGCGCTCCTGGTGACACTGCCTCCAACAAGGTGCTACCTCCTAACATTCAGCTACTGAACTCATCATTGCATGAGTCACTGGTGAGTATACTGCCACCATGATCTGGTCACCTTCCACACACATGAGATTTGGGAAGTCGTTTTTAGGTCTAAATCATAATGTGAAGCTTCTTACACACATCAAAGAGGTAAGCCGATGAAGAAATTTCTTTTCAGCTGTGGAAAAACAAAAAGTGACAGAATGTCTTTCAACAAAAAACTTTACTTTTCAAATATAACCAAAACCTTTGAGTATGAATAGCTAGCAAAGGCTTGCTCACGTTATCATAATTACCACTGCTGTTGTTGGCGATTCAAATCAACAAACATTTATTCAGGCACTCTTATAAAAGATGGGTGGAAAACCAATGAGCAAATTAAATGACAGCCCTTGAACTAAGAAGCCAGGGAGACAGTGGTGGGAATAAATGTGCAAATGACTAACTATGAAGGGAGGTATTTAAGGTATAAGGAGGCAGCCCAGAGGAAGGACCCTTATGTCATCTGACATAGGGTGTTGGTGAAATAGGCCACAGATAAACTTGGCATTGAGGCATACTAAGGGTTTCAGGCAGTAAAAAATTGTTATACTTCTAGATTGAGGAAAATGGCCAACCTAAGTCATAAGGGCAAGAAAGTGAATCCACATGATCAGGCATTGATGAGGTGTCTTGCATGCCTGCAGCAGAGGGTTGTGAAAATACAGCTTAGGTGAGCTAGAGTACCATGTCACTGCTTTGTGTTTTACAGAGGTGACATGATGTGTTACAGGAGCATAGTGGGTGAGTAGGACTTCAAATCCCAATTCTGACATTTATTTGACAGCTTTGTGAACTTGAGCATCAAGGTTTTTTTTGATCCGTAAAATGATTAATAATTGCAGTTACCACCTAAAATTGTTGTGAAGATCAAATACACGTCAAAGAACTTAGCATATTTAGAGACACAAAGTGAGCTCTCAGAAAGGGTAGCAACTATAATTGGAAGTAAATGAATATGTAGACAGATCATTGTAGCAGATGTTAAGAATTAATTGGAGATACAAGAAAGGAAAAAAAAAAGAAGAGATTATTTGGAAGTTGTTGCAGTGCCCAAACTATTAAAGTAAAACTTGAGTAGAGAATTGAGTTGACAAATTGGGTGGTTTATAAGATGTGAAAGGTAAAAAAGAGTAGACAAGCCAGGGTATCTCATGCCTGTAAACCCAGAACTGAGGAGGCTGGGACAGTATGGTCACCATGAGTTTGAGGCCAGTTTGGGCTACATAGTGATTCTGAGGCAAATCTGAACTACAGAGCAAGATCCTGTCTCAAAAACAAACAAACAAAAACAAAAAAGAAAATACAATGAATCAAGTTTCTAGCTTGGATGATTGAGAAGACTGTAGACTGCCATGCTATTATTTGAAAATTGAACTTGGAGAACCAGTAAGTTAGGGTTATGGATAAAGAAGAGGGTTCTTTCAGTTGTTTGGGACACCATAAGTGTTTTTGTTTCCTCTATCCGCTGGAACAAATACCACACATTAGTAGATTAAAATGACAGAAAGTCTTTCATAGTTCTGAAGACTGGAAGTATGAAATCAAAATTCTGGGAGGATCACAATCCCTCCAAACCTGCAGGGGAGAGTCTTTCCTTGTTTACTGGACTTTCTGATGTTTGTTGGCAATCCTTGGTGCTCCCTCACTTGTACCTTTGTCGCTCTAGTCTTGCTTGCATTGCCATGTGGTTATCTTCTCCATATGTGTGTCTTTTCTTCTTTCGCAAGGATGTGAATCATATTGGATTAAAAGCCCACTCTACTACACATGATCTCCACTAAATTACATCTTCAACCATCTCATTTCCAAAGCAAGGTCATACATAGGTCCTACAGGTTGAGACTTTGACATATCTTTTAGAGAAGTCCTATGGATTTAAGTTTGCTTGTGCCTACTGAAGTGAAGATTTGGACAAGACTGTCTAGTTTTACCTAAAGTCACTGTTTCTTAGGTGGATATTTCTGCAAAGAAACCATGGGCTGAACTTCTAATTCTGTAAGTAAAAGGGAAGAGCAAGACAGTGGAAATGCTGATATCTCTCCTCTGTCTGCTCCATGCAGCTTAGTTCAGGAAGGATTCTAGAGCCAGCTACCAAGCCACTGTCACCAGGCACACCACCTAACTGCCCCGTGCAGCAGTACTAAGATGTGTAAATGGGCATCTAATAGAACTCACCCCAAGGTCTATGATTATCTCCCTTTAATATCTCTGAAATTAATACTTTAAAAATTCTTATTCCAGTGTCTAGTATAGAACAGATAATATAAATTTGTTAAATCAAAAATTAGGTTGGATTCTTTACCAGCAGCATTATGATTAAAGAACAAAGATTTATCTAGAATTACAAAAAGCCAAAAGGTTTAAAGATTATCAAGAGGACTATTTGAATTGTGGATTTAAATCTATTGCTATTAACTGTAAACCTGGTCTTCAGTATATGTTTTACTTTTAGATTTTAGGTAACCACACTATAAAGTCATCAGAATTAAATTTACATGCAAAAACATTATGCATCTGTATTGCATTTTGCAAAAGTTCTGTTTTGTGTATGTTTTATAATGAAAATACATGAGTACATCTGTCCTTGCATATAATTTATATACAAATAAAGATATATTGGGTTATACGTTTAAAAGTGGTTTGGGATTTTGTGTGTTTTATTTAAACCAACAGCATGCACAATCGAAAGAATTGGAGACAATTCCTCTAGAACAAGATAGCAAGCTATGTCACATGGGACCCAGCCTTATGCCTGTTTTTACAAATAAAATTATTTGTGACTTAACCAGCCATGCTTATTCCTTCACTATTATCAATAGCCACTTTTGCACTATAGTTGTAGAACTGAACTCTTGAGAAGAGCACTTCACATGCCCCAAAGTTGAAAGTATTTACTATGTTTTCTTTGGACGGTTTGGGGCCCCTAGTTTTGACCACTCTTTGATGGTAATTTAGATAAATTGTAGACACTGTTTCTAGGATGAGTCAGATAACTGGAAAATAAAACTCTGCAAGGATAAACCTGCCTATTTTTGGTAGATATCATACCTGCCACAGGTAGAGAACACAAACATCTTTGTCCTCAAACAACAGCTTCTCCATAGGGATGAGAGTTACTCCTACAACTGGTACATTGCAGAGAGTTCTGCATAGTCCTGCACTTTTTCCTGGGCCTGGAAGTTACTCTTCAAAGGCCTTCTTTCACATTGGCCTCCAGGCTGTCAGTCACAAGATGGCAATGTTTTGCTTGGACCACATATGAAGAACAGCTCAATAGATGTGGTCCACCGGCAGAAGGAAAGTTTATTTCTATCACTGTTCTCTATGATAAACTACCTGAGGTACCAGACTAGAAAAACATGGCTAATTCTTCCTGTCACTGAATAATCTGACAGTTCACGGTGACACAGTGGTAGAGCACTCCCTGAAGACCTTAGGTTTGATCTCTGCTCAGATTATAGGTCAAGTATCTGTTACCACTTATAGATGATCAAGGATAAGTTAGACAATTAGAAAGATTTTTGGCAATTTCTGTATGTGCGTTTCACGGAATCTACTATGTTTAGTCATTGTTTAATGAACGGCCTTGGCCTAAGAAATCCATCACATATAAAGCATATATGAGCTGGTAGTAGAAAGGATCAACAATTCAGTAATGGAAGGATTGCTTGGTATTGTGGCCTTTATTTAAAATGAATCAACTGAAGGATTTGACCCAATTCCACCATAACCACAGTCTGCAACTCCTTAGAAGTAGGTGTTTCAGCCCTCAGATAAAATTACAAGAAATTGAGAAACTGTTTGGGGAATTGTTCCTAAATATATCCTTCCAATTTTGGATTTTTATGGCCAAGTTGCTTCATTTATTAGATAGCAGATCTACAGAGAATTATTTAATGTGTATATTCTTCTTATTTTTAAATTTAGTTGTATAAATTGAAATGTTGAAAGCCAAGACTTTATTTAGTCTCAGGATGCTACTGATAAGTTTATACATGACTGAATGACATTTTCAAGCAATTAAAAAGCAGGAAAAAATGAACTCTAGGACTTCCTGGGTACTGGCAGTGACAAGGATGCTCTTTGTACATCTTATTTAAAAAGACACATATGCAACTCCTCCTCTAGTGGTATAGGCAATTGGTTGTGTAAACTCAGGAGAACATGCCAGCACTGGTGTAAAAGGAAATGTTGGTGTCAGTCCTAAACAGTCCCTGGAAGGAACTGCATTTCTTAAGCTCTAAGTGTCGGTTCAGGGAACGGGCTTTGCTCCTGAGAGAAGCTGTTTGCTGTTTGTTCCTAATGACGGTTAATGTATGAACAAACCGTACTCCCAGAGCTATCACTGATATCATCAGTGCTGCCGATACACAAACAAAAACGCTAATGAAGCAGAGCCATGTCGTTTATGCTTTGGAAAAAGCTGGTGGTGGAGGCAGGAGGGAAAGAATTTGGCTAAATAAAGTCATTTCTAAGAGCAGTAGATAAAAGTGTTGTGAAAACAATACATTTTAAAATTCCCTTCACCCTGTGTGGCACGGAAATTTTATTTTATCACTTCTCTTCTGACATGTTAAAATATATAAGCTTTTGAATCCTTGGGGGGCTCTGATCTCTGGAGATTAAAATAAGAGGCCGGATATCCAAGGGGGCATTTTGGCACGAGGTGACAGACAGGCAGGACATTCAGGAAACAGCTCTGTCATTCATCTTTCCTCTGTCCAGGAACTGATTGCATATGTCAGCCTTACCTGTCTGTCTGCCTGGTTACCCTCTTGGTTCACGTTGACGCTACTTCCACCTCAGTGACTTATCCTACCTAAAGAACATTAATGTTCTAAGGGCCACAGAAAGGGAGCTGTTCTCTGGGGAGAAAAGCCTGAATCGCTTCATGTTTTGCCACCTTCAGGAAAATGGCTGTCCCTAATTACACAAAATGATAGAGACAGCCTTTGACTAAAATCACTGCAAATGACAGTTATTTCTCTGAATAGCCAGAAGAATAGGTCAGCCTGGCTAATACACTAACAGCATACTTTTCTGTGTATGCAATTTCCATCACATTCCGTGAATGCTTAGGTGCTGACTGACATCTGTACTGAGCACAGAAAACACCTCTTTTGTGTTGCCTTCCTGTAAAGACCTTTCAAAATGCATTTGTGCGTGGACTCTGTGATTTGTTCTAGTGAGTAAGTCATGCATTTTGTGGTAGGAACAAGGAAGACAGCACTGTGTTAGAAAATGAAGGCTTCACGGGCAAATATGCCCATATTGCACCACAGGACAAGACCTAGAGCAGTATGGCTCTATCTGGGGCAACAGCAGTTGTTATACTATAGGCTGGCTGGCTCCAGCCAGCCACCTTGTCCCATGAACTCTGGTGAGGGACCAACCTAGAAAAGGTGTCAAAGAAACAGCCCTAGGAGAGCATCTGCTGCTCTTGAGGTCTGCATACCTGCACCTTTGGGCTGGCGTTACTATAGGCCAACTCAGTTCAACAAATAGAATTGGGCATCTGTTATAGACTGCGAATGATAAGGTGTTAAAACAATAAATACTTTCTACTGGGTTTGCAAGCGGGTGCAGAGGGAAGGCATAGTCCACACACTGCCAGCCTCTTCCTCTGCCATTACCATCTCTAAGGGAGGAGTCTCACTGAGTAGAGGACATCAAAGAACATACTGATCTCTGCCACCAGAACCAGCAGGGCCTGGATGTCAACCCACTGCATGGTTTGCAGGTTATAGGATTACCAAGAAAAACAAGCCTCATGCAGGCATTAGATGGAAGAGCACTTGGCTCACATAGAGAAGAGACAGAACAAGATCAGTTTCCATAGTAAGCATCGGCCTCCTGTGCCAGCAGGTCTCATTCCACAGCCAACACAAGGCAATGTTCCATGTGCACTCCTCTTAGGCTACAGGCCAAGGACCCTATTTCCCTCACAGAAGTGGATCTGCCCTGAACATGCGATGAATGTGCCTTAAGAAGAACAAGCAAGTTACACAGCAAACCTGGGCCAGGGAAAGAGCTTCCCTAACATCATGATAAGCCCAGCACAAGGCATGAGGGTCCTTATCTCCAGGCAAGGAAATGTTCTGGCACAAGGCACAAGGGTGCAAGGGTGGAGCATGTTGCCTACCTTATCATCCTGCACACACCGAAGTATTATAGTGAAAGTGTTACTGGGTAGTGTTCTTCTAAAAACAGCCTGCCAAATAAACGTTACTAGGTTTTGTTGTGCTTATAGTGAAGTATTATAGTGAAGTATTATAGTGAAAAGTATTATAGTGAAGTGTTACTGGGTAGTGTTCTTCTAAAGTATTATAGTGAAGGTGTTACTGGGTAGTGTTCTTCTAAAAACAGCCTGCCAAATAAACGTTACTAGGTTTTGTTGTGCTTGCATCTCATGGAGTTGGATTCCCGGTTCGTCTCATGATGAGCAAAGAGTCTAATGAAACAACCAAACAGTGGTGACAATATTTATTTGAAAAAGTAAAAGTGAAGAGTGAGGGAGAAACTGTCTCTGCAAAGCTAGCTTGGGCCGAGTAAAAGAGGGAAAAGCAAAATACAGGGTGGGTTATCATGAGGAAAGCCATAATAGCAAGCTCTTCTTGGTGTCTGTGTCCTTTCATGTCATCTAAATCTCAAGGAAACCCACAAGAACTTCTACATATAGGTCCTGAGAGGCAGTGCTGAGATCCTGTATCTCAGGCTGAAGGCAGGTCTAGCCCATCCTATTGAAAACCTGTTCTAGTTCTCACAAGAAGCCCACACATAGGGCTTTGGGAACTCATGCCTGTGCGTGTGTTATGGGATTTTGTAGTTAACAGGTCAAATGTACTTTTCCTACCAGCTTTGCCATACCCTAATCTCCCATCTCAGAAGGAAGGCGTACCCCTGCCAAGAGCCTAAGGACATCACATTCACCACCTATTTTTTGTTATCTTGTTATTTTCACTTCACTAACCCTTTGCACTGAGCTTGATTTGGTTAACCTAGCAAACACAGGCTCAATATGATGCTAAAGGGAAGGCACTGCTCACAACCCTTATCCAGCTAGTAAAGTATAGCAAAAAGGAGTGCTCCCTCCTGAACAGTGATGTCGGATGGCCAGCCTACCCTGCTTATTATGCTGAAATCTCCATCCAGGGCAAAACATATTTTCCAGGAAGCATGCAAACATGATAAGCTCCACCGCAAAGTATTCCCCTTATTTCTCTCTGCTAGATTCTCCCTCCCCGAGTACCCCCAAACCCCATAAAAGCCAACAACTCTTTGAGCTCTCCTCTCGGTCCTGAGACCAGGGAGTTTCTGACTTGGCCCCTCAGTAAAGTTCCTCTCTGTTTGACTCAATCCCTTGCCTGAGAGCTACTGGCATACATCCCAGATAAAGACCCCAGGGCTAACAGTAGTGTGAAGGGAAAAGATGCATATGAAAAAATACTGTTTTCATAATGTACAGAACAGAAAGTGAAGCTCAATGTAAACTTGTTAGTGGGTGATGGTGTAAATAACATGTCATGATACTTAAGAGGTATGGCGTAACCACAGCTGGGAGGGAGATCATCTAGTGGGGGAATCTAATACATAGACACATTAGCATGTGAGGCAGATTGAGATAAGTGCTGTAATTTGCCTGAAGGGGAAAATGTGTCATTAAATATCAAAGAGTTACTTTTTGTTTTGTATTTGGGGAAGCTGCTGGGGCCTTTTGCACTGAGCTACATCCCTAGCCCCTTTTAAACATTTTGTTTTGAGACAAGTTTTCACTAAGTGGCTAAATTGCTTAGGACAACCTAGAATCTGCAATCCTTAGCCCTCAACCTCCCAGACTGCTGAGATTATAGGCGTGCGGTACCATACGTAAGAGTAAGTGCTTCTTAGTCACTTTCTCATTCCTGAGACCGAGTACCCAACACTCACAACTTAAATGGAGAGAGGTGTATTTTGGCTCACGGTTACAGCTCATGGTTGCTGGCTCCAGGGCAGGAAATGATAGCACAGAGGGGCATGGTAGAGGAAAAGCTGCCCATGCCATGGCAGTCAGGAAGAAGAAAGACAAAAGGGGAGGTGAGAGGGGAACACATTTTTCCAGTCACAACACAGGGTCAAACCTCTCCCCATCAGACCCCGCCTCCTAACAGAAAGTCAGCCATATTGCCCCCAATATTTAATCATACTCCAAAAGCCCCACTTGTGAGTGCATGAAGCCTTTGGGGGCATTCTTGATCTAAATCATATCGAAGTGGGGGCTGGGGATTTAGCTTGGTGGCAAAGCGCCTGCCTGGCAAGCGCAAGGTCATGAGTTCGATTCCTGGTACTGGAAGAAAAACAAAAAACAAAAACAAACACACACAAAAATAAATAAATAAATCATAACGAAGTGTAATACAAGGAGAAAAGACAAAATATCTGTGCATTACAATTTAAATATATGTCATTCCAATGAGCTTCAAAGAACAACCACGAGTCCTCTTATTTAGTTTTTTTTTTTTTTCTCTCTCTCATTTGGTTTTAAAATACAGTCTGCAATCTCAAGGACTTTATCATTCGTATCAAATTTTTGAGAAACAAGCTGAAAGAAAGGGGCAAGTGCGAAAAAAGATGATGTGTTTGTTGGCATCTGTACACACAGTTCTGCTCCCTGAAGTTTCCTTGTCATACACGATTCCAGCATTTTTTCCTTCGATTCTATGAGCTACCTCAACAAAGTCTGGTTAGGGTTTAACCTAATTTATATTGTTTTTTCCTCCTTTCTTTCAAGCAAAAAATTCTTAATAGCAGCATAGGCTTATAGATAAGTCTTTTAGCTCTGGTCTGGGAGTTAGACACACAAATTTTGTTTCTCTTGTTCTACTTCCCATTTGGGAAAGTTTGTAAGCTACCTAACAATTCTGACATTGTCTTTGGCAGAAAAGAGGTCCTCTCCATTTCTAAATTCTAACCCCAAGGAAGCCTATCCTATATGTTCATTCAAGAAATTGTGACATTCTGGTATGGACTTTTGGAAGCCTATTTGTTTTTTTGTTTTTGTTCTTGTTTTTTGGTGCTGGGAATTGAACTCATGACCTCACATTTACCAGTCAGGCTCTGTGCCGCTGAGCTATATCCCTGGCCCTGGAAGCCTATGTGCATAAAGACCTACTGGGGAATGTTATCAAGAAGAACTCCACACAGAGGATTAGATATCATGGCACTTGGTAGGACTCCTGACCACTGGGGACAGAATGCCCCTTGGGTGCCCAGAATAGCAGAGGACTCACCCTGCGTACGAAAGCCCATGACACTGGCTGTAGTTCATGATGATTCTCTAATTGGATCAAAGGAAGTGGGACTCAAGTTTCTTGATGGAGGGGCCAACAAGAAAATGGGAAAATAAAACAACTCTTTAGTGAAGCCTCTTCAGTGACAGCAGAGTTGCTGAGGGGTACCCTTTCCCATTACAGGAGGTGTAACGCTGCACTGATGAAGTGAAGCCCCTGGTAATACCAAGCTCAATCTATCAGGCAGAGATGGTAGGATTGTTAGAGAACTGAACAGTCCTGATCAAGTATAATCTTTTCTTCCAACTGATTTCTGAACCAATCAAAAAAAAAAAAAAAAAGACCAAGAATGAAAAATAGTGATGATCACCTTTATTAACAGTAACATTGATGTTGGAGAGTTCAAGTTTCATTTGGAGGCAGGAGGGATTCCTAAAACTAAACTACAGATTTACCTACACAGGCATAGGTATTTCCATATTAAAATCTGTTTGGAGGGAGGTTACTAGGGTTCGGACACAGGGCCTTACCCATGCTAAGCAAGCACTCTGCCACTCAGCTAGACACACCCTCTCCCTTGTCTCCAAAACCTATTTTTATGATTCCATTTGCCTTCCTTATCCTCTTTTCGTTGCTGCAGTCTGAGAGGAAAGAGCTAACCCTTTTAATATTTTTATTATGGAAAGTGTAAAATATTATAGAAGAGTATAATAAATATCCCATATAACCACCACCCAGCTTCAGCAGTTACCAATATTTTGCCATTCTTTTTAAGTCTACACTGTCCAACAGTCCTTACTCCCAATTTAAAAATACGTTTTTAGCAGTTTCTTTAGAATATAATCTATATGTATCAAAATACAGACCTACATTTAAATCCTGACTTTGACAGGGTGCACCTATGTGACCCAAGGCCCCACCACAATCTCAGTCTCCTCAGAAGTTCCTCCTATGTCTCTTATGACAATTCCTGACCTCCCTCAAATGTGTCAATCACTATGATTGTTCTCCTTTCTTTATATTAATTTATTTTGCCTGTTTTTGATTATCCTATAATAGGATCAGATAGTATGTACTCTTCTGATTGACTCCTTTTGACTCAACAGAATGTCTGGCAGAAGCCTTCATGATGTTGGTGCTGAAGTGTGTTTCTTTTTATTGCCAAGAAGGATTTGAGTGTATGACTGTAGCTGAATTTGTTTATCCACTTAGTCTTTATAGACATTTGTGTTTTACACTAACCTACCACTGTGAATTAAGCTGCTATTAACAAATCATTTTGAACATATATATTTCATACCTCTAAGATAAACAGAAATATAATTGTTGAGTTAAATAGTAGGCATATATTTAACTATATGTATATATTTTTTTCCAAATGTGAAGGAGATCATGAGTTGGAAAGAGGGGGAGAGAGGGTGGAAGAGAAGAGGATTTTTTTTTTTTTTTTTGGTACCAGGAATTGAACTCATGACCTCACACTTGCCAGGCAAGTGCTTATGCCACTGAGCTACATTCCTAGCCCTGAGAAGAGGATTTAAAAAATAATTAAGATGTGTTATGTACCAACTCTCCACAAAAAATGTAATCATTATGTACTGCAAGCATGTACTAATAACACAAATTTTTTAAAAAAATCAATGAAAAAAGAGGTTGGTTTTATAAACATGAAATGGCAAAAAGAAAGCAGAAACGAAGAACATAAACATTGATCATTTCAAAGCTTTTTTTTGTAAGGCAAGGATAGGGAGATGAAAGAATAGAAAAATAACTGACTGGCTAAAGGCAGATTGCTTCAGGTTACTTTTCTGTAAGAATTAAAGGATATAAATATTAGAGCACAGGGAATCTTACTATCCTATTGAGAAATTTGGTTATCCCTCATCCCTTTGATTTCTTGGAAGGTCAGAAAACAACTTAGTTTTGGTTCAGTTATTGGAATTTCATTTTGATATTCCATCTGGCCTATTAGGGCCCAAGGAGGAACCTTGTTCCAAAACAATGGCCTCCTGTGATTCTTACTTAACAGAGGATACAAATGAGCAGCCTGATGAAGACATACAGAGGGTGCAGTTCTCAAAGGTCTGGAGCTCAGGAGAATATGTTCACACTGAGTTTCAGTGTGCCAGGCTCCCTGCACAGAGAGGTGTTCAGCTTCTCGGAAGCTCTCTGAACCTGTCCTTTCGAGTTTTCATAAGGGCTTCACTCTGTAGGCATGGCTGATTACATCACTGAGTATTGGTGATCAGTTGTCTTCAGCTCCTCTCTCCTTTGAGAGGGAGGCTGTGAGTGGAAGAGTCAGGTAGAACTGAAAATTCCAAACCTCTAATCACAGGGTTGCTTCCTCTAGAAACTGTCCAGGAGTCTCTGGGTGGCACATTAGCATATAAGGGGACACTTATCATTTGGAGATTCCAAAGGTTTTAGAAGTGATGTACCAGTAAACTAGTCACAAATATCATCTCATATTTTCTATTGAAAGTGTCTTTGCTTTACTCATATTTGGATCTATAATCTGCCTCAGATTAATTTTTTGTATAATACTAGGTGTGGTTGAAGTTTATTATTTTTTCTATACAGATAGTTAATTATTCAGCACCATTTGTTGAACAAGTTTCCTTTCTCCATGTGTTGAACAGCCTTTATTTTCCTCTACTGAATAACTTGACATGTATGTTTGAAACCAACTGACTATATAAACCAGTAAGATCTGTAAGCACTGGTCTCTCTGAAGACCTGTTGCATTATTGTTCTGTTCCCTTGAGCTCTTTGTCTATCCTAGGGAGTGATTACTGCAATTTTACAGTAAGTCTTAAAGTAAGATAGTATAGGTCTTCCAGACTTCTTGCTTTTTCTAAGATTGTTTGGCTATTTTAGGTCCTTTGCACTTCCACATATATTTAATAATGAACTTCTTACTCTCTATTTTTTAAATAGATTGCTAGGAATGTCACTGCTAGGACGGTACTGGCTCAATAAATCAATACATGAGCTGAGATCTTAATAGTACCGAGTCATCAGTTCCATGAAGATGGTATATCTCTGCATTTATTTAGCTCTTTCTTCATTTCTTTAACTAATATTTTGCATTTGTCCACAAAAATATTTTGCATGTCTTTTGTTAAATTTATTAAGCATTTTATTTTTGATGCTATTTTAAATTCCTAGTTTTTCTATATTAGCATGTAAAAATACAATTGACTTTTATATGTTGACATTGTATCCTAAGGCCTTGATTCTGTTTTAGTTTTGCAAGTTTTGGTTTTTTTTGTTTGTTTGTTTTTGTTTTTGTTTTTCTCCGGTACCGGGAACCGAACTCACGACCTTGCACTTGCCAGGCAGGCGCTTTGCCGCTGAGCTAAATCCCCAGCCCCTGCAAGTTTTTATTTATTTGTTTCAACTCCTTAAGAGTTTCTACATAAAAAAATTATGTTGTCCACAAATAGAGAATGTTTTACTTCTTTTTCATTCTTTATACCTTTTCTTTCTTCTTGTGGTCTTCTTTTGCACTGTTTAAGAAGTCTAGTACAATGCAAAGTAGAAGTAAAAGCAGAAATGTTTGCCTTGTTTGCAATCTTACTGGATAAATATTCAGAATTAGGCAAATTTAACTTTAGCTATAGAGTTTTCATGTGTTTTTTTCATCAGATTAAGGAACTTTTCTTCTATTTCTAATTTTCCTGGGAATTTTTATCATAAATGGATGGTGAATTTCACTACTGCTTTTTCTTCATCCCCTGAGGTGATCATATTCTTATTTTGTCCTTATAATGAATTATTTTACTTCAAGTCTTAATCTAAACTTGTATCTATAGAGTAAACCTGACTTTCTCATTCTTTTACTTTATTCTGTTTTGTTTTTTTCTTTGAGACAGGCTTCACTATGTTGTCCAGGCTGGTCTCAAATTCTTGGGTTCAACTGATCCTCCTACCTCAGCCTTCCAAGTGGTTAGGACAACAAAGGGAGACCCTGTCTCAATATAAAAAATATAAAAAGAAAATGGGAATGTAGTTCAATGTACAGGAACTGG